>NC_041219.1:77976391-78087732 GCF_002837175.3 Physeter macrocephalus | reverse complement strand
CAAGGCTTGATTTGTGACCCAAGATATGATCTATCCTGGAGAATGTTCCATGAACACTTGAGAAGAAAGTGTATTCTGTTGTTTTTGAATGGAATGTCCTATAAATATCTATTAAGTCCATCTTGTTTAATGTGTTGTTTAAAGCTTGTGTTTCCTTATTTGTTTTCATTTTGGATGATCTGTCCATTGGTGAAAGTGGGGTGTTAAAGTCCCCTACTATGATTGTGTTACTGTTGATTTCCCCTTTTATCGCTGTTAGCATTTACCTTATGTACTCCTGTGTTGGGTGCATAAATATTTACAATTGTTATATCTTCTTCTCCTTGATCATTATGTAGTGTCCTTCTTTGTCTCTTGTAATAGTATTTAAGTCTATTTTGTCTGATATGAGAATTGCTACTCTAGTTCTCTTTTGATTTCCATTTGCATGGAATCTTTTTCTGTCCCCTCACTTTCAGTCTGTATGTGTCCCTAGGTCTGAAGTCGGTCTCTTTTAGACAGCATATATATGGGTCTTGTTTTTGTATCCATTCAGCCAGTCTTTGTCTTTTGGTTGGAGTATTTAATCCATTTATATTTAAGGTAATTGTCAATATGTATGTTCCTATGAGCATTTTCTTAATTGTCTTCGGTTTGTTTTTCTAGGTCTTTTCCTTCTCTTGTATTTCCTGCCTAGAGAAGTTCCTTTAGCATTTGTTGTAAAGCTGGTTTGGTGGTGCTGAATGCTCTTAACTTTTGCTTGTCTGTAAAGGTTTTAATATCTCTATCGAACCTGAATGAGATCCTTGCTGGGTAGAGTAATCTTGGTTGTAGGTTTTTCCCTTTCATCATTTTAAATATGTCCAGCCACTCCCTTCTGGCTTGCAGAGTTTCTGCTGAAAGATTAGCGGTTAACCCTATGGGGGTTCCCTTGTATGTTATTTGTTGCTTTATCCTGCTGCTTTTAAAATTTTTTCTTTGTATTTAATTTTTGATAGTTTGATTAATATGTGTCTTGGTGTGTTTCTCCTTGGATTTATCCTGTATGGGACTCTCTACGCTTCCTGGGCTTGACTATTTCCATACCCATGTTAGGGAAGTTTTCAACTATAATGTCTTCAAATGTTTTCTCAGACCCTTTCTTTTTCTCTTCTTCTTCTGGGACCCCTATAATATGAGTGTTGGTGCGTTTAATGTTGTCCCAGAGGTCTCTGAGACTGTCTTCATTTCTTTTCATTATTTTTTCTTTATCCTGTTCTGTGGTAGTTATTAACACTATTTTATCTTCGAGGTCACTTATCTGTTCTTCTGCCTCAGTTATTCTGCTATTGATTCCTTCTAGAGAGTTTTTAATTTCATGTATTGTGTTGTTCATCATTGTGTGTTTACTCTTTAGTTCTTCCAGGTTCTTGTTAAATGTTTCCTCTTTTTTTCTCCATTTTATTTCCAAGATTTTGGATTATCTTTACTATCATTACTCTGAATTCTTTTTCAGGTAGACTGCCTATTTCCTGTTCATTTGTTAGGTCTGGTGGGTTTTTACCTTGCTCCTTCATCTCTGCATATTTCTCTGTCTTCTCATTTTGTTTAACTTATTGTGCTTGGCATGTCCTTTTCACAGCCTTCAGGCTCGTAGTTTTTGTTGTTTTTGGTGTCTGCCCCGAGTGGGTAAGGTTGGTTCAGTTGCCTGTGTAGGCTTCCTGGTGTAGGGGACTGGTGCCTGTATTCTGGTGGGTGGTGCTGGATCTTGTCTTTCTGGTGGTCAGGGCTGAGTCCAGTGGTGTGTTTTGGTGTGTCTGTGAACTTAGTATGATTTTAGGCAGCCTCTCTACTAATGGGTGGGGCTGTGTTCCTGTCTTGCTAGTTGTTTGGCATGGGGTGTCCAGCACTGGAGCTTGCTGGCCGCTGGGGGGAGCTGGGTCTTAGCATTGAGATGGAGATCGCTTGGAGAGCTCTTGCCAATTGATATTACCTGGGCCCGCTAGGTCTCTGGTGGTCCAATGTCCTGAACTCAGCTCTTCCACCTCAGAGGCTCAGGTCTGACACCAGGCCAGAGCACCAAGACCCTGTTAGTCAAGTGGCTCAGATGAAAAGGGAGAAAAAAAGAAAGAAAAATAAATAAATAAGTAAAATAAAACTATTAAAATAAAAAGTTTTTTAAATTATTAAAATAAAAAAGTAATTTTAAAAAAGACAGCAATGAAAGCAATAAACACATCTACCAATGATAACAAGCGCCAAAAACCATACTACAATAAACGTAAAAATCAGAAAGAAGTCAGTTGCAGGCAGAAAACCCCAAGTCCACCCTTGCTCCCAAAGTCCACCTCCTCAATTTTGGGTTGATTTGTTGTCTATTCAGGTACTCCACAGATGCAGGGTACCTCAAGTTTATTGTGGGGATTTAATCCGCTGCTCCTGAGGCTACACGGAGAAATTTCCCTTTCTCTTCTTTGTTCACACAGCTCCTGGGGTTCAGCTTTGGTTTTGGCCCTACCTCTGCCTGTAGGTTGCCCTCAGGCTTCTGTTCCTGCCCAGACAAGATGCGGTTAAAGCATCGGCTGATTAGGGGCTCTGGCTCACTCATGCCAGGAGGAGGGAGGGGTACGGTAATTATAATTGGAATGCGGGGTGAGCCAGCGGTGGCAGAGGCCGGTGTGACATTGCAACAGGCTGAGGTGCACCGTGTGTGTTCTCCCAGGGAAGTTATCCCTGGATCATGGCACCCTGGTAGTAGCGGGTTGCACAGGCTCCCTGTGGGTATGGATAGTGACCTGTGCTTGCACACAGGATCCTTGGTGGCTACAGCAGCAGCGTTAGTGTTTCCTGCCCATCTCTGGTGTATGAGCTGATAGCTGCGGCTCACACCAGTCTCTGGAGCTCGTTTAGGCGGTGCTCTGCCTTCTGTGGGCAGACAGGTAAGGAATCCCCTCTCCTCGTGCACCCCGAAACAATGGTCTCTTGCCTTTTAGACAGGTCCACACTTTTTCCCTGACTCCCTCCCTCCTAGCTGTGGCTCATTAGCCCCCTTCAGGCTGTGTTCATGCCGCCAGTCCTCTCCCTGGGATCTGAACTGTGAAGCCCAAGCCTCAGCTCTCAGTGCCCACCCGCCCCAATGGGTGAGCAGACAAGGCTCACAGGCTGGTGAGTGCTGGTGGGCACCGATCCTCTGTGCGGGAATCTCTCTGCTTTGCCCTCTGCACCCCTGTTGCCGTGCTCTCCTCCGTGGCTCCGAAGCTTCCCACCCACCCGCCCCCCATCTCTGCCAGTGAAGGGGCTTCCTAGTATGTGGAAACTTTTCTTCCTTCACAGCTCCCTCCCAGAGGTGCAGGTCCTGTCCCTATTCTTTTGTCTCTGTTTTCCCTTTTTTCTATTGCCCTCCCCAGGTACGTGGGGATTTTCTTGGCTTTTGGGAATCTGAGGTCTTCTGCCTGCATTCAGTAGGTGTTCTGTCGGAGTTGTTCCACGTGTAGATGTATTTTTTATGTATTTGTCAGGAGGAAGGTGATCTCCATGTGTTCTGCACAATCTTGAAGGTTCCCACTGAGTTCTTTATATATTTTAATATTGGTCCCTTATCAGATATATAATCAGGTGTATTTTTGATGTATTTGTGGGGAGGAAGGTGATCTCCATGTCTTACTCCTCTGCCATCTTGAAGGTCCCCCTAATTTATTTTTTTGGGGGCCACTCCGTGCAACATGCAAGATCTTAGTTCCCTGACCAGCTATTGAACCTGGGCCTCCTGCATTGGGAGTGCGGAGTCTTAACCACTGGACCACCAGGGTAGTCCAACAAGGATATTTTTTTAAAATATAAAATTTTATTCCTATAAAATTTATAGGAATCCCTCATATTTCCCACCTTCATGGGCATGGGCTACTGCAGGGGAACTTGGTGAGCAGTTTACTCAACCAAATGGTCATTATCTTCATAGGATAGAGGTTGGCAAACTTTTTCTGTAAAGGGCCGAAGAGAAATAGTTTCAGTTTTGTAGGCTTCTGTCACAATTACTCACCTCTGCCTTTGTAGAGCAAAAGCGGCCATAGACAATACATAATAAAGAAACAGTCATGACTGTGATTCAGTAAAACTTTATTTACAAAACCAGGCAGCAGACCAGGCTCAGCCCATGGGTCATAGTTTGCTGACCCTGATCTAGAACCAGTTCAATCCAAAAGGAGAATCCAGGTGACTAAACCAAGATTAAGTTTGAATTCTGTAAGCTCCTTTTTGGCCAGGCTGCCACCCAGCTGTACCAACCAGGCTGGCTTGGGGTAACTGTTAGGGAAAAGGAAGATGCATCGTGCTCAGGAAATGTCAGAGTAGAATTCTAAAATTTCAGAATTGGTCAAGATAACCCTCCACCCCTTTTATCCTGATCATTATCTAGAAGGTGGCCAAGGGGATGTGGACTCTTTCAGTGGATGCTTGCATTTAATTAAGATGTGTGGACCAGGAGAAAGTGAAGGAGGTAGAGTCAGAAATCTCTTTAGTTGACTTTTTAAAAAAATCCATTTACCTCTTGTTGGAACCAGCAGCTTGAGGATAATAAGAGATATGAAATGTCCATTGAATACCTTGACTATTGGTCCAGTGTTGAGTGAACCTTTGCAATAAGAGACATCATACTGTCCAACTGAATATGGCCTGAAAGGCCAAAATCATAACACATTTTATGTTATGGTCAATGTGGCTTGAGTTGGTTGATCAGACTGGAACAGTGACACCATAACCTGAAAACATATCGACAACAGTAAGGCATCAATGGAGGACCCAAGGCAAATGGTCAAAGGCTCAATATAGTCAGCTTGTCAGGAGTGAGAGGGGACAACACTCCATGTATTGTGGCCTATTTCACTAGAAAACAAACAGGCAAACTTTTTTTAAAAATTTATTTTATTTATTTTTGGCTGTGTTGGGTCTTCATTGCTGTGCACGGGCTTTCTCTAGTTGCAGCAAGCAGGGGCTACTCTTCATTGAGGTGTGGAGGCTTCTCATTGCAGTGGCTTCTCTTGTTGCAGAGCACGGGCTCTAGGCCCCCTGGGCTTCAGTAGTTGTGGCATGTGGGTTCAGTAGTTGTGGCTCATGGGCCCTAGAGTGCAGGCTCAGTAGCTGTGGCACACGGGCTTAGTTGCTCCGCAGCATGTTGGTTCTTCCTGGACCAGAGCTTGAACCCATGTCCCCTGCATTGGCAGGCAGATTCTTAACCACTGTGCCACCAGGGAAGCCCAACAGGCAAACTTTTGAAAGGAGGCACAAGACTGGCATGCAGTGGTAGCTTTAACATCAGACACAGATAATCCTTACTTTCTTCGGCCATGATGGTGGATGTGTTGCCATGTTCAGTGTGATGATGGATTCCCAGTAGCAATGACAGGGATCTGGGTGGGGCATACTTAAATTAACAGTATGAACCCAGCCATTCCATTAGGGAATGAGCCATTGCCATGTATATCAGCTATAATTTGTTTCTACAATTCACAGTCCTAAAGAGGACTTGATCTTTAATCTACCAATCTGTGGTCTTGCAAATGGCAGACCAGGTGACTAGGCAATTGGCAATAGTCCAAGAGTCAGTAAAAATATAAGCCTTAATCTTAATAGTTTTACCACTATCTAAGGTAGATATTGGCAAACTGCTGTAAGTCTAGACAATGAATATTTTTATACTTGCAGGCCTGGTCCCAGCTCTGCCATTATAGTGTGTGAAAACAGCCATAGACAGTACATAAATGAACAGACCTGGCTGTTTTCCAAGGAAACTTTATACACAAAAGCAGATAACAGGCCAGATTTGGCCCATTGGCCATAGTTTTCTGACCCCTGGTCTAAGACAGTGGTAACAGCTTTTATTGTATTTACCCAGAAACTGCCTTTGAGAGGACCCAGATGTTGGACTTAACAAAGACTTAAAGAAACTACTATAAACGTGTTCAAAGAACTAAAGGATACCATACTTACAGAAGTCAAGGGAGAAACAGCTTGGCAGTTCCTTAAAAAGTTAAACATAGAATTACCATATTACCCAGCAATTCCACTCCTAGGTATGTACCCAACATAATTGAAACTGGGTACTCAAACAAATACTTGTACACAAATGTTCATAGCAACACTGTTCACAACAGCCAAAATGTAGAAGCAACCAAAATGTCCATCACCAATGAATCAATAAACAAAATGAGGTATATCCTTACAATGAAATATCATTCAGCCATAAAAAGGAATAAAATGCTGATACATGAGCATGGATGAACCTCAGAAACATTATGCTAAGTGGAAGAAGCCAGACACAAAAATTCACATTTATATGAATTAATTTATATGAAATACCTGAAACAGAAAATTCCATAGTGAAAGAAAGCATATTGGTAGTTCCAGGTACTGGGGAAAAAGAGGAATGGAAATTGACTTCTTAATAAGTGTAAGTTTTCTTTTGGGCTAATGAAAATGTTTTATAAGTATACAGGTGGTGGTTATACAACATGAATATACAAAATGCCACTGAATTGTACACTTTAAATGATCAATTTTATATTATGCAAATTTTACCTCAATTTCAAAAAAGGAAAATAAAAGAAGTAAAGAAAGGCATGATAATGTCTCATACAGTAGATACAATAGAGAATATTTATATGGAGATAGAGAATATTTATATAGAGATAGAAATTATATATAAAAAAGAACCAAATGGAAATTCTGGAATTGAAAAAGTACAATAACTAAAATTTAAAAATCACTAGAGGGACTCAGTAGTAGATTTGAACTGGCAGAAGAAAGAATTATGAACTTGAAGATAAATAATAGTATGCAATCTGAAGAGTGGAAAGAAAATAGGATGAAGAAAATGGAACAGAACCTCAGAGAAGTATGGGATAAGCATGTCAACATACATGTGATGGGAATACCAGAACAAAAGGAGAGAAAGGAGCAGAAAAAAATTCTTGAAGAAATAATAGCTAAAAGCCAGATTTAATGAGAAATATTAATCTACACATCCAATAAACTCAGTGAATTGAAATTAACTCAATGAATTTGTAGGATAAATACAAAGATATCTAAACACAAATATCATAGTAAAAATGCTGAGGCCAAAGACCAGAAGAAAATCCTGTAAGCAGCAAGAGAAAAATTACTCATGTATAAAGGAAGCCTAATTAGATTAACAATGGACTTCTCATCAGAAACAATGGAGGCAGAAGGTAATGGGATGACATATTTAAAGTGCTGAAAGAAAAACCTCAACTAGGAATCCTATAAATAGCAAAACCCAACTTAAAAGTGGGAGCAGGATCTAAACAGATGGTTCTATAAAGGAGATATACAGATGGCTGACAAGCACATGCAAAGATGTTCAACATCATCAGCCAGCAGGGAAATGCAAATCAAAACCACAATGAGCTATTACTTCATAGCCACTGGGATGGCTATATTAAAAAAAGACAGATTAGGGACTTCCCTGGCAGTCCAGTGGTCAAGACTCCACGCTCCCAATGTAGGGGGCCCAGGTTCAGTCCCTGGTCAGGGAACTAGATCCTATGTGCATGCCACCACTAAGAGTCCGCATGCCACAACTAAGAGCTTGCATCCCATGATGAAGATCCTACGTGCTGCAACTAAGACCTGGTGCAGGCAAAAAAATAAATAAGTAAATTTTTTTTTTTTAAAAAGACAGATTAAAGAAAAAAGATAACATCAAATATTGAAAAGGATGTTGAGAAATTGGAACCCTCACACACAGCTGGTAGGAACATAAAATGGTGTAGCCACTTTGGAAAATAGTTCAGCAGTTCCTCAAATGTTTACACATAGAGTTACCATATGACCCAACAGTTTTTTGTGACCCAGCAACTGAGCTCTTAGATATGTCCCCAAAGGAAATGAAAACATATGTCCATCCAAAAACTCATACACAAATGTTTATAGCAGCATTATCCATAATAGCCTAAAAGTAGAGATAACCCAAATACCCATAAGCTGATGCATGGATAAACAAAAGGTGGTATATCCATATAATGGAATATTATTTGGTGGTAAAAAGGAATGAAGTGCTGATACATGTTACAACGTAGATGAACTTGAAAATGTTATGCTAAGTGAAGGAAGCCAGTAATAAAATACCACATATTTTATGATTCCATTTATATGAAATGTGCAGATAGGCTAATCTAGAGATACAGCAAATAGCACCCTGTCTCAATGTGTCCTCACATGGTAGAAGGGGCTAGGGATTTCTGTGGAGCTTCTGGTAGTTCCCTAGGCTGTGGAAGGTGGGGAGGATTGACAGGTGACTGCTAATGGGTACAAGATTCCTTTTTAGTGTATTGAAAATCTTCTGGAATTAGATAATGATGATGGATGCACAACTCTGTGGATTCACTAAAAACCACTGTTATATCAGTTATATCTTAATAAAGCAGTTACTCCCCAAATGATCTTTTTTAGTTAAGCTTTTAACTTTTAGAATAAATGACATAACTTTCTGCTGATGGTAGAGCATCTGATTTCAATATCATAACAGAGTTGAGGATAATGAGAGCTGAGAGAGTCTAAACTCATTACCCTTCTTATTTCTTGTAGTCCATCCAGTATGAATTACTTAAAATGTGTAAACAACCTAAATAATGCATAGTTTTGGAAAACGGGAGTGAAATCCGTGGAGATGTGCCACCCAGCTCACCCTTCAGGGAAGGACTTTCTGCCTTCCTGTGGGAGGAGGGTGAGCAGATAGCTTCCATTACTCAGCTCCATCAGAATCTACCTCTGTTGCAGAGCCACCTAGCTTGAGGTCACACTCTTCCAAGAGCAGCCCACATCAATGGCAAGGATATAAAGTCCCAGCCAAAAATAGAATTCCTGTTTAAAAACTAGTATCTCATGCATTTATTATGTGCAGGTGTATGGTTTGAATTTTCACTGTTAATATCCTCAAGATGGATAGATAACAGTTAACTATGCTTTGGAATTTGTGAATACTTATGAGGTCTGCTATGGTCTGAATGTTTTTGTACCTCTAAAATTCATATGTTGCAATCCTACCCCTAAAGGTATGCTGTTAGTAGCTGGGGCCTTTGGGAGGTGTTTAAATCATGAGGGTGGAGCCTTATGAATGGGATTAGTGCCTTTACAAAAGAATCTCCAGAGAAATCCCTAGCCCCTTCCACCATGTGAGGACACATAAAGAAGGTCCCAGCTGTGAATCAGGAAGAGAGCCCTTACCCAACAATGCTGGCACTTTGATCTTGGACTTCCAGCATCCAGAACTGTAAAAATTAAAGTTCTTTTGTTTTTAAGCTACCCGGTCTATGGTATTTTGTTATTGCAGTTCAACAAGATAAAGACAGGGTCCTTAAGAAGAGGAAAACTGAAACCTTCTCAATGAGGTTTGCTTTCACAACACAAAGAACACAGGACTCTCATGCAAAACTACTTGTGCAAAGAAGCGTTAACAGTCAAAATTTACAAAGTATCTAAAGAAAAAAATAGCATGAAATAGACTCAACAGAAAATAGGAGAATTGACATTTTAAGAACTACAGACAATAGAATTTTGAAAAATATTTTAAAACAAAGATATTGGAAATGTTCAAAAACAAAGGAGCAGTTATCCTTAAGGGAAGGATATAGATAAAATAACGGACAGATTTTTTTAAAAATTAAAAACCCTAAGAAAGAAAAAGGTAGTCATTGAAATAACCACCTAAATTCCTTTGCATGTTTCATAATGGATGATAGACTGGATTTTGACCCCATCCTGTCTTAAAATAAGACCTACTAGTCCCCCCCCCACCCCATTCCATACTTTTTCACAGTTAGCTGAGTCTGGGACCCTGCAGGCACTTTTTTTTTTTTTTTAAGTTTTTTTTTTAACTTCTTTATTGGAGTGTAATTGCTTTACAATGGTGTGTTAGTTTCTGCTTTACAACAAAGTGAATCAGCTATACATATACACATATCCCCATATCCCCTCCCTCTTGCGTCTCCCTCCCAACCTCCCTATCCCACCCCTCTAGGTGGTCAAAAGCACCGAGCTGATCTCCCTGTGCCATGTGGCTGCTTCCCACTAGCTATTTTACATTTGGTAGTATATATATGTCCATGCCACTGTCTCACTTTGTCCCAGCTTACCCTTCCCCCTCTCCGTGTCCTCAAGTCCATTATCTACATCTGCGTCTTTATTCCTGTCTTGCCCCTAGGTTCTTCAGAACCTTTTTTTTAAAATTCTATATATATGTGTTAGCGTACGGCATTTGTTTTTCTCTTTCTGACTTACTTCACTCTGTATGGCAGACAGAGTCCATCCACCTCACTACAAATAACTCAGTTTCGTTTCTTTTTATGGTTGCCTGCAGGCACTTTTGAGGTCATCATTACTGCTGGTTGGCCTTATCCTGCTACTTGGAATACTATTGATAGTAGCTTTAATTAAATGCTTTAAGTGACAAATTGAACAGATTTGGCTTTAGCCTCTGTTGGTCAAATTAATTAAAATGGCTGACAGAGTGGCTTACTTACATGAATATTTTAATTCAGCCAAGAACATGTTGGGGTAGATTGTTGGGAGAGACAGTGCTGTGGACCTGCACATTCTTGCTGGGTATACCAAGAATGTGGGGCCTTGATTACCTAGGACATTTCTCAAGGTTGTGTTTGTAGCAGACACACTTGAGGGATGAAGTATTTTCTCCTTCCAAAAAGAGCAGGCTTGCTTCAGTTTGATATAAAAATGGTGAATTCCCCCAAGCTCAGTGTTCCTCTCCTGTAATACAACCACTGCATGGGCAAACATCTATCTGGACCTACCTACATTATATTTGCAGGACTTGGAGGGCATGGGGAACCAACAGAAACATGAAGCTCTGGCTACTGCTCTTGTCATTAGTAATAAAGTGCCTGGGGAACCAACAGAAACATGAAGCTCTGGCTACTGCTCTTGTCATTAGTAATAAAGTCCTTTTTCTCTGACCCAGGGATCTCATGTCTTCTGCTAGCATTCATGAAATGGTAATAAAGCTAACTCATAAACTAGTAAGTAAGGCAAACTCTCAGACTCTGCACAGTTCTTGACAATTGCAAAAATCAATTACAAGAGGGTTTTTAAGTCAAAAAGTGAAAGGTAAAACAATGAATGAAATTTTTCTAGAAGAAAGCATAGGAGACTATTTTCATGAATGTAGAACAGTGAAACAGGACACAAAAAAATACTTGCTATAAAGAAAACACATATTGGACCTCATTAAATGTACTTCTCTATAACATAAAACATGATTAAGAGAATGAAAAGGCAAACCACAGAATGGGAGTCTATAATTGCAACATATATAATCAACAGAAGGCTCATGTCTGTAATATAAGAGGAACTCCTACGTACCACTAAGTAAAACAGTCAACCCAAAAGAAAACTGGACATGATACTTGAACAGAAACTCCAAGAGACTATCCAAATGTATCAATACAATAAAGGAATGAAAATGTGCTCAAATTAATAATCTGGGATTGCAATTTAAAGCCACAATACATTGTTACTGTACCCTCACTGTACTGGCAAAAATTAAAGAGACTGACAATGCCAACTGTTGACAAGGATATGGATTCCAGAAACGTTCATTGACTGATGGTAGGATTTTGAATCAGTACAAACACTTTGGAAAACTGTTGGGCATTAAGCTAAACAAATGCATACCATATGAGTCAGCAGTTCCACTCCCAGGTATATACTTGATTGAAACATAGGCACATGTGTACCAAGAGACATGTCCCCAAATATTCATATTAATATTCCTAATAGTAAAAAATTATAAACCACCACACTGTACATCAACAGTCAGATAAATAAATTGTTCATACAGTAGAATATTATGCAGCAGTGAAAATGGGCATGAACAAACTATAGCTGTCTACAACAATGCAGATGAATCATGCAAAGATGTTAGCAAAAGAAGCCAAAGAAAGATGGTGGAGCAATAGTAAAACCAGACTGAATGGTTTTACTGAAGTGAAAAACATCAATATAGATAGAGACATTTCTTAAGGGTAAAAGGAATGTTCCATGAGAAGATAAAATGATCATGAATTTGCAGCCAACACCATAGTCTTATAAAAAGGAAAACTGTCACAATTACAAGGACAATTGTCAAATTTAATCATGGTAGGAAACTTAATTCACGATACTTTATAAGTACAGAAAGAATACTATATGCTCTTTATGCATATATACTTTAGTATTAAAAGTATAATAAAATCATGGACAGAAACTATTTTTAAAACTTCATGGTAGTAGTTGTTTCTGCAAAGGGAGATAAAGAGAGTCAACCTGAATAGGTGGACAGAGGCTTTAATTTTATCTGAAATGTTATATAATAGATTTACTCTTATTAATATTATTAGTATTAATATCATAATTATATTAGTAATTATTAATTATATTATTAATATAATGTTTTGAAATGGATTAAAGACCTAAACATAAGGCTGGATACTATAAAACTCTTAAAGGAAAACATAGGCAGAACACTCATTGACATAAATCACAGCAAGATCTTTTTCGATCCACCTCCTAGATTAATGAAAATAAAAACAAAAATAAATGATTGGGACCTAATTAAACTTAAAAGCTTTTTCACAGCAAAGGAAACCATAAACAAAATGAAAAGACAACCCTCAGAATGGGAGAAAATATTTGCAAACAAAGCAACTGACAAGGGATTAATCTCCAAAATATACAAACAGCTCATGCAGCTCAATATCAAAAAAACCAACCCAATCAAAAAATTGGCAGAAGACCTACGTAGACATTTCTCCAAAGAAGACATACAGGTGGCCCAAAAGCACATGAAAAAATGTTCAACATCACTAATTATTAGAGAAATGCAAATCAAAACTACAATGAGGTATCACCTCATACCAGTCAGAATGGCCATCATCAAAAAATGTACAAACAGGGACTTCCCTGATGGTCCAGTGGTAAAGAATCTGCCTTACAATGCGGGGGACGCGGGTTCGATCACTGGTCAGGGAACTAAGATCCCACATGCCGCGGGGCAACTAAGCCTACACGCCACAACTACTGAGCTCGCGCACCTCAACTAGAGAGCCTGCGTGCCACAAACTGCAGAGCCCATGTGCTCTGGAACCCGTGCACCACAGCTACAAAGCCCACGTGCCCTGGAGCCAGTGTGCCACAACTAGAGAAGAGAAAACCCGCATGCCACAACTAGAGAGAAGCCTGCGCACCGCAACGAAAGATCCCTCATGCCTCAATGAAGATCTTGCACACTGCAACTAAGACCTGATGCAGCCAAAAATAAATTTTTAAAAAAAATCTACAAACAGTAAATGCTGGAGATGGTGTGGAGAAAAGGGAACTCTCCTACACTGTTGGTGGCAATGTAAATTGGTACAACCTCTGTGGAGAACAGTATGGAGGTTCCTTATAAAACGAAAAATAGAACTACCATATGACACAGCAATCCCATGCTTGGGCATATATCCTGAGCAAACCATAATTCAAAAAGATACATACACCCCAATGTTCATTGCAGCACTATTTACAATAGCCAGGACATGGCAACACCTAAATGTCCATCGACAGAGGAATGGATAAAGAAGATGTGGTACATATATACGATGGAATATTACTCAGCCATAAAAAAGAACGAAATAACGCCATTTGCAGCAACATGGATGGACCTAGAGATTGTCATACTAAATGAAGTAAGTCAGACAGAGAAAGACAAATATATCACTTATATGTGGAATCTAAAAATAGCGTACAAATGAAGTTATCTACAAGAGAAAAATAGAGTTACAGTCATAGAAAACAAACTTATGGTTACCAGGGGGTAGGGAGAGGGGGAGAGATAAATTGGGAGGTTTTGATTGACATATACACATGACTGTATATAAAACAGATAACTAATAAGGACCTACTGTATAGCACAGGGAACTCTACTCAATACTCTGTAATGGGCTATGTGGGAAAAGAATCTAAAAAAGAGTGGATATATGTATATGTATAACTGATTCACTTTGCTGTACACCTGAAACTAACACAACATTCTAAATCAGTTATACTCCAATAAAAAATTTTTTAAAAAAGAACAACTTCATGGTAGTAGTTGTTTCTGCAAAGGGAGATAAAGAAAGTAAACCTGAATAGGCAGACAGAGGAGGCTTTAATTTTATCTGAAGTGTTTTATATCTTATGAAAGATACCTGACACAAAATGGTAAAATAAATTTTAAAATTCTTGGTTTGGGGTACATGATTGATATCATTCTATTTTATTTTTCTGTATTTTTGAAAATTTTCATTATAAAGCAGTAATGTACATAACCTAGCAAAAACTTGTAGAAATAAAAAGAAAAGTTGATTTCAAAATACAAGTATTGCAAACTAAGAATTCTATGGATTTAGTAGAAAAAATAAGAACATAGAAGAATTAAATGATACTCATCAATAAATAATCATATACACATAATATATTTGTGTACTAATCAATAAATAATCACATACACATAATATATTTGTGTATACATACACGGAGAGAGATATTTAGACACACATATATAATACACAGAAAGAGAACATTACATCTCTCAGATAGTATACATTCTCTGAATATTTATAGAGCATATACAAAATCACTCATGCATGTGGCCACAAAAATACCTCTTACAAATTTAAGTAAAAAACAACAAAATAGACAAAAGATATGAATAGACAATCCTGAGAAAAGAAAATCTAGATAGCCAGCATGTTTATGAAAAGATATTAAATTTACTAGTAATTAAAGAAATACAAATTAAAGTAATGAGATACCACTTTTCACCCATGAGATCTTCCAACATTTAAGAGTAAGTAGATCTTAAAAACAGTGCTAAGGGATTTCCCTGGTGGGGCAGTGGTTAAGAATCCACCTGCCAATGCAGGGGACATGGGTTCGAGCCCTGGTTTGGGAAGATCCCACATGCCATGGAGCAGCTAAGCCTGTGAGCCACAACTACTGAAGCCCATGCACCTAGAGCCTGTGCTCTGCAACAAGAGAAGCCACCACAGTGAGAAACCCATGCACCACAACGAAGAGTAGCCCCCACTCACTGCAACTAGAGAAAGCCCACGCACAGCAACGAAGACCCAACACAGCCAAAAATAATTAATAAACAAATAACAAAAAAACAAAACAAAACAAAAAAAACAGTGCTGAGTGAAAGACTAAGCAAATCTATGACAAATACCACATACATAAATTAGAAATACATCCATATAACAATCATGTTAAGAGGGTACATACAACAAAAGGATACATATTAGACATTAGAATGGTTTCCTGGAGTGGTGGGGTATGAGATTGGGAAATGGACATAATGGAAAAATAAATAAAATGAACAATAATACCTACTGCTTAGGGATGTAGAGGAAAGGGAACCCTCCAACACTGCTGATGGAAATATGAAGAAAACAATCTGACACCATATGTTAACGTATCCTAGAAACAGTGGAATTCTCATCAATAGGGGATGACTAAAGTAATCCACACTGTGAAATATTATATCGGCATTAAAGGAGAGCTAAAACCACACTTAATGCTTTAAAGAATTTCCTAAGGTATTATTGAATGAAAGAGCATGTAGAAAAGTGAGTATACAGTGATACCATTCTAGGAAACAGTGATCTCTCCCCACCCCCAACCTAACCCTTTAAATGTATGTTTGAGGACATACATACATGTGTGAGTAAACGTGTGTGTACAAGTACAGAGAAAAAATAAGAGGGAACATACACAGAATAGGGTGAGGAACTAAATAATGGAAGGGGGAAGGAAAGGAGAGGGAAAGGCAGAGGCAACCGAAAGAAGAAAAAATAAAGATTGCACTAAAAAAATTCAACTGTATGATCATATTTATTCATGAATGTAAAAGTGTATATATGAGGGAGTATTTGTAGGCAGAAATTAAATAAGGTTTGTATTATTTGTTTAACATACGAGTGTCTCGGATAGTTGGAATCTCAGGCCACATATGAGGTATGTTGGTCATGTAGGTCTCGGTTGTTGCCTGCTTTGATAACTGTGCATATGCAATACTGGCACTAAGTTTATTATCTCTGTGATTTGTACTATTTGTGGAATCTTGGTGGTTACAGTTCTTTCTTGAGTGATTCTAATACCTGCATAATTTTTAAGAAAAATAGTGAAAGCAAGATTATTGGATTAACAAATAAAATTTGTCAATTCGTAGGCCCTAGTTTAATGTTTACTTAGAAATATGTGACTAAAAACTTGGTGGAAACTGTGTCTTAGGAATTGGAGAGACTGACTTAAGAAAAATATCTTGTCATCAGAATGCATTTTAGTAAATGAGGTATGCTGAGAAAAAGTTGTAGAGGAAAAGAAACTTGCCCATAACTGAGTACAGACTAGGCTTTTGCATCTTACCAAGCTTCAGTTGTAAATATTCATATAAAATGTACACCCTGTTTATGAAAAGACTAAGCGCTAACAAATAGCATTTGGAAGTTCCTTTAAAAACTAAAAATAGAACTACCATATGACCCAGCAATCCCACTACTGGGCATATACCCTGAGAAAACTATAATTCAAAAAGAGACATGTACCACAGTGTTCACTGCAGCACTATTACAATAGCCAGGACATGGAACCAACCTAAATGTCCATCGACAGATGAATGGATAAAGAAGATGTGGCACATATACACAATGGAATATTACTCCATCATTAAAAGAAACAAAATTGAGTTATTTGTAGTGAGGTGGATGGACCTAGAGTCTGTCATACAGAGTGAAGTAAGTCAGAAAGAGAAAAACAGATACCATATGCTGACACATATATATGGAATCTAAAAAAAAAAAAAAGGTACTGATGAACCTAGTTGCAGGGCAGGAATAAAGATGCAGACATAGAGAGTGGACTTGAGGACACAGGATGGGAGGGGGAAGCTGGGACGAAATGAGAGTAGCATCGACATATATACACTACCAAATGTGAAGCAGTTAGCTAGTGGGAAGCAGCCGCATAGCACAGGGCGATCAGCTCGGTGCTTTGTGACCACCTAGAGGGGTGGGATAGGGAGGGTGGGAGGGAGGCTCAAGAGGGAGGGGATATGGGGACATACATATGCATATGGCTGATTCACTTTGGTGTACAGCAGAAACTAACACAGTATTGTGAAGCGATTATTCTCCAATAACGATCTATTTAAAAAAAACTAATATTAGGAATCAGCACCTGTACAGTGTAATTTACTACATTGTATTTGTATTTCAGATGCCTTTGGTGCTTCATGAAGAATATTTCTAGATACATCACAGACATTAAGCCTTTGCCACCCAACATAAAAGACAGACTGATCAAAATAATGAGCGTGCAGGGGCAGATAACAGATTCGAATATAAGTGAGGTAAGAGCATATGCAAAGAGCATGTATAGCCCGTAAAGCAGGCTATTATATTTTACTGTTTAGCTATGGTTTCAGATTTTTGGAACAGTGGTTTATAGTAGGATTAGTAATAATTTTAAAATACAATAAAGTGTTGGGGTTCTTTTTTTCTCCAGATAACCAGAATGTCCATGTGTAATAGTTTCTAAAAAATCTTCTCCCACTATTCTTTCAGGTGTTTCTCTTGTCTTCATGGTACCAGCATCCATGAACTCCATATTTTCAAGAAGTTTAAACTTTTTGATTGAGTATACTTTAATAAAGCTGGAAGAAAATTAAAATGCAGGGTGAATAAACAAATGGCAAAAAAAAAGACCCACAATAAGAAATATATATGTTACATTGTGATGCTAGCGCACAAGCCACACCTATGTGTAACAGTACTCTGTACAGTACACTTGGATATTTTCTATTTTATTCTAGTATGTCTTATTCCATTTAAAAACTGATCGTAGCCTATTGACTTTGTCCATTCATGGTTAGCAGTCAAAAATCACTCTTCTAAATTCTTCTCATTCTTCTTGGGTACCTCACTCCAGCTAATTTATACTCACTCCCCTTCACTAACTAAGCTAAAATTAACTATTCTGTAAGGGAATAAGTATAGTAAAGGCCTCCAACCTGAATTAAAATTCTAGCCTTGCTACTCTTTCTGACATTGAACCACAGTTGTCTTAACTGTAAAATGGGTTTGCAGCTATCATCACTCACTGCCTACAGAGACTGGAACTACTTATTGCTGACTTTACTACATATTCTGCCCAAAGCCTGTGATCAAAAGGAAGCAAGCTCTGATGGTAGCACTCCCCATATGTCTGCAGTGGTGACTTCACATTGGAATTGTGCTTCAGTGTGCCATAGTGTTTCCTCTACATTAACTTGATGTGCCTTTAATGCTTTATTTTCTTCCTGTTAGCTTGCATTTGAACATAGACATTTTAGTGTTGTAGTCTGCTTTGCTCTTTGGAGGTAGAATCCAGTTCTTATTGTTGATGGTTCTGTGGATGTATATAATGGATGTGTGGCTCACAGATGAAACATTGACGCTGCAGAAAACGTGGTTTTCTTCACTTCCCCACATCCCTTTAACCTGTATTTCAGTGACTTAAATTTTTGTTTTATGACAGTCCTGAACATTCATTTAAACCTAATTTTACCTGAATAAAAAAGGGCTAAGGGGGTAAATGAGATAGAAAAATCAGAAGCATTATTTCCCTTGGTGTTTCCATCTAATCCCCATCCTTATGAAAGTCCTGCTTACGAAATTATTTAAAAGAACAGATCTAACATTTTTTTAAAAGTTGCACACATCTGGGGATGGCTCTTTTTGAAAAATTTCCTGAATCTTTTTTTTTTTTTTTTTTTTGTGGTACGCAGGCCCTCTCACTGTTGTGGTCTCTCCCGTTGCGGAGCACAGGCTCCGGACGCACAGGTTCAGTGGCCATGGCTCACGGGCCCAGCCACTCCACGGCATGTGGGATCTTCCCAGACCAGGGCACGAACCTGTGTCCCCTGCATCAGCAGGCGGATTCTCAACCACTGCGCCACCAGGGAAGCCCTCCTGAATCTTTTTATAGTCTCTGGGTGGAGAAGGCCTTTTTAAACATGACACCAAGTTAGAAAACAAGAAGAAAAAGATTGATAGATTTAAATATATAAAAATATAAACTTCTTTATGGCAAGAAAAGAAAATAAAGTAACAAACTAGGAAAAATATTTGCAATATGTATGAAATTCTATTTTTTAAATCATGCCTGCAAACCACTAAGAAAAATCAAAACAAACAAATAATAGAACAGAAGAATCAGGAAATACTCCAAGGAAAAAATATAAATCACCAATAATACATAAAAGGATATTTAACCTTATTAGTAATCAAAGTCACAGTTTGTCTTTCAGTTTGGCAGAGACTTCAAAAATAGTAATACCTGGTGCTGGCAATAGTGTGGGGGGCAATCACTTTTATCCCCTGCTGTGGGAGTGTAAATTGATTTTAAAAAACCTTTTAGGAGGACAGTTTGGCATTCTATCAAAAGTCCTAAAAATTTGCTTACCATTGACTCAAAAATTTCACTTCTGTTATTTTTTTCCAGCTTTATTGAGATACGTGACATATAACCTTGTGTAAGTTTAAGGTGTACAACACACGTGATGACTTGATACACTTATATATTATGAAATGGTTACCACGGTAGGTTAGTTAACATCTCCATCACCTCACATAATTACCATTTACTGGTGTTAATCTCAAGAAAATAATAATTTTAAAAGCACACGAGAATGCTCACCATAACATTTTCGTAATAATAAAATAGCTAACAGTTATATATAGCATATATTATAAGCAAGGCACCTTTATTTCTCACAAATATTGTCCTCATCTTAATGAGGATAGTGAGGCACAAAAAGAAAGCAGAGCTTGATCACAATCACAGGGTTGGAACTCAGGCGGCCTGCCTCCAGAGTACATGCTCTTATACACTGTACTATACTGCCCCTTAAAATCAGTCTGAATGTTCAACTTAAGTGTTTGCCAATGTAGGATGCATTTAATAAGTTATGGTGCATGCATAAAATGAAACAGTATGCAACCACAATTAATTATTTTTATAAAAAGTGCCCATTTATAAATATATGTGATCTGATCCCATTTTTCTTCAAATGTTTTTTTAAAAACTCAGAAAACATCAAAACTATATGTTTGTCACTGGGTGTTGATATTATGGGTAATTTTAGCCATAACTAGTTAAACGCATGGCCTTTGGAATTAGGAAGACCTGGCTTCCAATCCTAGCTCTGCTCCTTTTTTAGCTGTGTACTTTGTGTTGCTACTTAAGCTCTGGGTGCCTCAATTTTCTCATTTATAAAATAGCAATGACCAATCTCTTAGGGTGGTGTGTGTGTGTGTGTATGTGTGTGTGTATGTGTATGTGTATGTGAGAGAGAGAGAGAATATTAAATGACATATTTTATATAACACACTTAGTACCCTTCCTGGTAAGTGCTCAATAAATAGAAATAGTTATTTGTATCATTTCTATAATTTTTCTGTGCTGTCTGAATGTCTTACAATAACAGTACCTTACTTTCATGTTCAGAAAAGTATAAGCCATTTCTATTTTCATAAAAATAAAGCAAAAGAGAAGGAAAATACCCCCAGAAAAGAGCTCAGAATGCTTTGAAATTGATCTGCTATTTGTTGCCCTCAAGTAAACATTCAGTAATACTGGGTTTGTTCGTACTAGCTCCCAAAAATAAAAATGAAGGAGGTAAATATTCTAGATAAGCATTTGGTATATAAGTGCTTAAAGACTCGTACTTGCTGAGCAAAGAGACACGTAGTTAGAATCTCTAATAATAGGAACCACTGGAAGAGGATAAGCTCCCCCCACCACCTTGGTTCTGCTTGCAAGTCTAATGGGTCCTTACTCTGTACCAGCTGTCTCAACAGTGCTCTGTGTCCCAGTAAGACTTTGGGGACACTAGAAGCTGCACCTCCAGTTGGAAGTAGGTTGGTTTTTTCCCTGCTCTATGTATCTGTCTTCACACAGATATGTTTCCGTATTCTTTGCTGTATTTTCCACTTGCTGTTTGTCTGTTATGACCATCAAAACACTGAATATGGAATAAACATGTATATTTATAGGAAATATTAATTTCTCAAAATCATGTATTTATTATAGATTTTACATCCTGAAGTGCAAACTCTAGATCTACGAAGCTGTGATATTTCAGATACTGCTCTCCTGCACCTATGTAACTGCAGAAAATTGAAGAAATTAATTTTAAATTCCTCAAAAGAAAACAGAATTTCCATAACTTCAAAAGGTATGTTTATTAACACAATGAATTGGTTGAGTACTATTCACCATCTGGCATAATTTGGGGGCAGAGATGGGGAAAATATGTTAGCAGAGAGCATAAAGATGTCAAAGAAATAAGAGCTATATTTATCAATAAAATATTCAAACTAAGCTAAAGAATCCAAATTAGAATTCTTGCTTATAATCAGTGCTGAAAGTTGGGAAATACACTAAGTCACTACCTTGAAGCTTAAACATATTTAAAAGAAGCATGGATAGATACCTCTATATTTTATATATTTTGCCTAGTATAGTGAAACAAGAAATGACCAGTTCATACTTTGTTAAGGCTTTCTTGTAATATTACAACAGAAAGTTAAATCATCATCAGATTAAATTTACTAGGCACTCTCCTATCAGCCTGTTCAATGCATAGTTTTGTAGCCAGAGCATAAGCTGCCCCATTTTGAACAGCACAAAACTAATCATATATTTTCCAATTCTGCGGCCATAAAACTATTTTAGACAATGACTGATTGACTAGGAAAGAACTAATCCTGCTTGCTTAATTCTAGATACCAACTTCAAGGACATGGGCCCGAAAGATGGCAACAATTTATACTATAAGCCAGTCACATAGCAAAATCACCAAGCTCCCAGTTCCCTGAAAGATATAAAGGTCTAACACACACTCCTAAGTTGTTTTTACAGGAAGCATACCCCCACGAGATGAAAACTGCTGACCATCAGCATGTAGACCCCAGACTGCTTGAAACCAGAAGATTGGTGTTGCTTGAAACTTCACCTGATGCCAACCAATCTGAAAATTGTGTACAAACTGCTCATGTACCCTGCAGCTCCCTCCCTCACACTGCCTATAAAACCTTTGTCTCCCAACCGGCAACTTGGAGATGGTCTTAGGACAGTAGTCCACCAGCTTCCCAGGTTGCTGGCCTCCTGAATACAGCAAACTTTTCCTTTTCCACCAACACTTGTCTCTGGAGTATCGGCCTTTCGAGCAGCAAGCAGCCGAACTTGGTACCGGCCTTGTCCAGTTACAGTTTTTTATAGCCAGACAAACTGCATTTTTCAATGTGACTGTTACATGAATTAATGGATTTTTACCATTTTTTTTCAATAGAGGATTTTTATCTTTTTCTTCAGTATAAGAAAGAAAGAGTTATTTGGCTACCTAGGTTTCTGAAAAATCTTGTGGATAGTTGGCTCTATTTTACAATCAGCTTGGTTAGCAAGTTAGGATATTCATAATACTGCAAAGAAGCATAAGTTTTAAAATGTTTACACAAATATTGATTCACTAAAAAGAACTTTCGTGCTGGACACTAATGAAAATAAGAGTTCTTTCTTAAGATATGGAAAACAATAAAAATGACCTACACACGAATTTACCATCTTCCCTTTTGTGTATTTTGCCCATGAAAGTGTCTTTTAACAGTGCTATAATGTTTGTCCATGACTGAAGGGCCCAGGATTCCTGACGTACGTTTCTATTTATGTGGCACATTATCACGTACCTGTCACCAAAGTGCTTTTACATCAGTTGAATTGGATTTAAGGGCTTCTGTTTTCTTGACCCTTGATAAATTGTAAGATTGGTCCAGGCTAACAAAGAAGGAGCGTGGTGGTAGCAAAGGGCAGAATCAAAGAGCGAAGAGAGAACACAGAGATACAGGTATGATTCCTAAGGATAAGCATGAAAACTATTACTTAAGACATTTGGGCCATTTAACTTTTGATTTCTTTTCAGAGTCCACAAGAAAATTAACTTTTAACATAAAGGAGAATCATCTACTATTTAATTACCTATTTTAGTTCTGAATGACTTTTGGCTATTTCCTAAAAACAAGTCTAATCATAAACAAAAAAGTCTTGTCATTAATTGCAGATATTCTGAAGAATATACTACAGATTATGTAGAGAATTCTTGAAACATTCCAAAAGAGTTTTAAATAATGACAACATCACTGGAAATAAAGTATATCCCCACATGCACTACTTTGAAAAAGGCTAACATGCAATTGGATGTATCAGTACTGGTGATGGCTGAAATGAAAATCAGTCACATTTCTCATATATAAACATATATAGCTCATTGATACAGAATTATGTTTTCCCTCAGGAATAAAAGCTGTGGCTTCATCTTGTTCTTACCTGCACGAAGCTTCTTTGAAAAGATGCTGCAATCTCACTGATGAAGGAGTCCTTGCTCTTGCACTCAATTGCCGGCTGCTAAAGATCATTGATTTAGGTGGCTGCTTAGGTATTACTGATGTGTCCTTGCAGGCATTAGGAGAAAACTGCCCATTTTTGCAGTGTGTTGATTTTTCAGCTACTCAGGTAAATGAAATACAGACTTGAAATGTAAAGATTGTACATATTTGCCCAGAGTATTTCCATAACTCATCAGAACATAATTAATTCTTTTTGTTGTCGCTAAATTTTTTTTTTATTTATTTGTTTATTTATGTATTTATTTATTTATTTTTGGCTATGTTGGGTCTTCGTTGCTGCGAGTGGGCTTTCTCTAGTTGCGGAGAGTGGGGGCTACTCTTCGTTGCAGTGCACGGGCTTCTCATTACGGTGGCTTCTCTTGTTGTGGAGCATGGGCTCTAAGGTGTGCAGGCTTCACTAGTTGTGGTGTGTGGGCTTCAGTAGTTGTGGCTCACGGGCTCCAAAGCGCAGGCTCAGTAGTTGTGGTGCACGGGCTTAGTTGCTCCACAACATGTGGGATCTTCCTGGACCAGGGCTCGAACCCGTGTACCCTGCATTGGCAGGCGGATTCTTAATCACCGTGCCACCAGGGAAGTCCACTAAAATTGTTGCTTCATGCTTTGGTAGTTAAATAATTATAGTATAATTTGGCACACCCCCCTCAATTATTTTCAGTAAGGGTGGAAGGTATGTGTGGCTAAGACACGTTTGCCAAACGGGAGGAAATAAAACTATATCTAAATAATTAATAATTTTTATAAAAGTTTGCTTCCATCATCTCCATTTACGTGCTATGTTCCTTTTTTCCTTTGCTCAGGTATCTGACAGTGGTGTGGTTGCGCTTGTTAGTGGACCTTGTGCCAAGAAATTAGAGGTAATTTTAAAATATCTGTAAAGATGATGATTACCTGAATTCATATTATCCTCAGAAATTCTTTTTTAAACCTAGAAGACAACCAGTGCCTTATTCTCAATTAGGTATTTCCATGGACTTTTTTTTTTTTTTTTCCTCCTCCTCTTCATTCCCAGAGTGAAGAAAAACTGGTTAAAGTTAGGAGATAAAGTATACTTTATAATAAAACCCATTTTACTTCCAATAAAAGTTCTTATTCTCCAGAAATTTTAGCTTCTAATACATTTAAAGATAGTCTTATTATGAATGAAAATACTGAAAATTAATCAACGTAAAATGACATTCTTTAGAATTTTCATGTCTGACTGATATTTTTACCAGGACTACTTATTCTCTTGCCAGTATATTTTTCTTGACATTATATTTATTCTCTTGCCATCATCTTTTTCTGAATCCATGAAGGGATCCAGACTATACCACTGTGGCATAAAAATTATTTTGATCTGAAGATGTCTGAGAAACAACAAGGGTTAAAGGACTTTGTCTTAAACCCCACCCTCCCCCATCTGCCTAAAAGCAGACCCTTCCAAAAGAATTCAACTGCCTTAAACCCCCTTTAAGGTAGACTTCCTATACATGGGGAAGTCAGATGACAAATTGCATTAAATAAACATTGTCACAAGATTATCGTTAAGTCCCATCTATTCTCCTAAAGGTCATTTTGTCTTCCCTAAAAAGTCACCTGTTTTTCTGAGTGTCCTTTCTCCCGCTCTCCTTCCCCTATTAAGATGGTCTATAAACTCTAAATTCTAGCCATATCTTTGAGCCACTTTCTTTGTGAACTTGTGAATAAACTTCGTCTTTTCTCTTGCTAAACTTGTCAGTTTAATTCGAAGGCTTCCAAAGACAAACATAAGAGGATAGAGAAAAGGTTTCTTCCTCTCCAGAAGCCACATTGTGCAGCTGTTTAAAAAGATCTTAAATTAGTGTTCAGCCTTTGTATTCAATGATTGATGTGACACCTGTAACCTATTTCTAAATATTAAGAAGCCTTTTGTCCCAAGATTTTGTTTTTTTCCTTTTTCAGTTTACAGTGTTTTATTTTGTTTTTACTCATAATTAATATAGCTGTGCTTTTCAACAATAAGTCACATCAAATCCTTTTTGGAAGTAAGCTGGCTATAAATGAATTATAAAAGTTAGTAATCACTATTATAATAGAATGGTGGTGCCATGTTTTTGCCAAAATATTTCTGCTTGATTGAATGCTCAAAGAGTTTTTTTGGTGATGTTTATATATTTGCATCCTGCTTGTATTTATGTATGTATGTGTATGTGTGTATATAAAATAGCACATATATTTTTACAAATCTTTTAATTAAGAAATTCCTTTCTTTAAAATATGAAGTTCCAAATTCCAAATTGCATTCTAACTGTAGGGACAGTAACTGCCATAATTTTTACTGTTTTAAATACTAACATTTGTTGAGCACTTACTACATTCTAGCCTCCATGGGTCCCTGCTTTCGATTCTTTTGGGTATATCCCTAGAAGTGAAATAGCTAGATCATATGCTAATTCTATGTATAATTGTTTGAGAAACTGCCATACTGTTTCCATAGCAACTGTACCCTTTTACATTCTCACCAGCAATGCAAAAGGGTTCTGAATTAGAACATTAAACAAAAGATAGATGATGTTTCAGATATATGAAAAAGTATAGAAAGTAATATAACAGAGACCTGTGGACCGACCACTTGAATTTTAACATTTTCTGCATTTGTTCCAGTTCTTTTTAAAAAAATTATTATATGTTATATCTAAAGCTTCCTCCCCTCATTTATTCCCCCTTTCTTCCTTCAGAGGTAACCACTCTTCTGTGTATCTTTCCTTCCATATTTGGATACTTCATCTCTCTCTCTCTATGCATATGTGTGTGTATGTGTGTATATATCCATAAATAAGATATTGTATTGTTTTATATGTTTTTAAATAGTACATAATAATTTCATAGTGTGTGTGTTGTTTTACAATTTGCTTTTTTATTCAAAATTATGTTTTAAAATTTTTTCAAGCTTTATTGAGGTTTAATTTACATACAATAACACTCGCCTATTTTAAGTGTACAGTGTGATGAATTTTGATAATTGTTATACAGCCTTGTAACCATGACCACAGTTAAGTATAGAATATTTCCATCACCCTAAGAGGTTTTCTCCCATCCCTTTGCAGTCAGTGCCCTGCTGTGGCCCTCTCCCAAGCAACCACTGATTTTGTCAGTATAGTTTTGCCTTTTCTATACTTTTATATGAATGGAATCATGCAGTAAATTGTCTTTTGGTTTTTTACTTTTTCTTTTACTTCTTTCACTTGGCATAATGTTTTTGAGATTCACCCATGTTGTTGCACGTGTTAATATTTCATTCCTTTTTTTTGCTGAGTAGTATTCCGTAGTCTGGAATATGACACAGTTCGTTCATACATTCACCATCTGATGGACATTCAGGTTGTTCCAATTTTGGACTATTATAAATACTGCTATGGACATTTGCATACAAGTCTTTGTGTAGACATATGGTTTCATTTTGAGGGGGGTAAATACCTAGAATGAAATTGCTGGGTCATATAGTTGAGTACATGTTTAGCTTTATAAGATGCTACCATACTGTTTTCTAAAGTGTCTGAACTAACATTATGTTTAAGATTTATGTCTATTAATACAAATAGATATTTTTCATTGTAACTGTTTTATCTTATTACAATATATTAATGAACCACCATTTATTTACCCAGTCTCCACTTCTTTACTATTACAGATAAAATTGCAATTGGCATATTTATAAGTTGTTTCCTTACACACATGTACAAGAGTTTCTCTCTATATAGTGGACATCTGCAGTTGGAATTGCTGGGTTCTGGGGCATTCTTATTGTCAGTTTTATTTATTTATTTATTTATTTAAAAAATTTTTTTTTGTGGTATGCGGGCCTCCCTCTGCTGCGGCCTCTCCCGTTGCGGAGCACAGGCTCCGGACGCGCAGGCCCAGCGGCCATGGCTCACGGGCCCAGCCGCTCCGCGGCATGTGGGATCCTCCCAGACCGGGGCGCGAACCCGGTTCCCCTGCATCGGCAGGCGGACGCGCAACCACTGCGCCACCAGGGAAGCCCCTGTCAGTTTTAATAGACACTGCCAAATTGCCTTATAAAGTGGTTGGACATTTAACTCTTAAAGCTGCTATACCTTCCAAATTACTACAGACTTTCACTGGTCCTTTCTATAGAGTTTTTCTTGCAAGTAGATATTTGGGTTTTTTGTTATCAGAGTACAGTATTTCCCAAGCTTTTTCACACTGTTATTATTGTCCTATTTTTTCTTTTGATTATACTTTCTTTATTTTTGAATAGGAGATTCATATGGGATATTGTGTGAATCTGACTGATGAGGCTGTAGAAGCTGTCCTTACTTGCTGTCCTCAGATATGTATATTACTCTTCCATGGATGCCCCCTGGTAACAGGTTAGTATGAGGCTGCTTGGGTTCAAATCTTGGTTTCACCTTTTAATAACCGTGTGAACTTGAGTAAATTACTTAACCCATTCCATTATTCAGTTTCCTCACATTAAGTGTGTATAATGACAGTATCTACCTCATAAACTTGGTCATGATGACTATCTGACAACACTTCATATGGTGCCTAGCACATAGTGAGGGCTCAGTAAATGTTAAGTCATGATGGTGATGGTGATGGTGGTGATGGCAAATGCTCAGTAAATGTTAACTGCCTTGAGGAGGATGATGGTGGCAGTGGTAGTGGTCATGACATTAAACATTATGCTTTATCAAGTCAAGTTTATAATATTACCTCTTTCACATATGCTAAATGACCTGGTTTTTTTTTTAAATTAATTATTTTTGTCTGTGTTGGGTCTTTGTTGATGCGCACAGGCTTTCTTTAGTTGTGGCGAGCAGGGGCTACTCTTGATTGCGGTGTGTGGGCTTCTCACTGTGGTGACTTCTCTTGTGGAGCACGGGCTCTAGGAGCGCGGGCTTCATTAGTTGTGGCACGCAGGCTCAGTAGTTGTGGCTCGCGGGCTCTAGAGCACAGGCTCAGTAGTTGTGGTGCACGGGCATAGTTGCTCTGCGGCATGTGGGATCTTCCTGGACCAGGGCTTGAACCCGTGTCCCCTGCATTGGCAGGCGGATTCTTAACCACTGCGCCACCAGGGAAGCCCCATAAATGACGTGTTAACTGTAATCTCATCAAGCTGTAGCCATTGAGATTCAGAATCATTTGGCTAATGTGGTACTTCACTAAAGAAGTCACAGCCCTTTTGGCTTGTATAAGAGCCATAATACCCCTTTCACATCACCCCTACAATGGGTCCCATACCACAATATAACCAGGATCTTACATGTGAGTCAGTACTTATGCCCAGCCCTTCCAGCTCTTTTTCCTAATTACAGTCTAATAGTTACTATCCTAGAAGTCCTTTTGACATCTTCTGGTTTTTCTCGTGTTTGGACTGCCAATCTAAACTAAGCCTGTAATGGGTTATATTTGGTTATCAGTGACATCTATAATGAAGACTAAATCTTATTTTAGGCAGACACCTCTCAGAGAACTAAAGCCAAAAGTGACGTTAGAAACTGTTACCAGTGGGTACCTCTAGGGAAGGTTGTGGAGAAACAAGACTAGGAAAAAGCTTTCACCATATATCCATTTGTCCTTTTGAATTTTGTATCATGTGAATGATTTTACCTATTAAAAATTAGTAATCATAATTTTAAGAAAATAATTTAGAACCAGAAAAATTCATGTGACTGAGTACAGGGAATTGGTACATGTGAACACTATTCTGGGGGTTATGAGAAGGCAGGCAGAGGCTCTCTGGTCATCAAACAAGGCAGAAAATTATATTCTAACAAGTAGACTATTAATGTAAAGTGGAGGAGACCACAATATGTGAAATGTAATAACAGCAATTTTTGATAATAGGTCTTTTCAGAATACCAACTAAAAGTATGTAAATCTACTCACTGAGCTATATGTACATTTAATCAATACATTGAACAAGAAAGTGGTACTCATAAAGTGACTCCATTTTCCTCACACTATATTAATTACAAATTTGCTCTAAAGGGCCTAATTTTCCCCAAAGCCAAATGAAAATCTCCGACATGTGCTACTGACTTTTCTTATCATTCTCAGATAGTTAAAAGTCTTTGTCATTTCATATCACTGAAACCCTCTCATTTCAGTAATTAAAATGTCTTAGACCCATGTAATACTCCAAACAAGTTCAAATTAAAGCTTTATACTCCTCCAGTCAGGTCAAGTTTGCTTAGGTGGAAAGGCTGCTGTGGGTAAGGGGACGTTGTTAGTTTCTCTGTTTTACCTCGCGCTTCTCTTCTTCCTTTCCCAGCTTGCCCACCATGGTTTCTGACCCCACCAGTGTCAGTACAGGGTGGGACTGCAGTGCCCAGAAGGGAAGGGAAGGGGAAGAAAAGTCCAACTTGACTACTACCACTGGGACCTAGTGGCAGCCCTGAGGGCTCCGTGGGTGAGCTGATCCTGATGCGTACTCTCTCAAAAGTGGGGCACTTCTGATCTTCTTCAGGGTCTACTTCCCACCACTCCCCTCATCACTGCATATATCTCCTATATCTGCAGTTCTCTTGATTCAAGCAAATGTGTCTCTTCTGGGTAGTAGCTAGCATTTTCTTCCTCTGCGCCCAGGCAGCTGGCAGTACACCTTCAGTCTCTTTCTGTTGAGGTTTCCTAGACCATCCAAGTTGCTTTCATGAGCAAACTACAAGGCAACCCATGCCAGCCCACATCTGTCCACAGGAAACACAATACTGTAGACAGTAAGAATGCAGGTTATTTCCCAACTTCAGTCCTCTCTTTAGCCACATGGACTCTTACCATAGCCTTTTGCTTTTTAGTTTTCTTAGGTCTGATATTAGTGTAATGTGTCTCCCAAGCTCCAAGGGACAAATCAGATTCTCCAACTGATCTAAGAGCCCCCTCTCACTAGGCTTGAAGGCAAGAGCAAGCACCTGCAACCCTCTTTCTACAACTCAAATCATAACCGTCTTCAAAGAAATCCTTTATTCAATTTCCAGTTTTCCATCACTTCCCAGTTTAACACTTTTATATCTTTGAACGGATGAGGCACCATGGATTCCAAAATGAGTTTTCAGCCAAGCATTTGCAAGTCATGTACAAGTCTGGTATCTCATTTTGGAATGAGAGAGTAGGTGGTACCTCTAGTCCTAGAACCTTGGCTGAAATAGTTAATGTTTTAATGTTCTGTTATATTTGTCTCAGGATAATTTAGCTACATAACATGTTATAAACTCAGCCTTTGCTAATTTTATCTTGATTATCTTTCTGGTTACAATTTGGAAATAGTTAATTTGGCATTTTCCCCTCTACTTTTAATAGAAGTGAAGACAAACTATACACACAGTCAACCAGAAAAACTTATCCTTAGGCAAACTGCTTAAAACAATCATCAAAGACCCTATAGGTAATGAAATCTTTAGAAGGTACAACCAAAAACTTAAAATTTGAGTACAACAAAGCCAATAATAAAATGCTTAAAGGTGCCTGTATCAATATAGAGATGACTAACAAGTATGAATTTTGAAGTCTGGAAAATATGTTGCAGTGATTAGTCTGATTTTTAAAGCAGAAGACTTTTGAGATAAATTATATAATTACTGAGATCACTGGAAACCAAAGATGTATTATCAGTTGGTGAATTCAAGAGAAATGCCTACCTGGTATGATTATAGATACTAGGAAAGATTAATCCCACTAAATCTTTCCGCATCCACATAATGGCTCAGAATACTGAATTTACCAACTATCTTGCTGCTGAGCAACAGCTACATAACCCCCACCCCGCCTCAGCTCAGTCTTCTGGGAATTCCCTTACCTTACTCCCTTTCTGAGTAAGTGGAAGTTCTGTTGTGAGGGACTCCCCTTCCATGCAAACCTATTAAAGTGCTGCCCGATTAAAGCTCGTTGTGTGCTACTGCCACCTTGTGGTCGTATCTTTTTCCTTGATCTGCCCCACAATCCCTTGATCTAACTACAGTTATATGGTATGGTGTTCTAGAAGACATCAAGGGATAAAGCATAAAACAAAATATGTTTATATGTCCACATGTTTGGGAAATGCAACATACCACTATAGTGAATATTAATTTCTCAAAGGCTCTGAGAAATACTATTGCTAAGAAACTTAACTTTTTTTATCTAAGTGCCAGGGAGTTAGAAGTTTTCCTCTACCCTTTTAGGTTCTTCCAGCTGGTCTAAGAATTAAATTGATAGGAGGCAGATTAAGAGGCGAAAATCAAACAAAGTTTAATAACATGTATACATGGAAGAGACCCAGGAGAACTGAGTAACTCACCAAAATGGCTGAAACCCTCACCTTAAATAACATTTTCAGCAGCTAAAGAGGATGTTGGGGGTAGAGGTTTGAGACTTCAAAGGGGAGGAAGGCAATTCACATGAAAGATGAAAAAGCAAATGTTTGGTAAACAAATATTTGTTGCGCCATGCAGGTCAATTGCACCATAAAAGTACTCTCATCTCTAGGCCCTGCTGAGTTTCCACCACCACACCTAGCCCATATTCTTTGCAGACAACCTCTGGCGATAACTTGATCTATACTTCTTTTAGGCAGTAAGGAGAAGGTCAGAATTTCTTCTTGAGTCTTTTGGGCCTTGATTGTTACCAGCTTGAAATTATCCTCATGCCAAAGAGACATTTTGGGGTGGCACGTTTTGCTCCCCCACCCAAGCATTTCCCACATATTTTTTAACACAGAATAATTCATATATTATTATTTTGATCCCTCCTTTCACAGAAGAGGAGAGTGAGAAACTGAAATAGTATTTGTCCATTGTGACATAGTTTTTAATAACAGTGCTAAGATTAAACAAAAATCTCAAGATAAAGTGAAATGAGCACCAAGCCCCAGTCTCCTACCATCGCTCCAAAACATTGAATAACTTAACTTCTATGGGCCTCAACTTTTCCTTACATATAATTGTCAGTCATAAAACTGGGTGATCTGATAATAATATAAGAGTTCACATACATTGGCTTTTACCGATAAAGGTTCTTAAAGAGAAAAAAAGCTGAAGTTTTTCAACTACCCAGATCATCTCTACTCTTCCTGCTTTCCCGTCAGCACCTACCATTGTATATTTTTGCTACCATCATTGAATGAAAATAAAGTGGGTTAATATATTCCTTATATTTCTTTGTTAATTTCTCTTTTTTCCAGAGAAGACAAATGCTTTTTTTTTGCCTGATAAATGTTCTTTCTTCTTTCATGACACCTTATGTGTTTCCTCTTACGTATTCATGCGATTGCTCACATCTGACTAGATAAGACAATAACGATACATATTCTATAAAAAGAATGTATGTATATCCTATGTTTGTGCAATTCTAGTGTTATGTTATCCTCAAAGCAACCTGACCCCCAAATTGGCAGTGTCAACTGTAGTTACTCATCAGATTCCCTGAATTAATAGGTTTATCTTCTCCACTGTATTTGTAAGTTTTTATAAAATTTCTTAACATTACAATCAGACTGTAAGCAAAACTCCACATTATAAATTAAGTCTTGAAACTGTTAGAAGCACTCTGATTTTATTTCTGCAGAAGAGACAAAAAAACTAAGCTGCTATTTAAAATACTGTAGACCATAGACATTATGAAAACAAAATAATTTTTAAATGTATTAAATTATTTTAATTTCAATTATGTCTGCAATGATTTTCAGTAAGTTCAACTCACACAGTTTTGTTAATCTCCTACAATGGACATGCATTTCAGTTTGTATCATTATCTAGACATGTTTCACAGTAATCACAGGCATCTAAGTTTAGGTTTTAGAAGGGCAATAAAGCAATTAGCACTAGAGTCCTTATGTTTACACTGAAAGACAGGAAAACCCAACAGGAAATCTGCCACTTTGATTGAATCGACTCAAATTTAAGGGATATCAGAGGATTTGTTTCAGCTTGATTACTTTACAAGCAAGTTCTTTACTTAGATTCCTGGATAATAAATATGTCAAGATTTACCACAAAGAGACAGGTGGTTTGCTTCAGAGTTTCCCTGTAATTGAAGCTGATTCCTTGCTTCAAGGACAACTACTTTTAAAATTTCATATATTTAATTTTCTAAATCCTATATTATTCTCTTTCCTTATCATTATTTATTCATCCATTACTAATCCAGAATTACAAAACTTCTTTATGCCATACACTGTAGTGAAGCATTAGAACCTTGATCATTGTTTGTAAAAATGTGTCCAGCCTCACTTTTTTCACTGCGTATTCTATAAAAATGTCTAAATTACATTTTCCTTGATCATTTGAAAAACTTAGTTTGTTAACTTATATTTCCCATAGTTTCTTCTTTTTCTTGGGGCTCCAAAAGGTCCCGTAATGAATCTCTTTCAAAAAGTGGTCTCCAACTACATTAGTCAGAGATTTTTATATTTATTTTTATTTTTATTTTTTTAAAGAAGATGTTGGGGGTAAGAGTTTATTAATTAATTTATTTATTTTTGCTGTGTTGGGTCTTCGTTTCTGTGCGAGGGCTTTCTCTAGTTGTGGCAAGCAGGGGCCGCTCTTCATCGCGATGCGCGGGCCTCTCACTATCGCGGCCTCTCTTGTCGCGGAGCACAGGCTCCAGATGCGCAGGCTCAGTAGTTGTGGCTCACGGGCCCAGCCGCTCCGCGGCATGTGGGATCCTCCCAGACCAGGGCTCGAACCCGTGTCCTCTGCATTAGCAGGCAGACTCTCAACCACTGCGCCACCAGGGAAGCCCAGTCAGAGATTTTTAGAAAGATGGTAAAAGGTTCCTTAGAAATCATCTACACAACTCCCTTGTTTTAAAGATAAGGGAACAGAGATACAATGAATTTAGGTGGCTTCCCCCAAATCTTAGAAATAGTTAATAGTAGAACTGGAAGTAAAAACCTAAATCACCTAATCCACAGTTTCTACTTCTTTCCCCAGGAGAGCAATTTCCTAAGCCTTTGGTGTCAAGTGGTTTCACTATCAGTAGAAAAGGGAAGGAAGTAGGAGAGTGACATCAAGCATCAGTAGTGTGATTGGTATAAACGACGACCTTTAGAGTCTTTTTCAGTCCTGAGAGTCTGTGTTTTGGTGAGTGGCAGAATAAGCCACCCCAAAATATGCTTCTTTTCTTTGGCATAAGAATTATTTTAAGCTAATTTTTCTTGAGAAATAGCAGACACTGGAGGAGCTCTGAAAGCAGTAGAAGTTACCCTTTTGTAAGGAAAATATACATTTATAAAGGAAATCTCCATTTGTAAAGTGTCTCCCTCTCTGTACTAAGAAGGGAAGGGTGACTCTAAATCAGAATCATATTCAGTGGAGAAGGCAGTGACTTAAATCTGTATAGTGAATCTTACTGTTACCAAACCGAAATCAGGTCTCCTTGCTCCATGTGCAGCAAAGCCAATCTACTGACACACGATTGTGGTGCAGGGTGCAAGCAAGGAGAAAGGACAGCTGATGCTCAAAAGGCTGGAACTCCCTGATGGCTTTCAGTCAAGGGTTTTGAAGGCAACGTTAGGGATGAGGGTCACAGGGTGTCAGCTCGTGGACATTTTTCTGATTGGTTGTTGGTGAAATAACAGGGTGATGTTCTGGAAATCTTAATCATCAATCTCCTGGTTCCAGTCAGTCTGGGGTCTGTGTGCTGGTGGTCAGCATGTAGTCAACATCCTTCACCTGGTTGGGGGTGGGGGGGGGTCCTAGTTTCTGCAGAACAACTCAAAGATATGTCAGTTTGTTATCTCTATCCCTTCAGGAGGAACTAGGAGTCCTGTGACTCTATTGTTCAAGCTATTATTACTTTTCTTGCTTGCCTGCTTTCTTTGTTTCTACATTTTCTACTTCTCTAATCATTAACTGTTTGAGTCTGCTCTTTGGAACTTGGGGAAGGCCTAGGAGATGAAAGCTTTTTCTGCAAACAGGAAGTGGGAAACATGGAGGGGCTTGTACCCAGGAAGGCCCAGCAGGGTCCTGCCCGGTTTCATTACCCTTGTTTACTATGCTTTTCCTGGTAACTTCCCATAACCGGTCTCCCAACAACCCCAAAATCTTTCTTTTGTCTTTAGCTGAAGATGGTATTTAAGGTGGTGGCTTGGGCCCTCTCAGGGAGTTTACTCATTTTTCCTGGGTATCTCCTATGTATACATGAAGTATACTTGTTGATAAACTTCTGTTTGTTTTTCTCTTGTTAATCTGTCTTTGGTCACAGGGGATCTCAGCCAAGAACTCAGAAGGGTAAAGAGAAAATTCTTTTTCCTCCTCCACAGTTTCTACAGAGTATTCTGGCAAGAGATATGAAATACTTAGAGACCCCACAGTTTCTCGCTATAGCGTAATAAACTTACAGGCATCGAATATTCCTACTATTGACTCACTACTCTAAATACGCTATACTTTTATGGGGAAAAGCTGCCTGAGGAGACTGAGTAATGTAATACTGCCCTCTAGCATCCAATTTTAAAAATTACATAAAAATATACTGTATGCTCACAACTAGAGGGAAAAGTGTTTTTCTATTGATGTGCAATAATAAATTCCTACAGAAGAGTGACAAATATAGTCAGAAAACAAATATTTACATATAATATTTGATAATGTATTCATAACTAGTAAAAATGCCAGAATAGTCTTAGAAGCACCAGCTAAAGTGAAATCAGGAAGTACACGTTTCCAATTTTGTTCTTTTTCAAAACTGTGTTGGCTCTTCTGGGTCCCTTGAATTCCTATGTAAATTTTAGGATCGTTTTGTCAATTTCTTTTTAAAAAGTTTGCTGGGATTTTGCTAGGGATTGCATTGACTCTGTAGATCAGTTTGGGGAGTACTGCCATCTTAATACTAAGTCTTCTGATCTATGAACATGGACATCTTTCCATTTATTAGGTCTTCTTTGATTTCTTTCAACAATGTTTTGTAGTTTTCAGAGTATAAGTTTTTCACTTCTTTTGTTAAATGTATTCCTAAGTATTTTATTCTTTTTCATAGTAATGTAGATGAAATTATTTTCTTAATTTCATTTTGTAACGGAACCCAGGTTTGGCTGCTTGCCACTAATATGCCAATAATTCAAGAGGCAAGTGTCAGTAGAAAAGAAAGGTGCTTTGGGACTTCGCTGGTGGCGCAGCGGTTAAGAATCTACCTGCCAAGGCAGGGGACACGGGTTCGAGCCCAGGTCTGGGAAGATCCCACATGCTGCGGAGCAGCTAAGCCCGTGCGCCACAACTACTGAGCCTGCGCTCTAGGGTCCATGAGCCACAACTGCTGAAGCCCGTGCACCTAGAGCCTGTGCTCTGCAACAAAGAGAAGCCACCTAAGTGAAGAGCCCGCACACCACAAGGAAGAGTAGCGCCCTCTCGCCGCAACTAGAAAAAGCCCGCCTGCAGCAACAAAGACCCAACACAGCCAAAAATAAATAAATAATAGGGATAAAAAAGATATTACCATTAAGAAAAGACAAAAAAAAGGTGCTTAAATCAGAAAAGCTGGGGTGATTCCCTGGCGGTCCAGTGGTTAGGACTCTGTGCTTTCACTGCCAAGGACCCGGGTTCAATCCCTGCTCGGGGAACTAAGATCCTGCAAGCCACACGATGTGACCAAAAATAAGAAGAAGAGGGCTTCCCTGGTGGCACAGTGGTTGAGAGTCCGCCCGCTGATGCAGGGGACACAGGTTCGTGCCCCGGTCCGGGAGGATCCCACATGCCGTGGAGTGGCTGGGCCCATGAGGCATGGCCACTGAGCCTGTGCATCTGGAGCCTGTCTCCGCAGCAGGAGAGGCCACAACAGTGAGAGGCCCACGTACCACAAAAAAAAAAAGAAGAAGAAGAAGAAAGAAAAAGAAAAGCTGACAATCTGGGGAGATGGTAAACTCATGTCCAGAGACCAACTCCAAAGATTCTGCTCAGCCATGAGAGTTTTTAAATGGAAAAATGGGGGAAAGAATCTCATTGAATCATTGAGGCATGAGGTTGGGTTTTGCATCATTCTCCATTGAGTGCAGACTGGCTGACTCTTTCTTCAGAGAGAAGAAAACCTTGCCTGCATGGTCTGCCTGCAGGATTGCTAAGGGAGCTGTTGGGGGTAGAAAGCAAGTCATTTTTTTAACTGCTTAATTCTTCATTCTTACTTCTTTTTATCTAGGAAAAGAATCAACAGGTTAGACAAGGCATGATGTGCATTCAGGAGAGCATAAGTCAGGAGTTAGTTTCAATTGCTTAGTGATCTCATTCCTATAATTAGGTTCTTTTAAGGTTAGAGGGGAACCCAAATGGGCAAACAGGAAAAGGGCAAAGAGCTGCTTTTAATTTTTGGATTGTTCATTGTGTAGAAGTAAATTGATTTTTGTATATTGATCTTGTGCCCTGCAACCTTGCTGAACTCATTTATTAGTTCTAATTTTTAGTGGATTCCTTAGTACCATACTACCTAACTACAAATAAAGAGTTTTACTTTTTCCTTTCCAACATGAATGCCTTTTCTTTTTCTTCCCTAATTTCCATGGCTAGAACCTCCAGTGCAGTGTTGCATAGACGTGGCAAAAGGAGAAATCCTTACCTTTGTTCCTGATCTTAGGGGGAAAATATTTAGTCTCTCACCATTAAGGATGATGTTAGTGGTGGGTTTTTCATAGATGCCCTTTATCAGGTTGAGGAAGTTCCTTTCTGTTTCTGGTTTGTTGAATGTTTTTATCATGAATGTTGGATTTTATCAAATGCCTTTTCTGTGTCTATTGAAATGATCATGTCGTTTTTGTCCTTTATTCTATTAATATGGGTGCCATAGGCAGAAAAATGCCCCCACCCAAAGATGTCCATGTTCTAATGCTCAGAACCTACAAGTATATTGACCTTAAAATAGGGAGAGTATCCTGGATTACCCAGGTGCACCCAATGTAATCATAAGGGTCTTTAAAAGTAGAAAAGGGAGGGGCTTCCCTGGTGGCATAGTGGTTGAGAGTCCGCCTGCAGATGCAGGGGACACGGGTTCGTGCCCCGGTCCAGGAGGATCCCACATGCCGCGGAGCAGCTGGGCCCGTGAGCCATGGCCGCTGGAAGAGGGAGACAGAAGAAGGAGAACCATAGAGATGGCAGCATAAGAAAGACTTTGTCCAATGTTGCTCACTTTGAATATGGAGGAATTCAAGGAATGTGGTGGCCTTTAGAAGCTGGAAGTCAGGGAGGTGGATTCTCCCCTAGAGCCTCCAAAAAGAATGCTAAGCTCCTAATACCTGCTTTTAGCCCAGTAAGACCCATTTTGAAATTCTGACCTTCAAAACTACAATAATAAATGTGTGTTGTTTTAAGCCATTAAGGTTGTGGTTATTTGTTACAGCAGCAAGAGAAAACTAATACAGTGTGCTACATTAATTGATTTCCAGATGTTAAACTAACCTTGCATTCCTGGGGTAAATCCCAGTTGATCATGGCATATAACCCTTTCTGTGTTGCTATATTTGGTTCGCTTGTGTTTTATTGAGGATTTTTGAGTACATATTCATAAGAAATATTGGTCTGTTGTTTTTTGTGTATGTGATGTTTTTGTCTGGCTTTGGTGTCAAGGTAATACTGTCCTCATAGAATAAGTTGGAAAGTGTTCCTCCCTCTTCTATTAGTATAACCACTACAGCTTTGTTACAGTTGCTGTCTGCATGATATATCTTTCTCCATCCTTTTACTTTCAACCTATTTGAAACCTGTCCTTAATCTAGATCTCCTGTAATAACATACTTCCTCTATAATAACTGATATTTTTATGACAATGAAAACTGCATTTGTTATATTTTTAGCTGCTTTTAAAAAAATTAGCTGCTGAAGTAAACCTTTGTTTTCACAACTATAACTTCTTGTTTCCAGACACTCTCTGGTTCTCTTTCTTGCACTAAATCTTTAATGTTTTGGCTTATTTTTGTTTTACTTAAAATACAACTTAGTAACCATGTGTTGGGCCTGCTTTTTTTCCTAGTGGTCTACAAAATCTTTAAGTCTGAGAATGACTAAACTAGAAATTTCCCAAGACTAGGTTAGAGATATGTTATACATACAACATAGGTTGTATCTATGGAACAAGTTTATTAAACTCCTGAATAATTTTTAAAGTAATAAAATTTTAGCAGTATTTTTGCATTAAAGCATTAAAAGCATTAAAAGATATTATAAAACTGACTTTGCAAAAGATATGTAAACTATATTAAAATCACTGCTATATATTGTGAATAACTGAAAACCATCTAAATGTCCAGTCATACAGATTGGTTAAATTACAAGGAATTCATGTAATAGTTATCTATTTAAAATCATGTTTTATAAATATTATGACATGGAAAAATGTTCAACTACAGGTCAAGTTGTCCTGTTCTAGTAACTACTCTGTCCCCTAACCTTTATGGGCATGTTGCAGCTTCACAAGGTGTTTTACCATACCTGTTGACTCTTTAATCATGCTTTCTTTAATCACTCCTTTGTAGTTAAAACCTGTTCAAGCACCCTAGTTTAGTGTGTCATGCACTTCCTGCCAGGACCCTGAGAAACTTTAACCCTATTACTCTCTGGTTGGTGAAATTAAGATGAAATTACAGAGAAAACAGTAAATACCTGTTTTTTATAAGTATTACTATGATATGTTTACTGCAGCTAATAATAGTGATGGTTACCACTAATTAAATGTATTTTTAGCTTATAGTATGCTTTATATATCATCTCATTTAATCCTTTAAATAACCCTATGAGATATAATAGTTATCATCATCCCCAGTTTATACATGAGGACACATTCAATATCTTTGATTACTGTGAATTAATATATTGTCATTGTTTTCTTTTGTAGATCATTCACGAGAAGTCTTGGAGCAATTAGTAGGCCCAAACAAACTAAAGCAAGTGACGTGGACTGTATATTGATGCTTATTGAAGCTTATCAAAGCTATGATCTTCATACTACTTTCCCAGGAAACAACGATCTAGAGATTGGCTTTCCAATAATATGATTTATGCTTTGAAGTTAACCAGGCTCTTAAACATTTTAATAGTGCTATTATTTCTAAGTTTGTTTGAGGAGTGATTGTTCTTGAAATGACAATCCTAGCATGCCCTCTGATGTATTTGGGGAGGGTATTGTGTTTGTTTCTTTAATAGCAAAGTTTTAAATTACCTGTTTTCCCTGGAAATGTCCTTCTCCTACCTAGATTTTTGAGCTGCTGTAAGAGAAATTTACCAATATGGATGAACATTAGGAGAATTCTAAGTAAAGGTATTTCTAAAAGCATAATTACCTTCCTAGCTATTTTTTGGCTGCTACCTTCCAAATTATTTAAATGTCCACTGGCCAAAAAGCAAAGCTGAACATCAGGCCTGTAACTTCTTCACAGAATTTATTATTTCAATGAAACAAAGAAATATAATAGTTTAATGTCATAATCCAGGACATCATATACCTTAGCCATTCAGCATATGAATGTTACTGAGTATGGCTACTTTTCCCAAATACATGCTATTCATCTACAAACTTTCATCCTTAAAAACTGCAGTCAAGAATGTGTAAGAATGAGTAAACATGAAATGTCATCACAGAGGTGGTATCCTGAAGCTCTACTGGTTTCACATTGTGAAATAAACACACAGGTCTTAGTTTTCAAATGAAATGTATTACTCTCTATAATCACAAAATTCTCTGAAGTATACTGTGCTTAAACTACCCCCAAATTCAGCATATTCCCTGTGCCATGAGCCTGTCTCAGTGGGGCTTTCTTAAAGATTTCCTATTTTAACTGTGATGTAGTGAATAACAGGGAAAGTGTGGTATGGTAGATTTCTTGTATATGTTTAGAAGGAAGGGTTTACATACTCAACTCTACTTGTCCTTACTATTAACTACTTTACAATGTGATATGTTTATAGCGTAGATAACATATATTGCCACTGCAGTGGTGGTACATATGTATATATGTGTAAAATGGGTAAGGCCTGTTCCATCTATGAAATTTTTCTAAAGACAAATTCAGTAAGATTTAATATTGAACACCTAAGTCAGTAGCTTTTTCCGCTTTGGGGGAAACTAGTTTCAAGATCTAAGGTATCAGATTTTTAGAGTTTATAAAGGATTTATCATCCTAAAGCAGTTTGCAGCTTGATCTTTTTTTTTTTATACTGCTAGTTATCTTAGCTGTTTCTCAGCACTCTGTTTAAAATTTGGGTTTCCCATCCCTATCCTACCTATCCCTGTCACCCTTACCTGTCACTCTAAACTCTATTTTTCGCCTTTCCATCTATCACCATCTGACATGTTTTATTTTTTATTTATTATCTGTCTCCCCACCCTAGTATATAAGCTTCATGAAGAAGAAATTATTTCTCTTTTTTTCACTGCTGTATCTCCAATACCTAAAACAGTGTCTGGTACATGATAAGCACCCAAATATTTGTTGAATGAATAGACAAGAAAATAAATAAAAGTAATACCCATACTTCGAGTTTCTGGTCTGTGACATGTACAGAGATTGGAAGTCATCACTCCTTAGTAAACCATAAAGAGGCATCATAAGGTATCACAGTACTGAGTATGCAGGAAATTCTAAAATCTTTATCTGTGTTATTTTTTTGGTTTTGTTTTTTGTTTTGTTTTTTTTGTGTGTGTGTGGTACGCGGGCCTCTCACTGTTGGGGCCTCTCCTGTTGCGGAGCACAGGCTCTGGACGCACAGGCTCAGCGGCCATGGCTCATGGGCCCAGCCGCTCCGCGGCATGTGGGATCTTCCCGGACCGGGGCACGAACCCGTGTCCCTTGCATCGGCAGGCGGACTCTCAACCACTGCGCCACCAGGGAAGCCCTATCTGTGTTTCTTAATTGGTGCCCTATTACGTACTTATCCTATATTACACACTTTATACTTTCATTTATTAATTATAATAACCCTTTGAGGTGCAGTTTATTAAATTTTATTACTATTTTATAGGTGAAGAAATGAAAGCTCAGAGAGCTTAACTAGCCCAAAATCCCAACTAGAAAGTGACAGAGTGGCCTCACTCTGAAGCCCATGTACAGTAAGTCCCCTACATATGAACGAGCTCCATTACGAGAGTGGGTTCGTAAGTCCAACAAAGTTAGCCTAGGTACCCAACTAGCACAATCAACTATACAGTACTCTACTGTAATAGGTTTATAATACTTCTTTTCATACAAATAATCATAAAAAACAAACAAAAAATAAAACATTTTTAATCTTACAGTAGAGTACCTTGAAAAGTATGGTAGTACAGTACAACAGCTGGCATACAGGGGCACTTTAATATCTTTGAAAGTTCACAACGTGAAGGTTCGTATGTAGGGGACTTACTGTATTCTGTACCATACCAACTGCATCTCTGATCTTAACAGATAATTTTTTTAAATATAGTATTCTTCTGTATTTTTTATTTTGTTTAATTCAAAGATACATCACAGTTGTCCTCAACTATAGAAAGAGACTCTGCTAAAATATCTAATTCCTCTCAGCTACTTAAATTACATGTGGATATTGCCTTCTATAATTATATTCCTATAGCAGTAAAACTAGAAACAATTACAGATAGAGATTTCTAAATTTGGCTTACTGCCGAACAAGTTACATGACAAAGGGTGACAAAACTTCAACCTTCATATTTTGGAAACGAGATTTGCCATTTAACACAAATTTCCTTCTTTGAACTGGACAGTCTTTTAGGGTTAAACCCAAACATAGCTATATCCATATTGGAGGTACCTCAACAGCTCAAGGCTGAAATTCCCACACCGTGCTTGTTGTCAGTCCGTTGTTCTCCTGCCTAGTAGGCTCTGGAAGTGAATATTCTGCTACTTTGTGCAGTTGATGCTGAATGCTATGTCCACTGAACTGGGGTCGCCCAGGGTCACCAATCAGTACTCGAGTTCTGTAGACCCAAAAGCAACTTTTCAGCCATTGATGTAGACTGTCTGCAAGGTCTTCATCATAAAACATATCTCCAAGCACAACAAGGTCCCACTTATCTTGTTCCAAATCCAGCATGTTTTTGGTTAAAATGGGAAAAGGATTCAGTTGGTTCAACTCACAGTTTAGTGTAATAGCCATTCCTGCAACTTTAAAAAAGCACATAGTGAATTGGTATATGCTAGGTTGTTTTAATTCCCTATTAATTAATTTAAATAATCTAGAAAATCTCCAACAATATGTTTTTTTCCCATTCTGTTGAAAGTTGTTTTTTTAGGTAAAGAAGCCTAAAGTATATGCCAATATAAGCTATTTCCCGCAATTCTCAAATATATGAATATCCTGAAAATAAAACAATACCAAACACCTGGAAATGTTGAGGTTTTAAGGAACATTTGCTGACCTACAAGCCTTGTGCTTGAGCAGGATGACAGGTTGGAACTGAGACCCCATATACAATAAGGCTCCTCAAGGGCTAGATCCTCAGTGAAAGGGAAGACTAGAAGAAAATCAGATAAAATTAAAACTTACCTGTCTCAACTTGGGTTCGAATGGAATAAAATCTCCCTCAAAGACACTGGCCTATCTTCACTTGGGTTTTGGTCAAATAAACACTACCTACATATTTCAGGAAATGCCTAGCCCAGCAATGAGCAACAGTAAGTGCTCCCAGGTTGGCATCACTTTGGTATATCTGCCAGACACAAATGGAAGCCCTCCTGTGAAAAATGCACCATCAACTCAGGCCTCACAGGATTCCCACAGATAATGTCCCACTGAGTAAGTTCACAATATCAGATTATAAGATTCACATGGAAATGGGCTAGGCTATGATGGGTTGAGGCATCTGTAGATATTTATCCTGGAAGCAAAAAAGATGAGCTTCAAACATTTTAAAATGTGAAATTCTTACTAGGGTCTATGTCATTGGCCAAGATCCTTAAAGCTCCACTCATCTTAGCAGCGATAGCTGTAGCTCCACATCCACTCCCAATATCTAACACAGATTTTCCTCTGACAACGTCAGGATTATCCAAAAGATACCTAAATTAGAAAGAAAAGGGAAAACATTATCTCAGATAGAAGAAGGTCAATAAGAGGTGTACAAAAATTTTTCTTTGGATTGACTGGACAAAGAAATAGTGAAACTTAGCAGAAGAATTTGGTCCCACATTGGCAAGTTTGGCCTGACTAGAATGAGATAAAATGTCAATCTTAAGAGCTGGGCAGAGGTGGCAGATAGAGGACCTAGTCATTTTGGTCTTTCTCTTTGGCAGGTGTGAAGCGCAGTTCCATACAACTGACTAATCATGCTCTTCAAGTCAACTTTTTAGAAGTATTGAGCACTTACTATGATCCAGAAACTACTAAGCACCAAAAACACAGACTGACAAAATACTGCTAAAATCAGGACTCAGTAAGCTAGATGCAAAGTTCACAGTCTCCTTTTCATTGTTCAACAGAGAGTGGTTTTACCTACTGCTTGAACTGTTTTATAATGACCTCTCTGGTAAGGTACAATCAAAGTCCAGTTCAACCAAAGAATTTGGACCTGGGCTAAGAAGTTACCAAGCAAGTGAAGGTGAATGGGAAAACGCTGAAATAATAAATGTCAACTGACACTTGGCCTTAGTATTGTAATAATAAGAGCAGAGGGAATTCCCTGGCGGTCCATGGATAGCACTCCACGCCTTCACTGCTGAGGGCCCATCCGGGAACTAAGATCCAGCAAGCCAAAAAAAGACTAAGGAACTATGGCAAGGCAGGGATGTAGTACCCCGTCTAAAGGGGCAGCTGTTACCCATCTTGAGCTAATTGTTGCCCCACAGAAATGGGGTGTTATCAGAGATTTAAATCCAGTGTTATCAGATATTCTATTTTTTGTTTTTGGCCTCGCCTCATGGCTTGTGCCGTCTTAGTTCCCCAACCAGGGATTGAACTCAGGCCAGGCAGTGAAAGCGCCAAGTCCTAACCACTGGACCACCTGGGAATTCCCCAGAGATTCTTTTTTTTTTCCAAATCGAAATAAATTTTTATGTGCAATCCCTCAAGTTTTAAATGTTAGCAACTGATTTTCTTTTAAGTTTACAAGTAAAGGCCAAAGAAAACACATCTGTGGATCACCTATTTGTGACCTCTGATTCAGACAGTCTCTTAAGGAATTTGATTGCACTTATATTGGGAGTTGATAAACAACAACTTGCATAGATATCACGTAAAATGTATTTTTTTATGATATAAGTAAATAAAGCTTGAAAATTTGGCAACACAACAGCCAGAATATTGGATTTGTTAGATATTGGAAAGCTTTCCAGAACTTAGGATTCTCCAAAAGCTCTATGTTTGCATTTATTTATTTTGCATTTAAAACTATATACAACCTGAATTCTGCTAGACCATACCATTCCTGTGAAAAAGAAGTCCTTATCCTTTTCCTTTCAGTTTTGTAACCTCAAGGCATAAAAAGATTAAATCATTTACCAGTCTAAGAAAAAAACTAGATTAAAATGCTGTAAGTTCTTGCCTTTGTTTCAGCGGCTGTTTTAATAAAAAGCACTGTGTGAATGTGTGAGAAAATGTCTTAAAGAAGACCTTTGCAGTATGGGGAGTTAGAAAGGGGGAACCTTAAAAATGCAGAGGCAGTGCCACAACTAAGACCCAGTGCAGCCAAATAAATAAATATCTTTTTAAAAATAATTTTAATGCAGGTGCAACTCCAGAGTTCACCTGAGTAATGCCCCAATCACTCAGATCCCTCGTTCTTTGGGAGCTTGGGAAGAGGCAATGATGGAGGAAGTGTAAGGTTTAAGGAGCAATATTTACAGGATTAAACCAGGCGACCTGAAGGACTGGGGCTTTAAGCTCCACCGAGGAACTCTGCACGGGCCATGCATCATGAACCATGAACCTGAGAACAGTGTGAGATTTCTGGATCATGACCAGCTACCTAGGGTCTTGACAGCTGACCTAGGATTTCTCTTGGGGAGAGAGCTATATATCGGGAAACACCTTGATAAGCTTGGAGCAGAAGGTAAAGCTATGCAACAACGCAACCCAAAACTATTCCTAAACTGCTCTCAATTAAGAAAAGAATTTGGGGTTTTACTCTGGTTTTTTGTGAGGAGCAGGGAGAATAAGGAGTTGGAAGGGGCTGAAAAGAGTAAGGATATGCGGAGCCCTAAAGGCTCCCGCGTCACTTGCGGCCGTACCTAGACAGGGCTTGGCCTCCTGGCCAGTAGACTGCCCAGTAAGGGTCACTGTGGGGCCACAGGTCAGCTCTCTCCCACCAGAACTTGCATCTGGGGGTCAAAAGCCGCAGCTGGATTTCAGGGGTGAGGCTACCACGGCTGGTGACTTCAGTGTTCTCCTCCAGGAAAGCTTTCATCTCAGGGTCCAAAAAGCTTCCGGTTCCTCTCCAGGGGCAGTGGCCCCAGGGAAACAAGGGAAAACCACTGCTTCTCACAGCCTTCCGAAGGACACCACAGCGGTTCATGGCAAATGATGTAAACGCTCTCCAACCTGGGCTCAAGGCCATGGGTCCTGTCCCAAAGCACAGGTTTGTTGGTGCTGCTCTTGGTAACAGCTGCTCTTCCTGGGGAAAGAATACGGGTCTGGCTGCCAAACTGATCTCAACTGGAATCCCTGGACCTCGAAAAACATAAATAATACTGAAAACTCCAAGGCTCACCAACACTTCCAAATCCTATTGCATAGTAAGAAAATGTTAGTGTTAGCTCTGTAGCAGATGATGTACAAGTGCAAGTTCATTTTAGATGAAAGCGTTGGTGCATTAATTTAGGAAAATCCAGTCTTCTAAGAGATGCCTTTCCACAACAGAATCCTTTTTAGTAACTTATAACAACAAATATACAAGCATCTGATTTTGAGAGAATCCTCAGGAACACGCCTTTTACATAAAATAAGGTATACCTTTAAAGTTCTTTCATTCATTTAATAAATCACTTCCCTTTAAGCAGGCACTGTGCTTGGCAACTGTGAACAAAATAAACAAAGTCCTCATCTTCAGGAAGCTTAGATTCTAGTGATGGAATAGAGCAATTATCAGGGCAAACACAGCTCTTGCCTTTATGAAGTCTAGCCAAGATTGTGTACTGTGGTTAGAGATATACAAATTATACTGACTGCTCAATTAAGATAGCCCTAGCATAAAACATCAATGTAATCAAGATTCAGGTGTTTCCCTAAAAACAAACAAAAACAAAACAAAACAAACAAAAAACTGTGGATTTAATTGTAATAAAAGAATATCAACTCCCAAATCTCTTTCTGTAAATACCTCTGATGAGTCATCTTTACCAAACCTGGACTTAATAGAAAGACACCTTGATAAAAATAAGAATGAGGAAGAGCAGTTTAAGCACGAATTATACACACAGTTGTTTGGGACCTCTGATCTGTTCTGCATAAATGTATAAACAGTCTTACGTCCACCCAAGTACTTAAGAGTAAGGGCCCCAAACTCAAATGCCTACCCAGGGCCAGACTGGTGATAAATGAGTGATGCAGGCTGGTTGTTAGATCACAGAAGGGCTGTGGCAAACTGGAAACTATTTCAAAACAGTCCAAAGGAGCCAGCCAGGGGACACGTGGCCAGATCTTTCAATTTCTCAAAACAATCCAGCTATATACCCATAAACTCCCACTTTTAAACGTGGGCAATTAGTTAAAATACCAAGACACGAGCAGGGGCAAAATGTCTGTGAACCAAGGATAGACCTTAAGTGGGTGTGCCAGCCTACGTTTATCCCTTGTAATCTCAGGGTCTCTAACAGCCTGACCTCATTGGACTAATTGTGTAGGGAAGGATTGGGTTAGCCCTTGAAGCGCACGAGCCTAAGGTTTGAAAGGAAAGCAGAGCAAATACAAGATGATTGATTTTGGACACCCTGTCATGCAGACCGATGATGCCCCGCCCATGCCAGCACCAATGAAGCATCCGTTATGAATATGTGATTATGCGGTGGACACTTGGTACCTGGATTAACTGGTAAGGAAAGAAGACAGGTTTAAAGGGGCAAGTTCCAAAGTGTTAGCACGTAACTTCCCTCGAAGGAGGACGGGAGTCAGTCTTAAAGGGGCAGGCCCAGTCCTCCTTTTCTCCTTACCTGGCTGTGCTAACACCGTCCTGGGAAGCTAAGCACAGGGCAGGTCTGTCACTCGCCTTTGCGCCTCTTTTCGCGCCTTCTTTACAACTGCACGCTGGGTCCCACTTCTCCCCCAGAGCCGGCCCCCAACACCCAGCCCCCCAACCCCGGCCCTGCGTGCCCGCCCCGCCCTCCTGCTCCGCCCTCCTTCCCGACAGCACTTTCTCTCCCTTACCTGAGCTTCTTAAAGGGACAGGAAGTGCGAAATCAGCCGGCGCCCTGACCTCACTTGGGAAATAAGGGAATGTCAAATACTGATTTCTAAAAAATCCACTCTGAAGCCGTGGAGCATCTGCTTCGTGTCAATCACACTTCTAGGCACTGGGCATAGAGCGGTGAGCAAAATAGACACAGCACAAACCCTTAATGACGCTTATATTCAACTGGGATTAAATCATATGTCCTCCCTTTTATAATAATTTTCATACACGTACAATCTTTTTTGTTTTTTCAACTGTAACTTCTCATTTCAATAACACTCACTGATTCTCTTGCTAGTAATAATTCTTAATAGATGTTCAAGATCAATTTGTCTAGGGACTTCTCTGGCAGTCCGGTGGTTAAGACTACAAGCTTGCACTGCAGGGGGCGCGGTTGCATCCTGGGTCAGAGAACTAGGATCCCGCATGCCACCCACCACCCACCCCCGGTTGAAAAATTAATTTGTCTAAGGATTTTTTTTTAATAGATGAGCGATCAAACCACATTATTTATTTTTGGCTGCCTTGGATCTTGTTGCTGCGCATGGGCTTTCTCTGGTTGCGGCGAGCGGGGGCTACTCTTTGTTGCGGTGCGCGGGCTTCTCGTTGCGGTGGCTTCTCTTGTTGCAGAGCAGGGGCTCTAGGCACGGGGCGCTTCAGTAGTTGTGGCTCGCAGGCTCAGTAGTTGTGGCGCACACGCTTAGTTGCTCTGCGGCATGTGGGATCTTCCCGGACCAGGGCTCGAACCCGTGTCCCCTGCATTGGCGGGGGGATTCTTAACCACTGCGCCACCAGGGAAATCAAGGATTGTTGTTTTTAACCAGCTTCTGTATTCTATCCCAGTGATAGTTTTAAAATCGATCTGCTTCTCTCCATCCCTCCTGCCTCTGCCTTATGATTGCTTGCTTGAATTCCTGCAACTGGTCTCTGCAATCCTGCCTTCGTCTATCCCGTTCTCTAGAGTGCAGCTGAAATGGTTTTTTCTGAAACTTTCATTCCATAGTCCAAAAAAAGGCCTTACATTCCTACAAGATAAGATAAACCAGATAAGGCAAGAGAAACAGACTGTAAGCCCTGAGAAACAAACGTGGATTTTCTTTTCTATTGTTTGGTGTTGATTTTTTTTTTTTGGTCACGCCACTTTCCATGCAAGATGATCTTAGTTCCTGGTCCTAACCACTGGACTGCCAGGGAAGTCCTGCCCTTTTGTTCTTTTTAATTGAAAGAACTGTCTCGCTTTTATCAAAATTGACCCAAATGCAACAAAGCAGACCCATCAACTGTCTGATAACAATTGAGCTATCATCTGACCTTGTGATTTTTGCCTTTAAATATCTGCCTACATTTTTGTACACAAGCCAATTCTCTAATAACTGGACACTCTTGCAAGTACAAGTTAAAAACATTTATCCCCATACTCAAATTTGTTTTTAAGGGTTTTTTGAACAAGTTATTTAATTATACTTATTAGCTGTATGTCCTGGGCACATTATTAAACCTTCCTAATGAAGGGCATTAGGCTATGCCAGTGCGGCACAGGGATTATTTTGAGCGAAAGAGTTTCTGAAATCTCTTATCTGCCTAAAGCTGACTCTCCCAAAAGAACTCAACTGTCATAAAACCCCTCCTCGAGAACAACTTTAATCTTCTTGGACTTGAGAAGTGGGCACCACACCCAAACAGACATTGTCTCAAGACTATCATATCTCCTATCTATTCTCCTAAAAAACCATTTATCTTTCCAAGAAGTCATTCCCATAAGTGCCCTTTCTCTCCTTCCCCATCACCTATGATGAAATAAAATATATGTTTTTTAAGGCAGGACAAGAAAATTTAAGCATAGCAGATGCCCTTCCTGACAGGGCTCTTCCTAATGTGCAATGTGCATCTACATTATACATTAACCAGACCTCCTCGAAGGCAGGAATGTCTGCTCAACCATAAAGATCATTTATCCCCTTCTTCTGATGCCAGCAATGTAACTCCTTAGAAGATAACATTCTTTTCTTAATCCTGTAAGGGGTCATGGTGACCTGCTGCTCCCTTCCTACATGTAGGTCTGGACTTTGTATCTCTGGTGAATGTTATGTAAAATGTCAGTGTGTCATTTTGATGAACTATCCTTTGTCTCAAAAATGTATATAAATGTGCTTTCGACTTCTAACTAGGGGAACAGTCCTCAGAGTTTTCTGAAAGACTGTCTCTAGGGTTATAATCCTCAGGTTGGCTCGGAAAAAAACCTCTATTTCTTCTTTAGATTGACTATTAATTAATTTTTCATCAACACCTACTAAGTTAGGTATATAAACACAAAATTTTAACCACACCCTATGAGTTATTCATCACTGAATTCTCATGTGCCTATGCGTTGCATGTGTAAACTGGTTTCTTTCTCCTGTTAATCTGTCTTTTGTCAGTTTAACTTGCAGATCCCAGACACTGAACATAAGAAGTTAAAGGAAAGTTTTTCCTCCCCTACACTAAGTATCAGTGTTCTCCTCTGTAAAATAATAATGATGATAATAATAATGTATTGGGAGGATTTAATGGGATAAAAGTAAAATGCTTAGCACAGTTCCTGGCATATCGTAAACACTGTGATTATCATTATTGGAACTATGGAGTTAGTGTTGGTAAGACGCAGGACTGGAGGCTGAAGATCAGGTTGTCAGCAAAGAGTGAGGGGATCCGATTTGAGTTTTAGAAAACCGTTTTAAGCTGCTGGTATCAAAGAGAGAGGTTGGATTGAAGGAGACATCAGTTGAAGAATGTGGTGGTAACCCAAGCAAGCACTGATGAGGGCATGGAAGGAATTGGACACATCTGAACGTGACTCAGGAAAAGCCATTAGCAGGACTTGGAGAGCAATTAAATATGCTTGCTTAACCATAATGATAGACAATCTAAGGGAAAGATATCATTTTTTCTTTATCAGCTTGACCTGAATGACCGTGCTATCTGATCTCATTCTTCCTTGCTTGAAAGCTTCTCTGGCTCCCCATGCCTTCAATATCAGAGCCAAATTCCTGATCACAGCTTCCGAAGCTCTTAGTAATCAGTCCCTACTTACCCATCCTGCCTTGTTTCAGAACCCTCCCCTCCTCTACACTTTGCTTTCTTGTGGCAAGCCCTTGTCCTCTCACTCCATGCCTTGCTTAAGACAAAGTTGCTGGGACCACCACACATACACCCTCTCCTCACTGACCCTAACTGCCTCCTCAGCCTTCAGAACGCAGCTCAGAGTTAAGGCCCTCAGAAATGGCCCCTACACACACACTGATCTTGACATTTTCTTAGCTTCCTATAGGTATATCCAGCAAGAGCACCATGCAGAACTGTCACTGCCTGCTTCCTCTACTGGGCTTAGAGGCAGACCATCTCATTCCTCTTTTACCTTCTGCCACAGTTCAGACACTCAATAAATTCTGTTAAATGAAAGAAAAAGCAAATAAAGGAGGAAATTAACAAATATTATATATCAGTGTCTCATTTCCAAATGTTATTTTTAACAGCCTTATTGAGGTATAACTTACGTACAATAAACTTCACATATTTAAAGTGTACAATTTGATGTTTTGCTATGTGTATACCCTCGTGAAATTGTCACCAAAATCAAGAGACTGAACATATTCAGTGCCCTGTGTTATCTCTCCCTCCTGTCCTTCACATCCCCTCCATCCCCAGGTAACCGCTGATCTGCTTTCTGTCACTATAGATTAGTTTGCATTTTCTAGATTTTTTTTTTTTTTTTTTTTTTTCCGGTACGCGGGCCTCTCACTGTTGTGGCCTCTCCTGTTGCGGAGCGCAGGCTCCGGACGCGCAGGCTCAGCGGCCATGGCTCACGGGCTCAGCTCCGCGGCATGTGGGATCTTCCCAGACCGGGGCACGAACCCGTGTCCCCTGCATCGGCAGGCGGATTCTCAACCACTGCGCCACCAGGGAAGCCCTAGATCCGCGTCATGTGGGATCTTCCCAGACCGGGGCACGAACCCGTGTCCCCTGCATCGGCAGGCGGATTCTCAACCACTGCGCCACCAGGGAAGCCCTAGATTTTTATATAAATGCAGTTATACAGTATGTACTCTTTTGTCTTTGCTTTCACTCAACATGATTATTTTGAGATTCATCTGTTGTTTCATGCATCAATTGTTCACTCCTTTTCATTGCTAAGTAGTTTTCCATTGTATGTATATATAAAATGTGTTTATCCGTTTATCTTTTTTTTTTTTTTCGCGGTACGCGGGCCTCTCACTGTTGTGGCCTTTCCCGCTGCGGAGCACAGGCTCCAGACGCACAGGCTCAGCGGCCATGACTCACGGGCCCAGCTGCTCCGCGGCATGTGGGATCTTCCCGGACCGGGGCACGAACCCATGTCCCCTGCATCGGCAGGCGGACTCTCAACCACTGCGCCACCAGGGAAGCCCCTATCCGTTTATCTATTGATGAATATCTGGAGGGGTTTGTTTATTTGTTTGCTATTACAAATAAAGCTGCTTTGAATATTTGTGCACATGTCTTTGTATGGACATATGCTTTCTTTTCCATTGCGCAAATACTTAGGAGTGAAATGGCTAGATCACATGGTGGTGTGATTAACTTCAAACCTTCTCCAAAAGGGTTGTCATTTTACATTCCCATCATCAGTGAATGAGAATCCCAGTTCCTTCCATGTGATGAGGAAAACAATTTTAGTTTTCTGAGTTGCTGCCTAGTCGTTTTACAGTATAAAAACACCACTCACACCTAGAGTCTGAGCATTTAGAAAAAAACTTGAGTCGAGGATACCCACAGTAAGTACCCACTTTGCGTTTCCTGGGGCACCTTTTAAAATAACCACTTTGGGTTAAGCCTGCTGAAAGTTAGTGACTTCTGCCCAACTACCTCATGAGTAATAGGTGCTTGCTACCCTGCTCTCCATCTCCTGCTCGCCCGGCTCTCCCTTCCCCCAGCTCATTGTACCCTCTTGCTTCTGGGGTCTGTAAGAAATAATAAATCTTGTGATTCTACTTCCTTTGTGTGGGTGTACTGAAATTGCATCTTCAATCAAAATGACCTGTGGGCTTCACTTCCCTAAATGGGAGCTCGGATGCTGAGGCAGCCTGACCCTGGATGGGTGGCTTGTGCCCCTTCATTCATCAGGTCATAATCTACATATTCTTAATTCAATACACCAGCTCCGGCTTCTCAACACACTCCACATCCTCACCAACACTTGGATAGTGTCTTTCTTTCTGATTATAGCCATTCTAGTAGGTATGAAGTGGTATCTCATCATGGTTTTAATTTGCATTTCCTCAACGACTAACAATGTCTGAGCATCTTTTCATGTGTTTGTTTGCCATGCATACATCTTCTATTCCAATTATGTCTCATTTAAGTTCAAATTGTTGCATTATTTTTCTGATCTTTCATAATTTGGGCACATTAAAAATAGGCACTTTGGGGACTTCCCTATTGGCACAGTGGTTAAGACTTCAAGCTCCCAATGCAAGGGGCCTGGGTTCGATCCCTGGTTAGGGAACTAGATCCCACATGCATGCCGCAACTAAGGAGCACGCCTGCCGCAACCAAGACCCGGCGCAACCTAAAATAAATAAATAAAATAAATATTTAAAAAAATATAAATATGGACTTCCCTGGGGCTCAGTGGTTAAGAATCTGCCTGCCAATGCAGGGGACACGGGTTCGATCCCTGGTCCGGGAAGATCCCACATGCCGAGGAGCAACTAAGCCCGTGAGCCACAACTACTGAAGCCTGCGCTCTAGAGCCCGTGCTCCGCAATAAGACAAGCTACTGCAATGAGTAGCCCCCTCTCGCCGCAACTAGAGAAAGCCTGCGCGCAGCAACGAAGACCAAACGCAGCCAAAAATTAAATAAATAAATAAATAGGCGCTTTTTATCTATGTTTTTCCTCAGTGCTGGAAGAACAATTCAATAAAGCTAATGGAATGATGAGAGAAAAATAACCTCTCGCCATTTTTGGAGAATATTATTTATAAATATAACACAATTTGAAGATGTTTATAAATATAAATTCTAAATAAATTTGTAAATATATTTCTAATAAAATATATACCTCAGTTTAGTTTTAAAATCAGCCTCAAGATGCAAACAACAGATAAATCGTACTCAATCAAGTGTGATTTGCCTCTGCCATCCCAGAATGTGTTTCTCCCCAGACTATTGCGTGAAGTTTTGAGGTTTTGGATTTTCCAGAGCTTCACTTCCTCTTCTCTCCCCCAAACTGCCCTTGCAAGCAGTCTACAGCGCCATGTCTCTGTAAATTCAGAGGCTTCCTCTTCTCAGTTCCTTATCTGTATTTGCAGCCTTCAGTTGGTCACCAGGCAAGCTTTTATTTTATTTATTTAATTTTACTTTTTGGCCACGCCTCCCGGCATGTGGGATCTTAGTTTCCCAACCAGGGATCAAACCCATGCCCCCTGCAGTGGCAGCACGGAGTCTTAACCACTGGACCACCAGAAAAGTCCCTAGGCAAGCTTTTAAACACCGGTCACTAAGTCATGCCTAAAAATCCCAGCATCTGGGCCTTTAAGACCAGTTTGTTGTAGAAAGGATTGCGCGCCCACTGAGAAGTGAAATCCTCAGCCAACTAAAGCTATAGTGCTATCTAGTGGTAATTTAGGTGTGTCTGAGCTAAAATGGTAAAAGTAAAAAAATAATAAAGAGCAAAGATTCTCACCCACAATTTGACCACACACTGGTATACTTGTTTAGTTGTAGGATGTGGCAGAAATACTTCTCACTGATAAAAGTTAAGGCCTGGGGCTTCCCTGGTGGCACAGTGGTTAAGAATTTGCCTGCCAATGCAGGGGACACAGGTTCAATCCCTGGTCCGGGAAGATCCTACATGCCACGGAGCAACTAAGCCGCGAGTGCCACAGCTACTGAGCCTGCGCTCTAGAGCCCGCAAGCCACAACTACTGATCCTGTGCGCCTAGAGCCCGTGCTCTGCAACAAGAGAAGCCACCACAATGAGAAGCCCGCGCACTGCAACGAAGAGTAGCCCACACTCGCCACAACTAGAGAAAGCCCACGCGCACCACCGAAGACCCAACGCAGCCAAAAATAAATAAAATTGATTCTTTAAAAAAAAAGAAAAGAAAAAAAGAGTTAAGGCCTAAAATTTAGGAAAGATTTGGCATCACCCATGACATTCTCCATCTCTGGTTGTCTCTTTCTCTCTCTCTCTCTCTCTCTCTCTCTCACACACACACACACACACACACACACACACACACACTCCGCAACTAACCCACCAGGAAATCTGTAGGCTCTACCTTCAAAATATACCCAGAATCTGACCTCTCTTCACTACCTGCAGCACTTCCCTCTAGTACAAGCCACTATCACCTCTAGCCTGGATTATTGTGATGGTCTCCTAACCAACCCCTTGATTTCCGCCCTTGCTCCCTGTGGCCTATTTGCAACAAAAAAGCCAAAGTGATCCTTTTAGAAGGAAGTTAGGTCCTGTCGATGCTCCACTGGAACCCTCCGACATCACCCCGTTGCCCATTCCCGTCACATCCAGCCCAGCCCCTTCTCTGACTTCCACTCCGACTGCCTTCCCCTTTCGACGGACTTTTCAAATACACTCGACCAACTTTTGTTTTGTTTTGTTTTGTTTTTGGTGTCCTGCGAGGCTTGTGGGATCTTTTTCTCCCCACCAGGGATTGAACCCCCGGCCCTCCGCAGTGAGAGCAGAGTCCTAACCACTGGATGCCAGGGAATTCCCTCCGCCTACAGTCTTGATGTTTTGTAAACACACCTTGCTGCTTCCCTGCTTCAGGGTCTTCACACTTGCTCCACCATCAGCCTGGGATGGTCTTATCTTAGACGTGTGCACAACTAACCCCTCATATCCTTGATTTTTGTCAAATGCTTTTTCTGCATCAAAGAGAGGATGGCGTGGTTTTCCCCTTCACTCTGTTGATGTGGTGTATTACATTGATCAACTTTTGTATTTGAATCATCCTTGCCTTCCAGAGATGAATCCCACTTAGTCATGGTGTATAATCCTTTTAATGTGCTGCTGAATTTGGTTGTCTAGTCCTTTGCTGAGGATTTTTACCCCTCATCTCCTCTAAGTCTTTGCTCAAATGCTACCATCTCCATGAGGTCTGACCACCCTATTTAAAATTGCAAACAATTTCCCAGCTTTGTTTTTTTTTTAATTAATTAATTTATTTATTTTTATATTTATTTTTGGCTGTGTTGGGTCTTCGTTTCTGTGCAAGGGCTTTCTCTAGTTGCGGCAAGCGGGGACCACTCTTCATCGCGGTGCATGGGCCTCTCACTATTGCAGCCTCTCTTGTTGCGGAGCACAGGCTCCAGACGCGCAGGCTCAGTAGTTGTGGCTCATGGGCCTAGTTGCTCCTCGGCACGTGGGATCTTCCCAGACCAGGGTACGAACCCGCGTCCCCTGCATTGGCAGGCAGACTCTCAACCACTGCGCCACCAGGGAAGCCCCCCAGCTTTGTTTTTCTCCACAGACATTCATCACTTATTTGGCTTGTTGAACTCCCACGAGGACAGGGACTTGCCGTGAGGACAGAGATCTGTTTCCTTTTTCCCTTTTTTCTGATTGAGGTCTAATTCACATACGCTGAAGACACAAATCTCAAGTGAACAGTCTGATGAGAATTTTGATAAATGTAATGCACGTAACCATGTAACACACACCTGTCGAAACATAGAACATTCCCGTTGCCCCAGGAAGTTCCCTTCTGCCCCTTCTCAGTCAGTCTCACACATCCACCCACTCACTGTGTTGATGTCTATCGCCATAGGTTAGCTTTACTTGCTCTAGGGTTTCATATAAATGGAATTATACAGTTTGTACTCTTTTGTATCTGGCTTCTTTTGTTCAGCATAATGTTTTTGAGATTCAGCCACGTTGTTGCTTGCAGTGGTCCTTCGCTCCTTTTTCTTGTTCAGTAGCATTCCACTGTGTGAACATAATTCAGTTTGTTTACCTCTTTTTCTGACTATTGACATTTGTGTTGTTTCCAGTTTGAGGCCATTATTGATAAAGCTATAAAGCATCTATGAACATTCTTGTAGAACTCTTCTTGTGGGCATATGTTTTCATGTCTTTTGGGTAAATAACTAAGAGTGGAATTGCTGGACTATAGGGTAGGTGTATGTTTAACTTTATAAGAAACTACTGAACAGTTTTCCAAAATTATAACATTTCAAGATTCCTACCAGCTGTGTGTAGGAGCTGCACATCATGGACTGTGGTGTCAGCCATTTCAATTTTAGCCATTCTGCTGGCTGTGCGGTGGGATCTCATTGTGGTTTTTAACTTGCATTCTCCTGTGACTTATTTCCTCATGTTTATTTATTTTTTAATAAATTTATTTATTTATTTGGGGGCTGTGTTGGGTTTTCGTTGCTATGCGTGGGCTTTCTCTAGTTGTGGCAAGCGGGGGCTACTCTTTGTTGCAGTGCATGGGCTCTAGGCGTGCGGGCTTCAGCAGTTGTGGCACGAGGGCTCAGTAGTTGTGGCTCACGGGCTCTAGAGTGCAGGCTCAGCAGTTGTGGCACACGGGCTCAGTTGCTCCGTGGTATGTGGGATCTTCCCAGACCAGGGCTTGTACCCGTGTCCCCTGCGTTGGCAGGCGAATTCTCAACCACTGAGCCACCAGGGAAGTCCCCTCCACATGCTTCTTGAAGGCTGGGATTTTGTCCATTTTATTTATTGCTTTATTTCCTGCCCATTAGTGCAAGGTGGAACCCATATTAGGATATCAATGAATATTTGTTGAATGAATTAATCAATGATTTACTCTAAGAAATAAACAAATTAGATTGGATTCAAGCTTGTTATCCCTTAATAATAACCCAAAGAACATTCTCTCTGACTTGGATTTTGAAATCTTTCTTTAGTGGAAGAGAAAAGATATCCTAGCTTAGTTCACTAGGAATGATGTTCAACTCACAGCCCATTTTTCCCATTATGAACTAATATTACATTGATAGTCATGGTAGTTAGAATTTGCCATAGTGCTTTAGTTCCCTAAAACTTTGTTTAAATTTTTTCAAATTATTTTATGCCCATAGTGCTGTTGATACTTTTGAACATCATCAGGCTTTTATAGCTTGGGGAGAAAAAAAAAATGTAAGAAATTTTAATAAAATGTAGGTAACTAATTGGAAATTATCCTTGGGTTTTTATTTGATACGCTCAGAATTCTTAAAGTGTAATGACTACCATGTGCACAAGCTTTCATAAACTATTACCTTATTTAATAAAGAAAAATTAGACTGGGAACAGAGGTGTTAAACTATAAGGATCCCTGAGGTTAGAATTTCTAACAGTAGTAGGGAAAATTTTGTTTTAATGGAAAACTATGCATTGTTTAGCCTACAGCCTCTCTCAGTCATCCGACTCTGATTGTCTGCGAACTATTTTACAACTTTGTAAATTGTAGACAGCTTATAGCAATCCTAAATAAATCCCAACCAGTCATGTAAATCTTGTCCTGTCCAGTTTCCTTCTCTCCTGCTCTACAGAAAAAGAAGCTAGTTTTGCCTCCATCTGCAGATTCATTTCAATTCTCCTGCTCTATGAATGAATCTGTTGGAGTCCTCTTTGAACTGGTTGTAACAGCTTACCTGTGTCAAAAGAAAATTCAGAGGGAATTCCCTGCCGGTCCAGTGGTTAGGACTCAGCGCTTTCACTGCCGGGGCTGGGCTCGATCCCTGCTCATGGTACTAAGATCCCACAAGCCACCGAGGTGCGGCCAAAAAAAAAAAATTCAGAGAGCTTTACTTGATATGAATATTTTATTGAGCAAGAAAAACTTCACAAACTGGGAGACTTGAAAACCAGAAGGGGTAAGACACTCGCTTTCAGCAGCTGCAGCTCAGTTAAATGAGGAAGGATGTTGTTTTCTGTCGCGACTGGTTAATAGAAACTTACATTCTTGCAGGGAGTGTAGCATCGCACAAGCTTACCTGTTTATAGCTGATGGGAAGAAAGCTTACGTTTTGTTTAAGGTCAGAGTCAGCATTTAGGGGAGATCAGGACAGTTGAAGCTTTGGTTATGGGGCTAGGGGTGATTGCTAAGGGTATATTCAAACTGTGGCCTCCATTATGGTTTTTCTTTGACACCAGTTTCCTCATTGATGAGTTTTAAAAAATATTTTACACATGTTCATTTCATAATATCTGTATGGGAGTAATAATTTTGCCCTTTGGAGGATAATTATCCTTTCATTAAATAATTGGCCGATCAATTAAAGAATTAGTTAACCAAATAAGAAGCCTTATAATTAAGTTCTAACTTCGGGAATCTGGTTCACCTACATGCATCATTAACAGAGAGAGAATCTGTAGTAACTGGGATCTGGCTTAGTTTAGCCAGAATTAGTTTAGTTGTTTTTTCGCCCCACACTTACCTACTGATCAAGCTGATCAGATTGCAGAGAGGTAGTTAAGGTAATATTTGATCAGAAACTTGGTCTTCATATATAAATAGATAAACAAAAGGTCCTACTGTCTAGCACAGGAAACGATATTCAATATCTTATAATAACCTATAGTATAAAAGAATATGAAAAACTATATATATTCATATATATACATATGGCTGAGTCATTTTGCTATATACTGGAAGGTAATATGGCATTGTCAATCAACTATACTTCAATTTAAAAAACTTTATATTCCAAAAAAAAAAAAGAAAGAAACTTGGTCTTCAATAGACATGGTTCTTATGTCTTTGAAAAACGAAAATTGTCTAAGATAGACTAGCTCTATATTTTCTCTGCTTCAAAATGTATTTTAAATGTGGCTTGTGACAGGAGCTATTCTTAGAAACAAACAAAATGCTATCTTTTCTCCAACAGTTTCATATTAAGAGACTGAATATACAAACGGACAATGACCAGTCTGTATGACAATAGACTCTGACCCACAACCTTGGCAGCAAGCGGTCCCAGAAGCCAAATCACAACCTCTGCAGCTATTAGTCCAGAATGATCAGATGAGGTCAATGACTGCCAGCTTCCTTAATATTTGCCCCACTTCCAACTCAGGAGCTACCGGAGAAAGCCAAAATGCTCCTCAGACCAAAAGCATAAGATGCCCTGCTCTAGTCAGCCCACCTCCTGCTTCCGGGGCCAGCAATCTCCAATCACTGCTCACCTGGGGGCTCCCACTCCCCTGTGGGTCTCTGCCCAATGTAAGAGATGCTGGCTGATTCCCTTGCTAGAGCAAACACTCAATACATAGCCTCTGTTCGTTCTCATCTGGGTGCCCTTCGTTTATTTCCACATAATACATTTACTTCACTAGAGAATCATGAAACTTATATGAAGAATTTATTATTGGCCCAGAGGAAACACTCAGAAAACTAGAGGTTCATTCTTTCTTCCTGGAGATCAATGAGTAGCTAGAAATTCCTCAACTATATTACTGATATGAAATCATACAGAAAAGTTCTGGGACAGCAAACAAGAGAGTTGAACTCTAAGGCCAGTCATTTTTGTTATAAATAAAGGTAATATTACAAATGAAACTTTAAAAGTAAACTTGATTTTAATTTTCAGTACAGGAAAAAAGGTCCCTTGTTCCCAGTTTCTCAGTCTTAAAGCTGCAAGGGACTTGTCCCTTGCCAAAGTTCGTTGTTTACAAAAGTCAAAATGGAGATCTGGGGAGATGATGCGGTTTACCAGAGAGCAGCGGGGAACCCCAAGGATAGCCTGGGTCTCTTTGGCCATGAACCCCTTCTCCCAGCAGCCTCAAATAAGCAAACACCCTAAGAAGAAACCATTTGCAAATAGTTTCCAAACACGTCCCCCAACATTCCTTCATCATATTGTAGCCCCTAAACGCTGAACCTCAAATCTTGCTTACTCCTACTTCAGTTTTCTTTCTACAGCATCACTTCACCTTCGTCTGTTTCCAATTTTCTCATCAGCAAAAACTGTTTCAAATGAAATATTACCCAGAGCCCAAGAAGGCACGTGGGCTCCTCTTCACAGGTGCCTCGGTGCCTCCCCTACGGAGGGCGCTGCACTTGTCTTATATAAGCGTTAGGAATCACAATTAGAATACCTGCACCTCCAAGTACCCCAGGGCAGTGCTTTTCAAACCTTAATATGCAGACCAGTCACCTAGGAATCTTGTTAAAGGTCAGATTCTGGCTCAGGTCCTGGCGGTGCCGGAGAGTCTGCATTCCTGTCGAGTTCCCAGGGAAGGCAGTGCCCAGCCCCACCTGAGAAGGGTTTAAAAATCACACACGTAATATCCCTCACGACCAGTTTAGGTGCCCATATTCAGAGTGGAATCTGGGAGCTGTCATTTTAAAAGCTCCAAGTGCCAGTTCTGTTTGCAAACACAGTGCTAGAACAAGGTATTCCAAACTGCCCTGATGATAAGAACCACCTAAGACACTGGATTCAATGTTAGTTCTCAGGTCTTCGCCTGGAGGTGCTGATTTAGTAGGTTTGGGGTGGAACCCAGGAATCTATTTTACAAGCGACACAAATGACTAGCAACCCCAAAGTCTGGCAGACGATGGCCCTCAAACGCAATTTAAAAACCATTCCATTCTGCTTTCCAGCTTTTGGATTTCTTCATTCTTTCATTCATTCGACTTTGTCACGAGCGTCTCGGATCGGGTGGACTCCCACTGGGTCCTTTCCTTGCGCAGTGCCGATGGCGCCGATTGAACGAGACCAGGTTCGGCAAAGCAGAGAAGAAACTATTTGTCGATCAAGGAGTGGGCAAGGGAGAGGTCCTGCTCTGAAGACCCCTTCTCCCTGCCGAGGGGTTGCGGGGAGCAGGAAACTTAAGGGGTAAGAGGTGGGTGCACCACCAGAATTCTGGGAAAGGGGCGGAGAGTTCCAGAAACAGCTGGAACATGCGCAGTCCCTTGGGCTCCCTTGCACACGGACTAATTGTGCCTCGCAACGTGCAAGTCCCACCTTTGGGCGGAGGTCCTAGCATGGTAAGGGGCAAAGGCAACTTTTAGACACTTTGGGGCTCTTCTGTGCAGGCGCTGCCCTCATGGTCAGGCTGGAACCGGCTCAGGGCAGTTGACTGTCCCCATCTTGGGCCTTTCTGGCTCTGGCTGGTTCTGCGGTTTTGCTTATGTGGCGTCTGCCTTAGTTCCTGTTAAGCGAGCACAGCTGTGGGCATAGATCAATGGATTGTGGTGGGAAAAGAGAAAGTAGGTTAGTCTCCGTACACGTGTGGGTCTCCTCCCTGTGACAGCTTTGGTGTTAACTTCTGAATTATCTCCTCCAGGGCTTGATAAACTGCTGTTTCTTCAACTTTGCCATAATCAGACTTTCAGGTGGTGATTCTGAAAGGACCCTAGGCATCCCCCAGGCATTTTAGAAAGTTTAATTATTGTTTATGTAGAAAAAGATGAACCACAGAATCTAAGCATGAGCCTTTATTTGAGAATACCTGGCATGAGAAATCTCAAGAGGAGCAGTCAGTTTAGGGGAAAAGAGTAGACTGTTTTACGGGACTTCAGCAAGAGGGGTCTATCAAAATTCAGATCGTTCTGGGAATAGAGAAGAACTGTTCTTGAAGATTAGCAGCTGTATCTTTAGCCATCTGGATTTTGCTTACAGTGCTGGGAAAGAACTGATGGGGGCTAAAGTCCTGTGCAAGAGGGTTGGACGGAAAAGCCATTGGGACAAACACCTGCCAGCTTCTCAGTGGAAATTTTCTAGTCTTTCAGGGTCTTGCAGTCCCTAATTTTGGTCGACATGGATACTGAGTCTCATATCTAGGTCTTACCACATCTTGGTTTGTTCAGTTCACTAGATCTATGTACTCCTGAAGATTGCTATCTCAGACTCCGCAAAGACCAGGCATCCAAGCTTCCCATGACTTTTGCCTTTGTAACTCCAGTCACTTGACAAGTGAGTGGTTGCATGGAGGAGAATATAGCAAATGACTGTGGAGACAAGTATTAGCATGAGATTTATCAGAAGACCTTGAACAGTGCCTCTCAGTCCTGTTAATACTGGCTGTCATGGACTGCATGTTTACATCCCCCCAAATTCAGATGTTGAAACCCTAATCCCCAATGTGATGGAATTTGGAGATGGGGCCTTTGGGAGGTAATTATGTCTTATGGGTAGAGCACTCATGATGGGGTTAGTACCCCTATAAGAAGAGACAGGAAGGAGCTTGTTCTCTTTCTGCTCAGCACCATGTGAAGATATAGCAAGAAGGTGGCTGTGGGTAAACAGGAAGAGGGTCCTCACCGAGAACCCAACCTGCTGGCCCCTGAGTCTATAGAGAAATAAGATTCTAGATTAACGGGTCTGTGTAACATTCTCTTTGCTCATCCTTCTCATTTTCCCAAAGTAACAAAGATTAAGGGACGAAACTTTATGAATTTCACTTTAACAATAAGAGGTTTAAACTAACAGAGAGAGAAAAGATAGCCAAGCAAAGGAAGAGAAAGAGACAAAGAAGAGTTTGGCAGTCACTGACTCCAGGTATGCCTGCATCCTGATTCCCAGGTCTTGGGTAGAAACTGCTCATAGATAGCCACCTGCTGTGTAGTCTGAGGCTCTTGGGAAAATGGTCTCCTTCATGATGCTTCTGTTTCTGATAACATCCCAGTGATGCTCAAGACGGTCTTATATAGGTATGATTTTCAGTAAGCCAAAGTCTCTGGGATGAAGGTCATGCAGAGGTTCCTATAGTTTACCTTTTGGAAAAGCTGCTGGACTCATTTTATAAACTGGGATATTCTGCATTCACCCTCTATCACCTTTTGCCATACTGGACTGTACAACAACAGAGTCAAGGATGAGGGTGAGATCCACAGACACATGGAGTATTCAGCGAGCAGCATATGTGGGGATTGTCTATGAGTTCCTGCTGGAGTGACCCAAAAGGCCATGAAAGCCTTTGGCTGTAGTAACCAGAGTTCCTCTGGTAGTTTCATAAATTACCATTCATTCATTTAATTTTCTCTGAGGACTATTGGTGATAAGGCAGCAAAGCTTACGTGTGACAGGGCCCTAGAGAGTTCCTTAACTACTTTTTCAGTGAATTGGGTTCCTCAATCACTAGACAAATTAGCTGAGTTTTCTTCAAGTTGGAAACATAAGTACTAAAAAAATTTTTGCTACTGTCATAGCAGTTACTTTACAATAAGAGAAGGCTTCAACCCAAGCAGAAAACAGAGACGGAGTAGTAAGAACACATTTAGAATCCCGTGAGAAAGAGACCGAATTAAATCCATCTGTAGAGGTTTAAAAGGGCATAAAGGTTTTGGTTCATTTCAATTTTCCTTCTTTACAGTTTTCCTAGGAGTATGGTTTGGATGGATGGAGCATATTCCAGAGATATCCTCTGAAGTCTTATGAAGGATTTCCCACAAAGGCTTATTGAAGACTCTGATATAGTAAGATATGTGTATTTGGTCTTTGTTCCTGGTACGGGTTGTACCTTCACCCTATCTGAAAAAAATTGGGGTTAACAGTGAATGTAACTGTATTGCCTAGTGTTAGAAATAGCCCACTAATCTTATAACCCTTCCCTATGTGAATCAGGGTGCACTGAGGCAGAGGTACTTGCTTGACTAGTATTGCTGCCTGCAGTCTAAACCAGCACTGTGGCCAAACCTAACGTCCCTTCCAAAGGTGGAAAAGTTTGGGTATAGGTAGAGAGAAGGAGGAATAGTAGCTGAGGGTAGAGGAACAAATAAATGAGTAATGAAATAAGGGAAATCCAATATTACATTAATACCTCAAAAGAGGCTCAGAGCAAGAGATGACATTGTCTCTTAGCTCAATTTATCAGAAGCCTAAAAGGGTAAAGGTAGATATTGCTGAGAGCACTCCTGCTTTTAGAATCTGACAAGATGGAATGGAAGGCTGCAAACCTGAGTGGCCTCACCCTGGAGACATTTTCATATGATATGGATCCTGGACCGGACTAATTATTAATGACTGAATGGGCTCTAGTCATGTGCTGCATCTCTTAACTGTTAGGATCCTCAGACCTGTGGTATAGTTTAAAAAATATATATGGTCTTTGTCCCCAGTTTCTGGCACAAAGCTTCTAAAACCCTTGGAATCTCCTGTGATAGGAGCATCTTTCATTACTCATAACAAGTCCTTTTCAACCATCCCTGAGTTTAGGTTGATGAGGTGACTCTTGGTAGACCTTTATTTTTTATTATTATTTTTAATGCAGTTTTTAAAAGATTTTTTTTGATGTGGACCATTTTTAAAGTCTTTATTGAATTTGTTGCAATATTGCTTCTGTTTTATGTTTTGGTTTTTTGACCACGAAGCATATGGGATCTTAGCTCCCCGACCAGGGATCAACCCACACCCCCTGCATTGGAAGACGAAGTCTTAACCACTGGACTACCAAGGAAGACCCTTGGTAGACCTTTAGACAGCTTCAGGATGGGGGCTGGTCAACAGAGGAACCACCCTTATGATTAGAGGGCTGGAACTTTCAGCCCCATCCCCAGAACTCACGGGAGCAAAGACAGACTGGAGATGGAGTTCAATCACCAATGGCCAGTGATTTAGTCGATCGTGCCTACCTAATGGGACCTCCATAAAAGCCCCTAAACGATGGGGTTCAGAGATCTTCTGGGTTGGTGGACACATCGAGATTGGGGGAGGGTGGTGCACCTGGAGAGGGCATGAAAGCTCTGCCCTTCCTCTCTCCCCAGTACCTTCTTCTATGCATTCTTCCATTTGACTCTTCCTGAGTTGTAATAAACCAGTAACAGTGAGTAAAGCCCTTTCCTGATTTCTGTGAGTTGTAGTGGTTTATTGAAACTGAGAAAGGGATTGTGGGAACCCCTGACTTTGCAGCCAAGTTGGGCTGAAGTGTTGGTAACCTGAGGACCAGGTCCTTGTGACTGGTGTCTGCAGTGAGGGCAGTCTGTGGGACCGAGCCCTTAGACCTGTGGGGTCTGATGCTAACTCCAAATAGATTGTGTCAGAATAGAAGTAACTGGGCACCTAGTTGGTGTTCAGAGAATGAGGAAATTGCAGAAATATGAATTTTACAGTTTTCTTTCTGTGTTAATTTCCACATATTTGTGAATTTCCCAAGTTTCATCTGTTGCTGATTTTTAATTTCATTCCATTATGATTAGAGAACACACTTTGTATGATTTAAGTACTTTTGAAATCATTGAGACTAGTTTTTTTCACCCAGCACACTGTCCATCCTAGAGAATGTTCCATGTGCACTTGAGAAGAATGTGTATTCTACTGTTATTGGGTGTAATGTCTATAGATGCCTGTTAGGTCTAGTTGGTTTTGTAGTGTACCTTGTCTTCTATTTCTTTGTTGATCTTCTGTCTAGTGTTTATGTCTTTAAAGTGAATCTCTTGTGGACAGTATATAGTTAGATCATGGTTTTTAAAAATTCCATTCTGCCAATCTCTGCCTTTTAATTGGTGTTTTAATCCATTTAAGTGTATACTGATAAGGAAGGACTTACTTCTGCCATTTTGCTACTTGTTTTCTATATGTCTCATGTCTTTTTTGGTCTTTTATTCTTCCATTACTGCCTTCCTTTGTGTAAATAGATCTTTTCTGGTGTACTATTTTAATTCCCTTGTTGTTTGTTTTGGTATATATTTTTTAGTTATTTTCTTAGTGGTTGCTCTGGGATTACAATTAATATATTAACTTATAAAAACGTAGCTCAGATTAATGCCAACTTAATTCCAATAGTATACAAAAACTTTGCTCTTATATAACTTCATTTCTTCCCCTCTCTTTTGCGCCATTAATGCCATACATATTACATCTTCATTCTGTGCCCATGAACATAAATTTATAATTATTGCTTTCTGTAGTTGCCTTTTTTTTTTTTTTTTTTTTTTTTTGCGGTACGCGGGCCTCTCACCGCTGCGGCCTCTCCCGTTGCGGAGCACAGGCTCCGGACACGCAGGCCCAGCGGCCATGGCTCACGGGCCCAGCCGCTCCGCGGCACGTGGGATCCTCCCGGACCGGGGCACGAACCCGCGTCCCCTGCATCGGCAGGCGGACTCTAAACCACTGCGCCACCAGGGAAGCCCTGTAGTTGCCTTTTAAATCAGACAGGATAAGAAAAAAGTGTTACAAACCAAAAAACATTTCTAGTGTCCTTTCATTTCAACCTGAAAGACTTCTTTTACTATTTGTCTGCTATTAACAAATTCTCTTGGTTTTTGTTTATCTGGAAATACCTTATTTTTTTTTTTGGCTGCACTGGGTCTTGGTTGTGGCACGCTGGATCTTCTTTGCAGCACGCAGATCTTCATTACGGCATGCGGGCTTCTTAGTTGAGGCATGCGGGCTTTTAGTTGCGGCATGCGGACTCTTAGTTGCAGCATGTGGACTTTTTAGCTGCAGCATGCAGACTCTTAGTTGTAGCACGCATGTGGGATCTAGTTCCCTGACCAGGGATCGAACCTGAGCCCCCTGCATTGGGAGCGTGGAGTCTTACCCACTGGACCACCAGGGAATTCTCTATCTGGAAATATCTTAATTTTTCTAAAATAGACAAATTCACTCAGCTCATAACCCACCTTCTTGGTAGTCACCTTTTCTTCAGGCCACAGAGGGGTCCCTGCTCTGTTCTAGAGGGTTGGGCTCTACCAGCTTGTCTGTACTATGAGACCCTGCCTCCTGATTCAGATGGCCTAAGAAAGGAAATGACTGAATTTGGACTTGGAACCAAGAAGACTCCTTGGAACCAACTGACTCTTAGGAGTTGTCAGGGAACATATTTCCCACCAAGTAAAATGGACAGTAGATATAGATAAAGCCGTGCATGCAGAGTATAGTGTATCCAGGGCCTATGGAAGATACAAAGAAGTATCAAACACTGTTCTTATCTTCAGGGAAGTGACAGGAAAGATAAATTGAGCAAAAGGGAATTACTATTGTGTCCAGGCCATAAGGTAGTCCCTAAAAGTCAATGATAAATGAGTCAAGGTCCTCAGGAAACTTATTGTCTCATGGAGAAAATTAGTAGAAGGACTAATTATATTACAGTTTGATCAACACTAGCACTAAGCATAGGGTGCTGCAAGCACTCAAAGGAGGTCTTCCTAATCCAGACTCAGGGCCGGGGAAGGAGAGGGTTCAGTAAATGCTTTTAAGAGAAGCCGAAATTAATTCTTGTATAATAGTAGTTGACATTATTAACAGATTACTATCTCATTTAATCCTCTCTACAGCCCTATGTGGTAGGTACAGATATTACCCCCAAGTTACAGATGAGGAAACTGAACTTTGGTGAAGTTCAGGGACTTGGCTAAACTTCACAGTTCTGGCAAGAAGGTCACACAGCTCTGAAGTGGTCAAGCTGAGCAGCCCTAACCAGGCATAATTTGCTTTAACCACCCAAATTCATAACCACTGTGTAGCGTGACAGATCACTAGTAGTTCACTAGGCTGGAATGGGAAAGGGGAACTTCAAGTCAAAGGAGTCAGGAGGAGAAAGATGGAGGGGTGAGAGTACAGGATGTGTTCTGGAAACTGAAGTAGTACAGTGTGGCTGGATCAAGAGGGTAAAGGGGGAAATTTCTGGAAAAAGGAGGAAGAGGTAGGTTGGGGGAGGGACTCATATTATGAAAGAGAACCATTGATGATTTTAAGCATCAAGAACTAAGACGTGGGCTTCCCTGGTGGCGCAGTGGTTGAGAGTCCGCCTGCCGATGCAGGGGACGCGGGTTCGTGCCCCGGTCCGGGAAGATTCCACATGCCGCGGAGCGGCTGGGCCCGTGAGCCACGGCCGCTGCGCCTGCGCGTCTGGAGCCTGTGCTCCGCAACGGGAGAGGCCACAACAGTGAGAGGCCCGCGTACCGCAAAAAAAAAAAAAAAAAAAAAAAAAAAAGAACTACGACGAGACTTTTAAGGTATACAGAATGGATTGTGGAAAGGGAAGGTGTATGACTAGTCAAAGAAACCAGGCAGGATGACAGGTGCTTAGTCCCCAGCAAAAAGGATGATCTTAATTAAAATTGTAGCAGGAATGGAGAGGAAGTACACATTCAAGAGACACAGAGACATCATACTCAGAAATGTGGCAGTCAGCTGTTTTTCTACCCGAGCAACACACTCTAAGGAGCCTTTTCACATTTTTGGTAAAATCTAGAAATTTTGCAGAGAACTAAGGCAAATGCACTGTGGACTTTTTCCTTTGATGATAACACCTAGCTTTCTGACTTGAAAAACTATATGTAATTAGTGGCAATACTCCCCTAATTAGAGAAGTACAAGAAGAGGATCTGGGGTGGAATACATCAATTCCGGTTGGGTTCATCTTGAGTTTGAGGTAAGTAAGGGACTCTGGGATTAAGGGAAGTTCTAGAGGCAGTTGACATACTTCTGGAGTTCAAGAGAGTTCTGGTTTGGGTATTGTGTAGGCAGTCTGCAAGGTGATCAATCCTCCCAGGTGCCCAGGACTGAGAGCTTTCCTGGAACATGGGACTTACAGTGCTAAAGCCAGGAGAGTCCCAGGCAGAGCAGGACAGCTGGTCACCCTAGGACAGGTCTGGGGACCCAGAGAGAAAGCTGAGTTAGAAACATATATGTGGGCAGCACCAGTCTGTAAGTGACAGCAAGGAAGGGATGGAATCACCCAAGAGGAATGTGGCGTAAAGAAAAAACTGCCAAGGAACGAATCCTGAGGCGTGCTAACACTAAATGAAAAGGTAGAGAAATAAAAAACTGGCCAAGGTAGTATGGCTCTGTTGGTTGGTTACCCAATAGCCATTCTCCCTTGTGGCTGGTCCCAGCCAACCGTGGCAATGCTCTCCCCTTTTCCGTATGGGTCTAAGGGTGGACTTGTGACCCAGTGCAGACAAATGAGATTTGCTGGTTCCTTCAGCAAGCGGGGACTGATTGCCTACCAGGTGCCAAGGCTGTGGGGATACAGATGAGAAGAAAATCCTTGACTTCATGGAGTCTACTTTTTCATGGATGAGAAAGATAATAAAGAAATGAAGGCATATGTCAGCTATTGATAATCCCTAAGAAGAAAAAGCAGAATAAGGGGAATAGGGAAAATGGGTTGAGGTACAGTAACATTTTATATGGAAAGTCAGGAAAGGCCTCAGTGGTAAAATGGCATGAAATGTATGGGACACTGTCCTGGTGGTAGCTACAAATATTACCTACCAGGGGTTTCAGCGCCACCTGGTGTCCACAGAGGGAGGTACCACTAAACCATGTCCAAAGGAAAGAGCCTGGATTCTTGACTGATCTCACTGAACAGCCAAACCCATCCCTACTGATAGAGGGATGGAAAAGGAAAGAAAGAAAGGTGGGAAGAAAGTCACAAAGAGCTGTGTCCTAGAAACTAAAGGTAAGGAGAGTTAACAGTTTCAAATGCTGCAGAGAGGCCAAGGAAGATAAATGTTTGAAAGTGTCTAATGGTGACCTTGACCAGGGCCGTTTCAGCAGAGCCATGGGAAAGACGGGAAGCACATGACCACACCTTTTTGAGGATCTTGCTGTGGAAATCGAAGGTGAGGAGAGGACGCAATCTCCAGATGAGGGGATACAAACCAGAGGATGAAATTCTTAAATTCATAACTACACCTGTTTGTTTTACATTGAGGAAAAGTCAAAAAACAATAGACAGGGAGAAGCCGAAGATACGGGAGTTAATTGATAGAGACAATACCCAGGGGAAAAAAAGCCACAAATGTACAAACTGCTTTTCTTCTAATGGAAAGCCAAAGTCCTTACTGGCTTTCAAGGCCCCCACTAGAGCTCCCCTCTCATCCCCAGCCCTCTCCGCCCCCCGCCCTCTGAGGATTTGGTCACCTGGCCTTCTTGCTACTCCTCCCACCAGCTGCTCTTCGCTCTTTCCCCAGATATCTAAGCTCTCTCTTCCTTCCACGCTCTGCTCACAGATGACCTTTTCAAGGAGTCTCCTTGACCAACCGATATAAAATAACACCGCCATGCCCACACCATCATTCCCAACCCCTCGCCTAATTTTTTTCTGTTGCGTTTATCACCACCTGACCTACCATACACCTCACTTAGTCAATCGTCCGCTGCCCGTCTCCCCACTAGAACGCAAGCTCCATGAAAACAAGGCCTTTGCTTTGTTTTCAGTGGTGAGAACATTGTCTGGCACATAGTAGGCATCCAACAGATATTTGTGGAATGAACAAATATGTGGCAAAGAAGTAGCAGGGCCAATGCATGAACTTAGAGAAAGGAGTCATTGTGACACTGGGCGGTCACAAAAGGCTCAGGTCCAAGAAGGCAGCATGCGCGATAGCAGCTCACGTTTATTGGCTACATGCTACCCACTAGATACTGTGCTAAGTACTTCACATAAATTGTCTTTTAAGCTTCAAAATGGGTCTAGAATGTGGGTGCTCTTGTGACTTCTGTTTTTGTTTTGTTTTTTTTGCGGTACGTGGGCCTCTCACTGTTGCGGCCTCGCCCGCTGCGGAGCACAGGCTCCGGACGCGCAGGCTCAGCGGCCATGGCTCACGGGCCCAGCCGCTCCGCGGCACGTGGGATCCTCCCGGACCGGGGCGCGAACCCGGTTCCCCTGCATCGGCAGGCGGACGCGCAACCACTGCGCCACCAGGGAAGCCCTGAACATGTTTTTAATGTAGACTAAAGTGCCCTACTCTGGGGGAAAATACCACAAAAGATATTTACTTATTAGTGAGGAAGAGAAGTGAACAGCAGGATTTAAGGCGCAGGCTCCGGACGCGCAGGCTCAGCGGCCATGGCTCACGGGCCCAGCCGCTCCGCGGCACGTGGGATCCTCCCGGACCGGGGCGCGAACCCGGTTCCCCTGCATCGGCAGGCGGACGCGCAACCACTGCGCCACCAGGGAAGCCCAAAGTAGGTTCTCAATTATTATTATATATATATTTTTTGGTACGCGGGCCTCTCACTGCTGTGGCCTCTCCCGTTGTGGGGCACAGGCCTCAGACGCGCAGGCGCAGCGGCCATGGCTCACGGGTCTAGCCGCTCCGCGGCATGTGGGATCTTCCCGGACGGGGGCACGAACCCGCGTCCCCTGCATCGGCAGGCGGACTCTCAACCACTGTACCACCAGCGAAGCCCAGTGACTTCTGTTTTACAGGTGAAGATGGAGGCACAGGGAGGGTAGGTCACGTGCTCGAAGTCTCATAAATAATCCGCAGCAGGGCGGGGATGACGAACTCGGGCAGAGCTGGGCGTGTAAAGATCAGGCTGTAGTCCCTTAGCCTTTAAGGATTTAGACTTGGTGATGAGAAAGGAGAAAGATATTTCAGGCACAGCATTTCTGAAAGGCCAGAATTTACAAGTTCATTCTGGAGCGAATAAAGAGCCCAGTCTGACTAGAGAGGACATTCATGGGCTCCAGGAAATGGGAGAGAAAATTAGAACGATAGGGTGGGGCCGGCTGGTGGACAGCTCAATTGCCAGGCTTAGAAACTTGGATTCCATTAGGAATTTCAACTGGGTCATGGTAGGTGTGTGATCAGAGGAGTAACAAAACGTAAACAGCAGTTCAGTAGCTGTCAGCATGTTAACAGCCTCTGAAAACAAAGCAGACACAGTAAGGAGTATTGTGAGGGTGAAAGAAAAGCTTTCTCGTCACCAAGTTCAAACGACTCTGTATTTTAATTATGCATTTTAAACGACGAAAAGGTAGCCTGGCAATCCTCACCAACTTTCCCTGTCTCCAGCGGACAGATTTAGATGTCCTACTCAGTAATTACCCATTGTTAATAGTGATGATGCAGTCATGACCGGTATCACCCGAGTACTGCATTTCACATCCTTTACATAAAGTATTTCATTTAATCTGCACAGCAACCTGTCCATAAGAGGAAACTGATGCTCAGTTCTAGACTCATGGACTGTTAGAATGGAAACAAACTTTAATATCATCCGCGCTATGGTTCAGTTTTCTCTACAACAGCTGAAACTCACCAGAGTCCTGCCTGCTTCCGAGAGGGGGGATGGGCAGCATTTCACAAAGTCAGGCTCTCACCCTCAGCCCACAGCGATCCTCAGGAGCTACAAGAACATCAGAGAAAAATATCACGAGTATCTCAAGGATACCAAGTGCTGCCTGTATTTGCAGTTGCAAAAACCTTTATCCATATAAAAATGTAGTCCAGGAAAGCTTAGTCTATTTTCCCCTTCTGGACTCAGCCTATTTCTACCTAATCATTTTTTCATATGCCAGAAGTACAGGAAGGGAATTCAGGGGAAAGTCAAACAATATGTATCATGTGTGACTGTATGGCGGGCTCTTTATTCACAATATCTCATTTACTTCTCCTAACAACCTTGTGAACTGGATTACTAATCTCAGTTTTAATATAACATAGGGAAACTGAGGCCAAACAGTTTAAGTAACTTGCATAAGTTCACCTGGGCCTGGCAGTGACGGAACCTGGATTCTGATCCAGGTCCATCTGGCTCAAGACTTCGTCTGCATCACGTCCTGTGCACTCCCTCTCTCTCTCCGTTGCCTTTTCCAGTACAGTCTCCAGTTGTACCCAAACTGCTGTCCGTCAGTAAGCTGCTTGGACAGCTTCTGGCTTCAACACATAATGCCTTTAACATCTGTACCAGTGCTGGGGAGGAAACAGCGGGCCCCACCCATTAGAGACAGCATCCAGAAGCATCTCCCACCACTCTTACTCCCACCCGATCGTGTGGCAAAACACTTCAAAAGGGAAACCCAGGAACTATGCCCTCTCTGTTTACTTGGGTGACTTCCATAAGAGCTCACATCACACACAGTGTCCTGGCCTCACCATATTTGGCAGTGATCAGCAGGTAGAACCCAAGCTTTTACAACAGAGACATGAAGGTTGAATGGGTGGGACCAGAGCAAAGAAGGTGCATCGGGTATAAGGTGCCCCCGACCCAGTCACATACTGCTAAGGGCTGTGGGCTGTGTCCCTCCCAGTCACCTGTAGAGGCTAGAGGGACTCACCTAGGCCAGCACCCCAAGCTACTCGTCAGCTCTTTTGATTAAATCAACATTTACAGCACTGAGGTTTTTCACTTTTGCTAAGGTATGTCCCTCGGGGGCATATTAAGAACACAGAAACCTTGTGTATGATGGACAATAGTAACCACTAGAGAGAGGTATCCCCAACTAGCCCAGTTGTCAACAACTCTCTTTTGAGAATCTGCTAGGGGTGGACGCTGTGGGAGAAACAAAAATGAGTAAGGCTTGCTGCCTCCCTTCAAGGAGCTTAAATATGAATCTCAGTAGTTAACTGCCTATGTTACAAAATAAACTCTGTAAAAGAGCAGAGTACAGTGGCTCTAAAGGCAAACTTAAGCTATTAAGTTCCCCCACTTAATAGCTCTGTGAGCTTGATTAAGTGACTTAACCTCTCTGTGCTTCAGCATCCTTGTCTATATATAAAACAAGATAACGAGAGGTAACTGTCATAGGATCGTGGTGAGGATTAAATGAGTCAATGCTTATAAGCTTCTTAAAGTAGCGCCTAGAAGACAGAAAACATTCAATAAATATTTATAATAATTATTATTATTTAAAATACCAATAAGTATATCTCTGCATGAGTCAAATCAGCTAGAATTTTTATAAATTAGCACAGGAAGTCCTCATCTGTTCATTATTTCAGGAGTTAGAATATGTATATCTTTATACAGAAACATTGTAATAGATGTAATAGATGATGTTTAGTTCCCAGGCCCTCAAACAAAAGACTCTTTAAGCCATGCTATCACTTAAGACTTTCATGTTTGCAGTTTAAAAACAAATTTAAAACCGTTCTATTGTAATAATAGACAAAACAAAAAACGATTTAAAATATAATCAGTAGCTTTTTATTTATCTTGAAAGTTGACATTTTAAGAAAAACAGGGTAGATTTTTTAAAATATTTATTTATTTAATTTATTTATTTGGTTGTACCAGGTCTTAGTTGCGGCAGGCAGGCTCCTTAGCTGCAGCTCCAGGGCTCCTTAGTTGCAACACGTGGGCTCCTTAGTTGTGGCATGTGAACTCTTAGTTGTGGCATGCATGTGGGATCTAGTTCCCTGACCAGGGATCGAGCCCAGGCCCCCTGCATTGGGAGCATGGAGTCTTATCCACTGCACCACCAGGGGAGTCCCCAGGGTAGATTTTGAAATAGATGAAAACGAACATGGAAATTTCTGACAAGATGAAAAGAAACATCTGTGTACTTGAAAGGCTTTAGAGGTCGACACTCCTAAGTTTTTAGAAAGTTTTATTTCATTCAGGACTTATATGGCTTTTTTTCCCAGCCACTATTAGCGTGGTTTTGCACCTGTACCTGGAATTAAAAAGAGGCAGAAGAGGACAAAACATTTTCCTTAAAATGATATGTATGCATGTGGAAGAAAAAGCTGTCTGGGGGGCTTCCCTGGTGGCACAGTGGTTGAGAGTCCACCTGCCGATGCAGGGGACACGGGTTCGTGCCCTGGTCCGGGAAGATCCCACATGCCGTGGAGCGGCTGGGCCCGTGAGCCATGGCCACTGGGCCTGCGAGTCTGGAGCCTGTGCTCCACAACGGGAGAGGCCACAACAGTGAGAGGCCCGCGTACCACAAAAAAAAAAAAAAAAAAAAGCTGTCTGGAATGCAGTTAACTCCATTTTCAGAAAAAAAAGCAGGATAGAATCCCCCAAAAGAAATGTAAAATATAACAGTCATTGATTTTCAACCAATGCACATTTCAAACCTGCACTTTTACATGGTAAACAACGGTATCCAGCAAATGTTGGAGTTGGGCCCTTGTTTGAGGTTTCTGCCAGCCAACTTTACAGGATGTCATCTTTGGCACTGTTAGCCCATGTGATTTAATACCTTACTCTGTTTTCTCTTATTTTAATTAAAAAATCAGAGAAAATTAAAAAATAAAGACCACATTAATAGAAAACAATTGAGACAGAGATGGTTCTCAAAGGAACACCTCCTAAGTCTCAGTTGAATGTCCACTGGTCAAGCTGTGAAGGAAAAGAAGAAAATTAAAAGACTATGTGCCTAGTATTAGAAATATATATTTGAAGAGTGTGAAATAAAATTAAAGATTTGACTTTCCGTTTTAGTTCTCTAACAATGAAAACTCCCATAACACGTAAGTTCATATAGACCACATAAATCCAACTTTTTACCTTTTGATTTTCAGAAATGCTGCACATCAGTACAAGAGTAAAGAGGTGGCCAGTACAAATCAAGGAAGCACCTGTGCCAGGTGATTCTCCATGGTGGCCACCAGGAGGTACCATCGGCTCATTCATAACTGCCTTGGTCGGGGAGCTTTAAGTGAGGGAGGGCTTTTCCAGTGTGGTTTAAGAAGGAAAAAACAAATTGCTGTTTAATGCATTCATTCAGTTGGAACTTTTACAAATTAGTGTTTGTAACTGAGAGACTGCCAGAGATTCAGGATGTGATTCAGTTTTTGCTGTCACTGACATCCCTTGTATAAATGCTTTTAAATGCAGTCTTGAGGGTAACTGATTCTTACGTCTCCATTCTCTCAAGAGCCTGTAGAATTATTCCAGTTCTGACAAGTCCCCAGTAGCTTTGTCTGCTGGAGTAGACTATTTTATCTCTTTGAACCCTGAAACACCAAATCTAAGTAAGAATCTGAGCTTAGATCTTTATTTATATTTGATAAACTGTCACACTGACATTTATCTACGTAAGTGCTATTGGTGTCAAGACAGGAGTCAGATTCCAGACTAAATCAAACCCTGAGTCAAGAAAATGGCAGTCATGCAGCCCCTCTCGGTTCCCAGGGCTCCGCTCCCGGGAAGACACCTAGTGTTGCTGCGTGATGGCTGTAGGCCCCCCTTCTCTTGCACTAATGTTGTGCAGTATGCTTTCCCCTTTCAGCTGTTTCCCATTGCTGACAATCTGCTTACTTTAAGGCCTAAGTTACTCTAAACTATTTAAAAGACAACTGGGGGCTTCCCTGGTGGCGCAGTGGTTGAGAGTCCGCCTGCCGATGCAGGGGACGCGGGTTCGTGCCCCGGTCCGGGAAGATCCCACGTGCCGCGGAGCGGCTGGGCCCGTGAGCCACGGCCGCTGAGCCTGCGCGTCCGGAGCCTGTGCTCCGCAACGGGAGAGGCCGCAGCAGTGAGAGGCCCGCGTAACACACACACACACACACACACACACACACACACACACACACACACAAAGAAAAAAAGAAAATGAAATAGTTTGGTGGACACATATAATCAGCTCTGCTATGATCATGAGTCTTTATTTCTAACAAAGGAACTTTCTGTAAATATCAAGTTCATCTTTCCCTTTCAATCCCACCTTCTTGGATTCTGTAAAATTTCTAATAACGGGGAGAAATTAAATAAAACTTCTGCATCCTTGTGAATTTATCGCCTACATAACCTACACAAGCATCTTAATCCACATAAGATTTCACTTAACCTGGAAGAATATTCTAATTATAAACCACCCTCCACAGATGGAAGAACCATGACCACACTCCCCCTCACCCTACCATTCCCACCTTTAGACTTCACACCATGTTACAATTAGAACCTACAGCCATTTGTAGGGTCTTGCTTCTCCACATGTGCAAAGCCTTAATCCCACCCCAAACACAACAAAGAACATTAATGTTTCCAAATTCCTGACAGATATTAATCTTTGGGATTTAGGGATGAGATATCAGAATTCCCAAGAATTCCTGAAACCATAAGTTTTTCTTAAAATACTGCCCACATTATTAACGTTATTCCTACTCTTTATTCACGATTATGGATATAGGAAACAAATTTATTTAATAATTAATAAATATTACGTTTAGTGGTATTACAGAGAACTACAGTCTATGGCAGATATCCAAACACTGAATAAACGTGGGTGAACGTTAGTAGATAGTATATGAATAAGGTAACAGTCATATCTCTCAGCAAGGTTAACAGCACTACCAGAATCATGTGAAGAAATTGCCAACTTAAGCATTTGTTTTGCTTCCCAAATGTGTTATTTTTTGTAACACCACTCACCGGATTTGTATAAGGTATATGATGCATGTAAATGTATTGATATTTATTTTATTTGCAAGAATGGCTCACTGTTAGCAGCAGATGGGGCCATGAACACACACCTATAACGTGGCTACAGCTACAAGCAACATGGGCTGATTGGATGGTGACCGCTTCTCTCTTGACTTCAACCTTCAGCTCCACGTGTCAGCAAAACCTTACGGAGCAAAGCTCAATGGAATTCTGGCACAGACATGGTAAATCAGGGTAAGTGCAACTAACTCCTGTACCAGGACTAGCTCGCTGTCACTGATTGCCAGTCTCCTGCCTGCTGTGGCCGACCTTTGATGAGTCCTTTGCCTTTTACCCTCTCCCTGGTGCTGACTAGTTCCCATTCACTTGGTGAGACCTCCTGAGCTCTGAACGCTGCTTACCTCTAGCTGTTCCTTCTCAGGCTTCCCCCACACACTTCCCTGCCTTACCGACTGCCTACCTGCTTAACTCCAAGACCTGAGCACTGCCAGCTTCCATTTCCATCGATGCCCTGTGTAACACACTGATGATAACTCACCTTACTTATGTGGGCCTTAATGGAAAATACATATATAAATAATATCTTAGGAAAAGGAACCCTCCTACGCTGTTGGTGGGAATGTAAATTGGTGCAGCCACTATGGAAAACAGTATGAGGTTCCTCAAAAAATTAAAACTAGAGTTACCATATAATCTAGCAATCTCACTCCTGGGCATATATTCAGAGAAAACCCTAATTTGAAAAGATACATGCACCCCAGTGTTCACAGCAACACTGTTTACAATTGCCAAGACATGGAAGCAACCTAAATGTCCATCAACAGAGGAATGGATAAAGAGGGGGGATAAATTAGGGGTTTGGGATTAACAGATACAAACTACTATATACAAAATAGATAAACAAGGACCTACCGTATAGCACAGGAAACTATATTCAATATCTTGTAATAAACCATAATGGAAAAGAAAAAAGCAATAGCTTAAATTTATATATTGAGATAAAATAACTTCAGATATGATCTCAATCTCATGACACCTCAGAGAGACAAAGATGATGGCAGACTTTATTTTCTCCATCTTAAGATGAGAAAAATGGATGCATATGGAAAGTGCGATAAATTTAAATGGTCAGCTTTTCATAGGGCTGGACTGGGACCAGTGTTTCTTTTTTATTCTTTGAATAGATATTTGAATGCCTACTTAGTGCCAGGCACCTAATGCAGTTTTTATTTCATTGCTTTATATTCCCTACGAGGGAATGTGCTTATATTATATTAATGGTGAAGAATAACATTCTACCACTATAATATTTGAACCAGATATTCGTAACAAGAGGTTAAGGAGGTAGAGTCTGTGTTGGTTGAATGTTATTTAGAAAGCATTAATCATATCTGAGCACTTTCATTAATTGTTTCTTAATGATTGATGCTAAGAGCTGATTCATCCACCTCTACAGCCCCGAGAGGAAGGCATGGGGCACTGTCAGAGACAGGCACGTGCAGCACTTTGCAGCGTATAAAGTGCTTTCACTTTACATGTCCTCCAATACAATCCTCAATTTTCTGAAGGAATAGGGCCAGGATTATCTTCATTACATAGATGAAACAAAGACAGCAGCGTAACATGAGATGCAAGGAAAAACCTACTTTTTCACTCTTGATAAATTGGAACAGTATTTGGGGAACCCCACTGGGGGTCAGCACTGTGGCAAGAAAGTGATTTTGAAGAAATATTCCCAAATTTAATTTTACCCAGCTGGCAAAGACAGTTAAGTAAATCTTGCAGTTTGGAGAAACCCACCCTAGTTTTTCACAGTGCATAAAAGCTTAGATCGACTGCATTTGTTGCTTCAAGTTAGCAGTGCTTTCTGCTGTGTTCCTATTGTGTTTATACCACAGCAAAGCTTTGCAGCAGCCCAGGTCCAGGTGCACAATGTTACCGGGGTGACCATCACTGCGGTCGCATCACCCACCACTGAATAGCCACACGGCACGAGCATGTAGCCCACTCAGCTCCTGTGGTTAGCAGACCGAAAAGCATCTGGGGTGATACTGCATTTGCCACTGGGAGGCTATACAGGGTCGTGATTGAGAGTTTGGGACAGAACCCAGAGAGCCTGAGTTCAAAATCTGGCTTCATTATTCACCAGTGGTGCAACTTGAACAGCTACCTCCTCTGTGATTCCGGCACCTTATCTGTCAATGGATTAACTAATAGCATCAGCCTCAAAGGTTGTTGTGAAGACGAAGGGTGGCCAAATATGCCACCCCAAAGCAGGCCACTTTGGCTTGAGGATTATTCTGAGCTAAAGGTACACAGCAGATGCTCTGACTGGCCCCCTTTTCTTCCTGAAAGCAGGAGATAAACTGCCCTACGGGAGACGTCCAACAACCATATCATCAAGGGTGGGAAGTTGAGGGCAAGAGACTTCTTTGCAAACAGACCTTGTTAAAATAACTCTTAGCTTTATTTAGCCTCCCTGTTTACTTTAGTTACTTTCCCACAATTGCCTGTCATTGTTCAATCTAGTGTAAAGGCATTTAGGTTTTGTCACTGCTTGGGGTCTTTATTTCCTTCTGAAGGTTCTCATGTCACATAAAACTTATACTAAATAGATTTGTATGCTTTTCTCTGGTTGATCTGCCGCATGTCAATTTAATTCTCATGCCCAGATGAAAACTCTAAGAGGGTAGAGGTAAAATTTTGCCTCCCTACAAGGATTAAGTAGTGTATCTGAAATGCATCAGTATGGAAGAAACGTTTACTATTGTTATCTGCAAAATATGTGCATACATGTGAGTGTAAATGCAAAAAAAAAATGATCTGGAAGGGAGCACACAAAAGTGGTAATAGTGGTTATTCTAGGGAAGGGGAGTGAGATTTGGGGGAGGGGTTGGGAATGATGGGTGACTTTTAACATTTACTCTGTATTTTTCTGAATTTTAATTTTTACATGAGAATTTATTTCTCAGTGAATTATTTGTGGAACTTTAAAAGTGATGTATAGACATGAACTGTTAGTCATTGCAGTACTATTAGAAAACATCACATCATATACTTAAAAAACCTATCATTTCATTAAGTAATACAGGTTTTGTGTTTTCTAAAATAACCTGAAAATATCTAGAAAAAATACAAATCTGAAAAAAATTCACATTGATTTTTACCATAGGAGAGGTTTGCTTTAGGAAGTAGGTAAAGCAGTGTCATAGAAAACTGTATTAATGTGCTCCAATCACATCATCTTAGAAACGTCCTGTGGTGTAATTATAACGGAAGTTAGTACGTGACGATGCCATCCATTTTCATTACCGTGTTGCCATATAGAGCAGTCATCACCTTTAGCCTGCTGCAGTAATATCATCATGTCCATTTGAGTTTCCACATCATCATCTTATATTCATGTAACCAAAAAAAGTTCCCGAAATGTGCTGCTGTCATTATTTCATCTGGGCCACAGCCATGGGTTGTTACGTAGGACATGTTTTATCATAGGTAATAAAAGAAAGTCACAACAAAAATAAACTTTTAAATTTAGAGACAATATTCTGCACTAATCCAGAGGTTGGGGTTTTTTAAAAATTATTTATTTATTTTTTTATGGCTGCGTTGGGTCTTCGTTGCTGCCCGCCGGCTTTCTCTGGTTGCGGCGAGCGGGGGCTGCTCTTCGTTCTGGCGCGCGGGCTTCTCATTGCGGTGTCTTCTCGTTGCCGAGCGTGGGCTCTAGGCGTGTGAGCTCAGTAGTCGTGGCACGCAGGCTCAGTAGTTGTGGCTCGTGGGCTCTAGAGTTCAGGCTCAGTAGTTGTGGCACACGGGCTTAGTTGCTCTGTGGCGTGTGGGATCCTCCCGGACCAGGGCTCGAACCCATGTGCCCTGCGTTGACAGGCGGATTCTTAACCACTGCGGCACCAGGGAGGTCCCAAGAGTTTTTGTGTGTGTGTGTGTGTGACTTTTTGTGATTCGTGTTTGGGAATATTAGTAAGAAGAATAATTTAACTGAACAGTTTTATCCTTCATTTCAAGGGTGCAAACTTTGGGAAGAGGAGCTGTGGTAGAGATGCTTCTGGAGTTCCTATTTCCACAGGGAGAGCCTAACTGTACCCACAGAAGCCTCTGCTGACCCCCTTCCTCCCTTTTCAGGTGTATTGAGAAAGCACAGGGACTGTAAAGGCTGAGGCTTGAGATTCCCCAGCTGGTGAAATTGAGTTGAAGATAACTAAGTTAGAGAGACCTCTTCAGTATGGTAAACAATTCACACCATCCCAGAGGAAATAAAGCGTTTTCCAGAGGGAGACTGGGGGATGGGGGAAGAGAGCTGGGGGAGAGGTTAAGAAGAGGGAAGGAGGAGGACTGCAAAGCAGAAAGGGGAAAGGGAGTGGGCTTTAAGCAACCAGCCCAGACAGAAGCTCCTGCGATTACATGATACAACCACCAGGTGGCGCACAGCCCTCCACGTTCCCACCTGTAGTCAAATAAAGCAAGGGCGACTGTAAACATCGTGGAACTGTGCCACATCTAGACAAGAGAGAATTGGGAGGGCTTATAATAGGGTTTGGGTTTCTGTTAGATGATTTTGGGAAGGGTTCAGCAGAGTGAGGATTGCTCTGGATTGGGTGCTGCCAGAAAGTGGGGGTATCTTAATGGTTTGGTGATTGAGTATCTTAATGATTTTCATCGAAGAGGTGACAGGAACGGCATCTAGCTAACGCTGTCACCCATAAAGAAGTGGTAGTTGCTCATGTTAACCAGGAAGGCGGGGGGGCAGGGGGTTGGGGGGGGTGTTTGGTCATTTCTGTGGTTCTCTTAGCTGTTTTGGCTTGTGCTAAAGGCACAGTTGCGGAGTGGTGTCTGTCTCACTCCACAGAGTGAGCTCAGGAGACAGTGCTAGTCTGTGAAACGGTTTAGGATTGGTAGGTGTAAAACCAGTTCCCAGCTGTGGAGGCCAAGCCGGTTCCCAGCTGACAGCTGTCAGGATTCATTTTCTTTCTTTCTTCTTTTCTTTCCACATGCTTCCGATCCACAGGGGTGCCAGCTGTTAGAAGGAGCACCCCAGGAAGTCATCCCCAGGAAAGCCCATGGCATGGTGGCTAAATGCCTGAACTGTGCCCTTGGACGGACCTGACTTTGCATATCCTAGCTCTGCCGTTCACTGGCTGTGTGACCTTGGATAAGTTATGTAACTTCTCTGTGCCTGTTTCCTCTTTTGTAAAAGAAAGTAAAATTAGTACCTATCTCTTCTGGAAACTGGGAAAATTAAATGAGATAACATATGTAAACACAACAGTGCCTAACACATGATAGGCATTTAACTTAGACTAATCGACCCTATTCATTATTTGTCAGAGGTCACAATGGTCAGTGCACTCTGGAAACCCATTCAGGGGACTGAAGAATCAAACAATTATTAAAAAAAACTTCTACTATCAGCATATGCTCATAAAGGAAGCTGATGGGTTGTCTTTCATTTCTGGTTTGTCCAAAACATATATATTCCAGACTTAGTAAGGAGATACTTGTATTCAAAAGAATTATTGCAAGGGGTGAGGGGAGCTACTGCCGTGAGAGAGGGCTGTGACCATAGATCTGCAAACATCTCAGAGTTAGGCAAAAAAATTTTCCTCTGTTATAGAGAGGAGTAAACAAGCCTGGAAAGAGCTGGGCTCGGGAAAGTGGCATGAAAGAGTAGCACCAGCGCATGGTAGATCAGAGAACGTTTGACCCTGCGGTCAGCCTATTCTCAGAAGCTGAGGGCGGGCCAAAGTTCAAGGGCCTGGAGGAAGGAGAGAGCTTAACCAAAGTTTGGTTAACAGTGTTTTGTTGCATTGATCAATGGGGACAAGCAGTTCAGCTAATCATTTATGAGGCAAAGAAAGGGAATCATGAGGGTCTGTGTCTGGCCTTGTCACAGGTGAACAGGGGTCGTCTTAAGTCAGATGAGAAAGGACCGGTCTTGGCATTAAGCAAAGACTGTTGGGGGATTTCTTAATCCTCACCAACGTGTTCCAGTATCACAGGGCTCTGATAAAATTCAGCGTTGTCAGGTTGCAAATTACATGTTTCCTATTTCTCGAAGTGCTGTGTTTCAGATAAAGGATGAAATTTGGGCTTTAATATGACCTGAGAATCCTGGATCCTTACACAGAGGCTGAGGTCTGTAAGGCAGAAGGGCCAGGGAAGAGCAGGTTTATTTGCAAAGCCCTCGGCAAACTGGACTGCTTAGAACATACTCGTGTAACTTGTGTGGCTCTTGCATTGCTTCTGACCTACAAGTGGATCAATAAGAAAGAAAACTTGAAATGAGGTAACATCAGCACAAAGGCTGAAACTGTGCTTTAGTTGCACCCGTGTTGAGGGCCCAGCTCTCTGCTGGCACTTTGGGGAGTCTCAGCGTTGAAATGCTGTTCCGCCCCGCTCCCCCTGCAGAGCTCCCTCTGCCCTGCCCCCCACCGAAGTAAGCTGTGCTGCTTTCTTCACTTCGCCTGTATGGGTTCCAGCGTTTGGCTGGCGTGTCAGGGCTTTCCAACCAGGCCAGCTTGCACCTGGAAAATCTCCCTCTCATTCTGTCCTCTCCTTGCATAGCCTTTCCTTCTCCATTGACACGGCTTGAGGGCTGCTCATGTAGTCCACCATGGAGCGGGGCAATCTTGTAACTCCTACAATTTGCGATGTGCCCTGGAGGCAGCCTGGATCTGGGGTAGACCCTGAGAGGCTGCCCACGCCTGCCCCCCACCTTGGGGAACGTCTTTATTGCACGCTCCTGCCAGGTTCTGAGCAGTCAAGCTTTGATTTACTACTTTCCCTTCCAAGAGCCAAGGGAATAAAGCTGTCAAGTACAAAGCTGATGATCTGAACTAATTCTGCGGATTTATGAAAATGCTCAAAATCCAAGCGGGGTGTGAGAAGCAGCAGCCTGACCCGTGCAGCTGGGAAGTGGGTGCAGTGGGTCCCGCCACCCTCCCAGCCCCACCCCGGCCTCTTTCCTGAAGGGACTTGTCTCCCCTCCTCCCTGCCTGCCAGGAGCCAATGCCCTCTCCCCTTCTTGAAAACAAAACCAAACCCTGCCTGTTCTGAGAGAGGGTGTGAATCAGAGGATCCTGTAACTGGAGGGAACTTTACTGACTTGTCTGACCCACCTCCCTCCTTTGGGAAAATACTTGTCCCTCCACTTTTGGAAAGCTGGCTCTGGCCCTTTTTCTTTACCTCTAGGAAGGTTCTAATTATGAATCTTCCTAGGGGTGGAAGGAAAGAAGTAACCTTTCATCTGTTGGCCTCCTTCCTTCCCCTAGAGGCTGCTTCCTCCTATAGAGAAGGGTAGTTTGTGGCATCTCAAAGAAGACGTGACCAAACATTTAGAAATATCCTCGCATCCAGCGCATGAAACTAACACACCATTGTAAAGCAATTATACTCCAATAAAGATGTTTAAAAAAAAAAAGAAGGCTGAAGCGGTGTGGACCCCGGGTGTAGAGATAACACTTTTAGAGGGAGGCATTGATTAAATAGAGGGGTGGGGGTGAGCTGAGTATTTAGTCAAATGAGGTTGTGAACCAATACTGCTCTCAATGATGCCCTACTGTCTGCAGAGAATTCCTGCAAGGGAGGAGGATGTGTCGTTTGCAGTGCATCTTGGGCAGAGTACCCCTCTTCTCCCCCCAGCTTCCACTCTCTGTGCTGACTCAGCACCAGGCATAGAACTTGGGGCCCAGCTTAAGCCAGCCAATACATCCTCATCCCCAGGCCACCACAACTGGTCCAGAAATGGGCACAAGACCCCAGATGGTCCAGCCGTGGAATCCCGGGACTTGTGCCACAGCTCTCTGGAAGAATCTCTCTCCCTTTCGTTGCACTTGAACCCAGGAGGCTGTGAGGCTGGAGCTACTGCTTCAACCAGCGACTCAGAGCCTGAGAACAGAACCAGCACGCAGAGGACAGAAGAGTCAGCCAACAGAGAAATCTGTTTCTTCTTCACGCTGTCGGAGCCCTGAGTTAGGCCTTTCCTGAAACCAGGCCTCAATTCTGTGTGCTGATAAATTCCCATTCATCTGAGCCCCGTCCGAGTTAGTTTCTATCACTGTATACTCAGTCCTAAGCGGCAGAATCAGTATGCCTAACACGTAATAGGTTTTGGAATGAATGTATGATTCAAGCATGTGTTTATCTTTAATGTACCGGGCAGGTGTCCCCACACACTCCGTCCTCTCTGGTTCCTTTCTTCACGTGAGTTCAAAGAGCTTCATGTGTTTAAATTCAAAGTAGGTGAATGGTAAGTATTAGTTTTGCTTGAAGGTGAGCAGAGCTTAAAGTGGGGGTAATAAGACGTGAGGCTCTCTTAGCCTCAGAGGAGCTTTGCCGCCTGAACCATCCCGTGCCCCCCTGCCCAGCGTGTGGAAAGACTGTTTTCTGTGAAGCTGGTCCCTGGTGGCAAAAAGGTTGGGGACCTCTGGTATAAATTGTTTCGATCCTGTTAGAATTGCTTTTGCCAGCAGTTAGGAAAATTTTTTAAATCTTTGACCTATGTTTCCAATACGTATTACTAGCTAACTATCACAAAATGTAGGCCTTAATACAACCATTTATTTGCATGCGGTTTTACAGGTAAGGAATTTGAGGAGGCCTCCCCTGGGCAGTCTGTCCGCCTGGCTTCATGTGGGACCGTCAGGTCTGCCCCTACACTTCTGAGGTGGTGTGTTTGCTCATGTGTCTGATGTCTTGATGCTCCTGGGCTTTTCTCGTTGTCCACCTGGGGCTTCAGACCCCAGGGCTTCTTTATGTGGCTTGGGCTTCTCATAGCATGGTGATCTCAAGAAAGTTGCACTTACTAGAAGCAGGAAATAGATGTTACTAGGCCAATTAAGAGCTATACCCGAAACAGGTGCAGTGTCACTATTGCCATATTCTATTGGTCAAAGCAGTCACAGAGCCTGTCCAGGTCCAAGGAGAGTATCAAGTTCTCATTGCAGAAGAGCAATGGGTTTGGGAGATATTTTTTGGCCATCTTTAGAGCATACAGTCTGCCACAACCCATAATCTTCTAAGGAATGTATCACATGGAAATAATGAGAAAGACGGTATAAAAACAGAGAAGTTCATTATGACTTTCGTAGAAAAAAACCCCAAAACAGTGGAAACAATCTACATGTCTACCAATAGCTAAATGACTAAGTCAACTGCCACACACCAACTAACAGGAATAAAAAGCCATAATAATTGAGAAGATTATGAAACAACATGAACAAGTGCTGCTATAAAAAGAGAAAACGTAAAATTCAAAAGCACGTGCAGGGGCTTCCCTGGTGGCGCAGTGGTTGCGCGTCCGCCTGCAGATGCAGGGGACACGGGTTCGTGCCCCGGTCTGGGAGGATCCCACATGCCGTGGAGCAGCTGGGCCCGTGAGCCACAATTACTGAGCCTGCGCGTCTGGAGCCTGTGCTCCGCAACAAGAGAGGCCGCGATAGTGAGAGGCCCGTGCACCGCGATGAAGAGTGGCCCCCGCTTGCCACAACTAGAGAAAGCCCTCGCACAGAAACGAAGACCCAACCCAGCCAGAAATAAATAAATTAATTAATTTTTAAAAATTACTCAGAGTTTTAAAAAAATAAATAAACATTTAAAAAAATAAATAAAATTAAATTAAAAAAACACGTGCACTATGATGATGTAAAATCCTGCACACATCTGGACAAAGTCTGGAAGGCAATATGTAGAAATGAAAATAATTGCCTTGAGGTGGTAAGATTCTGCATGACTTCCATTTTCCTCTTTATTGTTACTGCTTCATGAAAAATGAAAATGAGAAGAAAAGAAGAGAATTAAAGCTTTAATTGTCAGTGCTCCAGTACTTGGCAGGTACATGTACTGAAGAAGTGCAGGAAAGATATAGGGAGAACACAGTTCTTCCTGTAATTCACTCATTCAGGTAAGCTGCCAGGTCAGAGGATCCACAGGTATACTTATTTATAATTAACTTTCTGTTATGACCTCTCATCTTCGGTATGCTGATTGTCACGGAAGCAATAATTATTATATTAACCTTGCTATGTTCCTAAGGCTGTTCGTGATATGAGACTGAAAACGCTTTAAAAAGCTACTATGACATGTAAACATAAGATGATACTTTATTTAATCTTTTACGTAATGACTCCATCTCATCCAGGGTTTCTAAGATTGTCAGTGGCAATTTGGCCTGGGAATTTATCCTAGAATGCTCTAGTGAGAACCTAGTTTACCTCCAGTCTCACGGCCACTGTTTGCCTGGGGACTCCATGTTTTGTATGTGAAGAAAGAGGCTGCGGAGTCTGGAATGGTCTATGCTAATCGAACTCCATGTAAAGTTCCTGGAGTGGCCCCCAATTTAACCTGGGTCTGGGAGACCAGGGACCAGCCCGCTTGGGACTGTGACAGTCAGCTGTAGGCGACCTCCAGCCCTTCACAGCCGAATCCAACCTTTGAATGGGCATTGCTCTGCAATGTTTAACTTGCCAGTCATTACTGTGTCTTTTTTTTGAAGGCCTTTTAAAATTTATTAAGGAAGGTGAAAGAAAGTGCAATAAAGGTCAAAGTCTTAAAAAAGTCTGATTAAATAATTGCAAAAACAAATTTTTAAAAAGAACTATCTGGTTAGTTGTCATGACCACTAGTTGTGTTTGAATAGTTAATGACTGGAGAAAACCTGGAGGAGGGAAGTGTTTAGATTACTTTGATTTAGGGCGATTGCCTTTTGGCGAGTTGGAAAAAAAAACTTATCTACTGGTTGATTAATGTAAGTGCTGGTATTCTTAGAATTAACATTTCAGTATTCTTTTTTCCTGAAATTGGTGTTTTATTTAACAAATGCTTATCTACCAGGCATTATGTGGCGTTATCCTGCACTTTACAGGTAATAACTAACTTAATTCTCAAAAACCCATAATGCAGGTATTGTTTTACGGATGAAGAGACTGAAGCTCGAAAAGGTTAAGAAACTTGTGCAAGATCACCAGCAATAAGCATCCGACCAGGACTCAGACCCATGTAGCCAGACTCCAGAGTCCTGTACTACTGTACTGTGCAGCCTGGGTAAGGATTCCATTAGAATTCCATGTTAACAAATATAGCTACAAAGAATCTAATAAAATATTTCCATATCTAGGTGTATTCTTTTCAATCAAATTGCAGCAAAGACTCCTGTACTCAAAATAATTCGTAAGCTTTCTCTTATTCTTATTCATACAACTCTACATTAGGAAAGATACTGTAATTTGCAATACAGCCAAAACTTTTAAGAGGATTTACTTCCTCTCCAGCTTACCAGATGGTCATAATAATAAAAGGTTAAATGTACTGTGCCTTTGCATGGTGTGCTTGTCAGTTTCACTGGTTGGCCCGCCCACCCCCATGAAACACTCCTCCTGGTATTGAAGACCCTATGTAGTCCCTTGAATCTGGGCTAGCCTTGTTGACACTATTAACCAATAGAATATGGCAGAAGTGATGCTGTGCTAGGTCCAAGATTACGTCTTGAAAGGGCAGTAGCTTCCACTTTTTTGCTATTGGGAGCCCTGGGCTGCCGTGGAAGAAGTCCAATTACCTTGTTGTAGAGACAAATGAAGAGGTCATGTGGCCAGGGAGGAGGAGGCCCAGCTGAGCTCAGCCCCCAGTCAATATGCCAGCTGACTGCAGATACACAAGTGACCACTGGCAAGATCAACAGAAAAATCACTTAGCTGAGCCTAGCCAAATTGAACAGTTGTTTTAAATCACTAAGTTTTGGGATAGTTTGTTATGCAGCAATAGATGACTGGAACACCAGATGCCTTTGCCTTTTATTAATGTGCTCGTTCCAAAATATTTATCGACTCTCAACCATGTGACAGTTCTAGGAGCTGGATATAGTGGTGAAAATTAACAAACAAATAAGTAAACACCTTCTAAGGACGTTGCTTTCCGGTAGAGATCTGAATGATTAGAAGGAGCCAACTATACAAAGATTAGAAGGAAGAACGTTCTGGAGACAGTGAGGAGATGCAGTCAGAGGGGTAGGCCGGGACTAGACATGTTTGGGCCCTGGAGGAGGTTGGATTTTATTCTATGTATAATGGGGAACTATTGGAGAGTTTTACAAAATGGAGTGATATTCTCTAATATGGTCTCTGAAAAAGATGGCTCTGGCAGCTGTGTGGAGTAAAAACTGTAGGGGCACCAGGCAAGATCAGGGAAATTAGGCAATGGTCCAGCCAGTAGGTGAGGATAGCTCAGACTAGGGAAGCGATTCTCAAAGTGTGGTCTTGTCAGTTTAGTGTTTCCTCAAAAAGTTAAACATAGAGTTGCTCTATGACCTAGCAGTTCTACTCCTTGGTGTATACCCAAGAGAATTGAAAATACATGTCCACACAAAAGCTTACACATTAATGTTCATAGCAACATTATTGATAATGGCCAAAAAGTGGAAACAACCCAATTGATGAATAAATAAAATGTAGTATATCTATGTAATGGAATATTATTAAGCTATATGAACAGATGAAGTACTGATACATGCTACATATGAACTTTGAAAATATTATGCTAAGTAAAAGAAGCCAGACAGAAAAGACCAACTCAAGTTCAATTTAACTTTTATGAAGTACCCAGAATTGGCAAATCCATAGAAAAAGAAAGTAGATTAGTGGTTATCAGGGGCTGGTATGAGGGGCAATGGGTAAAGACTGCTAATGGAGTGATAAAGATGTCTGGAATTAGATAATGGTGATTATTGCACAACTTTGTAAACATGCTGAAAACTCTTGAATTTTTCGTTTTTTCTTTTTGGCTGTGCCACACAGCTTACAGGATCTTAGTTCCCCGACTGGGGATCGAACCCAGGCTCCCAGCATTGGAAGCAAGATTCCCAACCACTGGACCACCAGGGAATCCTCTGTTGATCTTAAAAAGTATGGTAAGTGAAGTTTATGGTAAGTATAGCTCCATATTTTTAAATGTTAAAAAGTGTTGTCTGGGGAGCCCTGGAGATCCCTCCGAGACATTCTAGTGGGTCTGCCTGGTCAAAAGTATTTTCATAATAACACTAAGACATTACTTGCCTTTCTTATTATATTACTGTCTCCATTTTACAGGTGAAGACATTATAATTCAGAGTTTGCCTAGAGCGCAGGAGATAGATCCTGATCTGAACCAGGTCTGACTCTGAAATCCTGGCTTATCTCAGTCTCCCTAAACTAAATTCATCTGAACTCCCAAACAGGAGGAAATAATAAAGGGATTTAGGTAAAAAGTGACACTTAAAATACGTAACAACCAGCGTGGTACCCTGTGGAGGCTGCAGTTCCCAGGAGTAGCAATGGCAGGTTTTCTGTGGGATTGCACAGGGTGGAGGGGGACCAGGCGGGCATCAAGCATGTCCACTAGGGTGCGGGCAGAGTTGCCAACCAGAGCCCAGGCCTGCTCCACTCAGGGCAGGAGAAGCCAGGGGGCGGGGTGGGGGGAGGAGGAGGAGGATGAGGCGCTAAGGTAAGTTCTCACCTTTTAAGAGGAATTTTAATATTTTAACAGAGTGCAACTATAGCAGAGTAAAGCCAGCTGAAAGTGAGCTGTGGTGCTGGGAAGGTGGATGTTAAAATATTTCTCCTCTCATTCCGGGTTCAGAGAAATTGTTTTCAAAAGCAGAGACGTTGGGTTTCAGTTTTGCTCTGTTTCTTGTCCTGTAAATAATCAACCTGCTCCATTTCTAGTCCTCAGATAAAATCAACCACCCAACCAACCAACCTATCAAATATGGGAATGTGACTTATAAGACATATTCATTTTAACATAATTTCAACACAATAAAACAATAAATGGAGATACTTAAACTCAAAATTCAAATTCCTGCAACTTCTATCTGAAAAAGAATTTTGTATTACTACTATTATCTAAACTAGGTGACTATCAGTAAGACTTTTAATATTACTTACTGTATATTATTTGGTATTAAGGTGTTCATTTTTTTACGTTTGAAAATGGTATTATGATTCTGCTTTTAAAAAAAGAGTCAATCTCTTAGATACACATACTACAGTATTTTCTGGTGAGATGATATTATATCTGACAGTTGACTTCTAATAATCTAGTGCAGTGGGGGTGAGGAGACAGTGGGGTTATAAATGAAACAAGATAGACCACATATCGATAAATGTTAATCCAGGCAATCAATACATGGGGACTCATTATTCCATTCTTTCTTTCTATTTTGTGTGTGTTTGGAAATTTCCAGAACAAAAGTTTAAGAAAAGAGTTCAATATTTATCCAATGTTTAGAGAGTGCTGCTGTTTAAAAAAAGGACACAGGTACAAGACTAAATTGTTTTCTACATTTCACTTGCTTTAGGGTCTTTTTTCTTGAAAGGATTCTGTAAAATTGTACATTTCAAGACGAATATAAAAAGTAGTGTGTATTTATCCATAATCTCCTTTATCTCAGCTTCTGGGTGCCTCCTGTACACTTCCAATGAGAGTAAATAATTCCCCCTAATTTGGTCCTAACGTTCAACTGTTGTCACATTAATCGCTACCTTTGTGTAGCTACTGCCTAGTAATACATCACTAGACAAGACAGACATTTTAGTGTCTAAATTCAGAGTTAACCCAGCAAGTTTTTCATTTTTCAGTAATTTACTTTTTTTAGGTGAAAATTTTTAAATTCTGTTTTAACTTAGTTCTTTATTGTAATCTGGGCATATTTTGCCTTAGAGGCGTCTCCAGAGCTCACTTTTTACCCAACGATGTTGAAAAGGTGGTTCCACAATATTGTAACATTTCTAGCTATAAATTATTTTTACACCCTAAATAAGATACTCCTGCCACCACCACCCCCTCGCCACATGGGAAGACGCAACTTGAAGATGGCCGTCTGCAAACCAGGAAGAGGGCTCTCCCCAGACACCCAATCTGCTGGCACTTTGAGCTTGGAGTTCTCAGCCTTCAGAACCGTGAAAAATAAATTTTTATTACTTAAACCTCCCAGTCTATGATAATTGCAGCCTGAACTAAGACAAGGAGTTTGGTGTTTTATAAGCCTAGATAGCAATTTTGTAAAGTGATAAAAAGTTAAGCAAACTTAACTTTTAACTAAATTTAAGGACAGGACAGCTAAATACAGAAAGTTGAAGTTATGTTATCCATCTCAAACCTTGAAGAAATGGGAGTATAAATTTAAAATGGTTGTTTCATGCTCCTGGTTCTTCACTACTAGATAATGCTCTTTCCTACTCTTAGTTAATAACATGCATATCTAAAATTAAGCCTCTTGTGTTGCCTTGGATTCTGTTACTTTAAATAGGCACCCACCAGATTATAATTTTTACTTGTTTGAAGGTTGTTGGAGTCTGATATTAATTTCTTTCCTGCCAAAAAAATCACAATGGGCAAGCTGGAAGTCAGAAACAATTATTCAGGATAGCACAATTAAATTGGCTTTTCTCCCGGAATCTTTCTTGTTACCTTTACTTATCGTTGGAGTCTGAAGTTCAAGGAAATAGTCATAGGAGAAGAATTCTTTTAAAAAAGAGAGAGAGAGAGAGTGAGAGAAGGGGTCTATAGTTTTCCTAAAACAGAATAGGTACTTTCCAGAATGTATTCCAAAAACTATTATGTAATCTAAAATTGCTCCCTGGAAATCATGGAGGGGGTTCTAAGCTTGGAGGATAACAGTTGCTTAGAAGCAACTAAGATGAATAAACATGCTGCAATTTCTTTCTAAGATTTCAAGCCTAATTCAATGATGGGATTATGTCTAAATTGCTAAGCTTAAAATAATTGGCCTCACGAATAGTCATATTGATTATGACTGAAAAACACAGAGGATCTGTGTTCTATTTTTAGTTTAAATGTATACTCTTTGTTGAGGAAGCTGAGGGATGCATTTACACAGTTTTCTGAATGAATAAACTGTGATGTGTGGATGTGAGGAAAGAGAAAACAGTTCTTGACCTCCATAAGCTCTCAGATGCACAAGTTGGAAAGAAAAGATTTATATATCTGAATTAATTAATATTGCAAGACTAAATTGTGTGGGACTAACTACAAGTGCCTCTGAATTCAGAGCGGGAGAGAATTGATGAGTGAGATTTCTGTGATTTAAAGGAAGCATTAGAAATTGTATATGAATTCTGGAACTGAGAACTCAGGTTTAAATTCTGGCATGTGGTAAGGGTCTAAAGATGTTGGATCCAAAACACACCCAAATCGAGATCGGCAGTTTTATTTAGCTGGCTCTTCAGTGCTTTCAACCATGAGGTTTATAGTTGAAACTGAAGAAGATAACACATTTATAACACGAAATCGAGTTCATCACTGAATAGCCAAATTAAATGGTTTTGATGATTGAAAATTAGACATACGTAAACATTATACTTTGCTACATTTCGACATTTATAGTTACTTATATTCTTGAGACTATTTTGGATCTCATCATATGCAACACTATAGATCTATGGCACTCATTGACATATCACTAGAACACTGCCTGGCATACAGTAGGCACTCAATAAGAATTGTTGACTAATGAATGAATTGTCAACATTCATACTCCTTTATGCATGTATGTGTATATATGCATATATGAATATATCTATAGTCATTCAAATTAATCTTAAGAAGAAGTCAGTAAAACAGTTACAAGTTTGAGTTATTTATGAGAATAATCATGATTCACAATGCTGACAATCTTTTCTCACAGAAAAATACACATACACACTTAAAAAGGAAAGGTGTTTTTATTTATTTATTTCTTTATTTATTTTTGGTTGTGTTGGGTCTTTGTTTCTGTTCGAGGGCTTTCTCCAGTTGCCGCGAGCGGGGGCCCCTCTTCATCGCGGTGCGCGGGCCTCTCACTGCGACAGTGAGAGGCCTCTCTTGCTGCGGAGCACAGGCTCCAGACGCGCAGGCTCGGTAGTTGTGGCTCACGGGCTTAGTTGCTTCGCGGCATGTGGCATGTTCCCAGACCAGGGCTCGAACCTGGTCCTCTGCATTGGCAGGCAGATTCTTAACCACTGCACCACCAGGGAAGCCCAAAGGAAAGGTTTTGAATTACAAAAATGCAACAGATGCCTGTTGTAAAATATTTTAACAATTTATAAATTTCTTATTTGAGATATGAAAAATAAAAAGTGGAAGCTTTTCATATTTTTTAAGCACAAACATATGTAGAGAGTTTATATTTAACACAGATAGGATCATACTATATATTTTTCTTTCTTGATTTTATATTTTATATATTCAACCATATAGTAAATAATTTTTTTTCCATACGTGCAACTTCTTTCCTAGCATTACACCACATAGATATACCATAATTTATATAACCATTTCCTCTTGGTAGAAATAAGATTGTCTCCGCTTTTTTAATACCATGAACAATGTTTCAGGTCATATCACTGCACACATAACCTTTGCTTGTGTATTTTTGTAGGAGAAATTCTGAGAAACAGAATTGATGAAACAAAAGGTAGGAGTGTTCTAAATTTTGATGGAAAATCTGTATTTTAATCGCTACTCTTATATTCTCAATCTTGGTTTAGAGAAGGAACCCATCCAACCAAGGCAACTATCCTCTACAGAAGACTGTTAAGATTTCTTCCTCATCCTATGGTCCCTGATTCTCAGGGGGAGCCTGCCCTAGCTGCCTGAGATTCTAGTGGCATATCGTTGTTACCTCCTTGAGAAGAGATAGCACTGGGGCTTTTTCCAGAATATGGAATTATATATTCTTTCCTTTTAGATTTAGAATATGTATAATTTTATTTTTAACTGGGAGGGAACTTACAGATCAACCCCCTTATTTGGGGGGCATACTTTTAGTTGCTAGTAAAAGAAAATAACTCAAACTAGCTGAAACAATAAAAGGAATGTATTGGCTCACATTAACTGACAAATTCCAGCTATTGACCTGGCTTCTTGTGTGATTTGATCCGGAGTTCATGATATAATCTGCTTTTTAGAGTACCTCTAGTCTCTGCCCTGTTCTGTGTGTTGGCTTCATCCTTGGCCTGGCTTTCCTTGTAGGGCTACCAGCAATTCTGTATACTTCCTCATTTACATACAAGACAAGAAGAGGGTGTTCCTTCCTCCAGTTATCAAAAGAAAGTTCTGAACCTCACACTAAGTGGACCAGCTTAGGACAATTGTCCATCTCCAAATCATTAACCCTTAAAGGGACATAGGTTCACAAAGCCTCACCCTAGAGCTAGCAGTAAGGCCAATCCCACCCAAAAAACGTCAAGGCTAAACAATGAAGGGAGGGGAGTGGATTCTGATTAAACAAACACTCCTTAGGGAGGAACTTCCTTTCCTCTTGCCTCTTTTCCATAAGGAGGGACTTGTGGAACTCACGGCCCCTCCTTTGTACCTTGCTGACTATTCTCTTGAATGATGGAGAGCAAAGTCTGACATTCATGGTCCTCATTTCTCTGCTGCGTGGAGCTAATCTAATTAAAGGTTGTAAGCATTGAAGATTCAGCTATTTTCTTTCCACCTGGAGCTTATGTGGGGCAGCAATACTAGGGTAAATGTAGATGTTCTGCTGTCTCATATGTTCCCTCCCGTATGCTGTGCCAGGGTCTGGCCTGGGGGAAGATTTCTGAACACAAAATGCAATCTATCAACAATTGAAAAAATAAGTTTATGATATTTTAAATATAGTCTGCTATTGTTTCAAGAAGTAGACAGATAAGGTACAATTAGTTTTTATAGGTTTATGTATTTATAGTTTTATAGAGATCTTGAAAACATATACAGAGTTACAGCTTCTCTTCATGTCTTTTGAATTGGGGTTGGGTGGATGCGTAGAGAGGTTTTTATACCTTTTAGCCTGGGGTAGCCTGAAGGTTTTGCCTAATTCTTCCTATCAGTATTCTCCAGGCCAAATCACACTTATAAATATGCTCTTTTGGCTGCAAGGGGCAGAATCCCAACTTAAATTACCTTAGGCAAAAAAAAGTCAAATTCATGATAACCTTAGAGGATGCTTGCTCCATTTGTCTCCTCTGTCCTGAGTGTCAGCCTCATTCTTCTCTCTCACTGCAGATTATCTTTCTTCACATAACAGAAACATGACCACTGGTATCTCCTGAGTTTTTCAGCTTACAGTGCTGGCCACCTGCAGAGAGACCACCTCAACTCTCTGGGTCCCAAGTCCAAGACCAATGAGAAATTGCTTATTGGCCCAGCTTGGGCCACAAGCCTTCTTCTAGACCAAGCAATTGCTTTGAGAGGAGGGAGAGATGTGTGTGTGTGTGTGTCTGTGAGATGTTGTATCATATCATTGTATCAATAGCTCCTGAGAGAGCAATTTGGTTGGAATGAAAGGAACAGGGTTCTCAGAAGAAGGGGGCGGTCCTGAGAAAATAATTACACATAAATCTACTATAGTATTATTGGAAAAAAGAGAAAGAATAGGACTAGATGATGAATAGGAACTAATGTTTGGTATTTTATGTGAGGTAAAGGGAGAAAAGAAGGTCTAGAGATTTCATTGAGAAAGTAAGGAAACATTCATGTGAAACTATTTTTTTTTAACATCTTTATTGGAGTATAATTGCTTTACAATGGTGTGTTAGTTTGTGCTTTATAACAAAGTGAATCAGCTATACATATACATATATCCCCATATCTCCTCCCTCTTGCGTCTCGCTATTTTTTTAAAATTAGGATTTAAAAAAAAATTCTTATTTATTTTTGGCTGCGTTGGTCTTCGTTGCTGTGCGTGGGCTTTCTCTAGTTGTGGCAAGCGGGGTCTACTCTTTGTTGTGGCTTCTCTTGTTGCGGAGCACGGGCTCTAGACGTGTGGTCTTCAGTAGTTGTGGCTCGCGGGCTCTAGAGTGCAGGCTCAGCAGTTGTGGTGCTCTGCGGCATGTGGGATCTTCCCGGACCAGGGATTGAACCCGTGTCCCCTGCATTCGCAGGCGGATTCTTAAGCACTGCACCACCAGGGAAGTCCCCATGTGAAACTTTAGATAGTACAGACATACTCAAAATGTTGACAAATGTTATGCCTTATTACTTTCAAATACTTCAGTAAAAAACAGATGAAACAAAATGGCAAAATGTTAATATTAAAACTAGGTGATGGGTATATATGTGCTCATTATCCGAGTCTTTCCGTATGTTTGAAAAATGTTCATTTCAAAAGAAAAAAATAATCAAATTCCTAAGTGGATCTCTGAAAAGAAGTCATAGCAGCATAGAGGGGAAAGATTAGTCAACTCAAGTAAAGAGATTTCATAGACTTATAAACATCAGAGCTGAAAGGGCCTTAAGATATCCTACAATCCAGTCTTTCAGGCTTTGTTCCTGTCCTCCACTAACAATGTGTGTTTGGGTAAGTCATGAAAATTCTGTGGAACTTAGACATTTTTATTTGTAAAGTGAGGGGGCTGGCTTAGCTGATTTCAAATATTCTGTGTTAAACTCACTCAAAACTAGCTAAGACTAGGGACTTCCATGGTGGCACAGTGGTTAAAAATCCACCTGCCAATGCAGGGGACACGGCTTCGAGCCCTGGTCCGGGAAGATCCCACATGCGGCGGAGCAACTAAGCCCAAGAGCCGCAACTACTGAAGCCCCTAGATCCTGAGTTCTGCAACAAGAGAAGCCTGCGCACCGCAATGAAGAATAGGCCCTGTTCACTGCAACTAGAGAGAAAGCCCACGCGCAGCAACGAAGACCCAACACAGCCATAAATAAATAAATAAATAAATTTATTAAAAGAAATAATTAGCTAAGGCTAGCTCTCAGATATCAGCAAGACTTTAAGAAAGTGAGTCACCCCCCACTTGCCTGGCATTGAAGGCTCTTCATGCTCTGGCTCCAACTGAACTATTGTCCTCTATGCACTTTTATACCTCAGTCAGTTCTTCTGTGCCTGGAACATCATCCTGCCCATCTCTACCTGATGAACTCCTATTCCTCTTATAAGGCCATCTCAAATATTACCACTTTCTTGATGTCCTAGTGGATTCCTTAATAAGATTTGACCTCTGCTCACTAAATCCTACATCACTTTTTGAACTTGTCCTGTGGAATATATGACATTTTACTTTTTATTTTCTCTTTTTGGTATTTTAATTATTTTTGAAAAATATTTTCCTTCCTGCTAGACTCTAGATCCCTGAAGAAGAGGGATTGTGTCTTATTTAGTTTCATATTCTCAAAGCATTAGCATAATGACTTACATAAAAGAGATTTTTTATAAACTTGGACCCATTGTATACGGTAGAAACAGATTTATGCAAAATCGTGAGTTGGCTGTTTTGCTACCAAACTCTTATTGGCATAAACTAACACTTTTTCTGAAACTAATGATGAGGGAATATGGTTATTGATTTTCCAAATAACTTTTCATTGTGATAAGATTTTCCCAGAAAGCTAAAACCCTGGCAGAAGAAAATGTCACTCAAGAAAACGTCACTCACAAAAGAAAATCTTTTGTTGGAATTGTGATTATTTGGCATGTTTTGTGCTCTGTAGAGGTTAAAGTTGGGATTGTTTTCTCCATTGCAGGTTCCCAGTCAGGCAGCATATGTACAAGCAGAATGGAAGGCCATGCTCTAAGTATTTGATCAATGATCTGCTGTCTCTGAAGGACTCTCTGGTAAAAACTCCAATGGAGGGCATCACTTATGCTTGGAGGGGCTCAGCCATGCTAGGGTCTGCTGCCTGCAGGAAGCACGGGAATGAGGAATTGACTGAGCACGGCTAACCTGGTGGCATATCATGTGGTGACTCTGACTACTAGTAAAATGTGGTCCCTGAACATCTGGGACTCTGAATGGTTACTTTAGCAACCCCGTCTCTCTTGGTTGTAAGTATGTGTGGATGACATGGTGGAAATGAAGGATGGTACCGACAGAGGTTGTCTTAGCATGGGAATAGGGATATGATCTCTCCCCTCCTCAACACAATTTAAATATTTTGTAAGATTTAAGTCATTTTTGTTCACTTAGCTAATTTATTTCTATGTCATTATTTTGGAGGAAAACATGTATGCAATGATATACAGTTAATTCTTGGTTATCCTTTCAGCTTTGTTTTATTGCAGCTTAATGCAGAATATACCTACACACTGTCATTCTGAAGTGATAATTAGAACATACCCAGGTATCTTCAAATTAGAGTTTAATCTTGTAATGTGTGACAATTCTCTTGAAAGTTTTAGGGGCGATTTTAGAGATTTTGTCTATTTTGATGAAATTTATATATCATAATTGAATGCATTCTGTTTGGGCTTCTATTTTTTCATCTTGAAAACATTAATGCAGGGCTTACAAACTCGTAAGTCAGTTACCTTTCAAATGAACAAAAAGTGACATATGCCTTGGCTAGTGCGAACAGTAAATTAGTTTTCTATTGTGCTTTGTTTTATTAGTCTAGAATCTAACAAACAAGCTGCAAGGATCTACCAGCAAAGGTAGGAGAAACACATACACAACCTGTCATTCCCTCCCCCCACCATTAGTGAAATTGTTTTACGTATTTCAGTACTCTGTATATGAGAAACATCAATCATTGTATAATAGCAAATTAGCATATGTTCATAATTATGTCACAGATATTACAGTTTCTGTATTTTCCTAGTAGCATCAACAACTTGTTACTACCTAGATAACCACCCTTCTTTCATTCATTCAATAAACATAAAATGAAGGACTAGGTGGACCAGGGTTCTGCTAGATACTAGAAATAGGAATAGCAGGATGGTGACTCCTGCTCTGTGGAGCTTACAATCCAGCTGAGCAGACAGACACAGAAAAAGTCATTATAAGCGTTTTGAAGGAAAAGTGAAGGGTACAACAGGAGCTAATGGTGCGTTTCCCAGGCTGTGGCTCATTCTGATTTTTTGATTCTTCTTACCCTTCAAACTTGGAGAGAAAGTGAGGGTACAAGCTACAGTAATTGATGGTAGGCATGCATACATATCTTCCAGGAAGAACATTATTCAGTCAAATAATTGAGGTTCGTTCCCTCAGTCCACCTCCCTGGAAGGTTTGCTTGTGTGTCCAGCAGCGGTGTTCACGATGTACACCCACACGCCCCCCGCCCCGCCCCCTTATACCCAAATCCCGAAGGAAGAGAGTACGGAGTGGTGTGGAAGGATTCAGTTTTTCACCTTTCAAGAGAGTAAGAACTGATTGGTGAGCTCGTTCTGAATAATGTAAAGTCAGAGGAAAGGGCAGGGTAAGAGAGCCACAGTCTTGCGAAGAGCAGAGTTCAGGGTCCAATTCCTGTTGCTTTATCAGCCGCCGATTGTACCTGCTGGGAGAGCTGATAATATCAGATGAGTACAGAGCTGGGGAACTGGAGCGCCTTGGCTACTTTACACTGACCTGGAAAATGTCAGGATAAATTACGGAATGGGTCGAGGAGGGGAAGTTGGTAATTGAAGTCCTTTTAGAAGTCTCAAAGCTTTGTGGATATTGAGTCCTGTTCCCCCCGCCCCCTTCACCATTGAGCTGGCACCAATTCAGTGAGGAAGGATGGCTTGTGAATGGGGCTGAGGGCTGGGAGAAGGATTCAACGACTAGGATCTTAAAATGAGATTGGCATCTGCACTCGTCACAGTTTAAAACATGTTGATGGTGCAGATCGTTGTGGGAAATGATTTCAGAGCGCCGTTAACCTTTCCCAAAGCTGCATTTCTTTTTTAAAAAAATCAGGATAGGTAGCATCCCGTTTAGAAGGCATAATCCTGCTCTGCGGCTTTGCCTCTTGCGGGCAGGAGGAGGCCAGGAGCCGCGTGTGTGGGGTCGCCCCCGCGCCGCAGCCCCGGCCGGCGGGCGGGCGGGCACGAATCCCGCCAGCCCTGGGCTCTCCCTCCGAGCCCGCTGGACGCGCGCGCACACACACGGCCGAAACGCGCGCTCCCGCCCCTCGCGAGCGCGCCCTCCCCTCCGCGCCCCCGCCCCACGCGCCGGTCCTCCGCGCCCCCGCGCTCCCACAGCCCGAGCGCCGGCTCAGCTGACCCGCGGGCGACAGACGCCGTGGCTCCCAGCTCGCGAGTGCAGCTGCGGCGGCGCGGGCCTCTCACGGCGACACTCCCCCACCCGCACGCCCCTCCCCCACCCCGCACCGGGATCCGGACCGACTGCGCGCGAGCTCGCGGCCCCTTCCCCGGCGCTGAGCGAGGAGCGAAGCTGCGGCGACGAGCGGCGGCTGCGCGGCCATGGGCGCGCCCGGGTCGCCCTAGGGCGGGCGCGCGGAGACCAAAGCCCGAGCGGCAGTCTCGGCAGCGAGCTCTCTCGGGCGGCGGCGGCGGCGGCGGCAGCAGGAGCAGCGCAGCCGGGATGAGCGGGAGCGGCGCGGCGCCCGGCCCGGGCTCGGGCTCCTCCCCGGCCGCCTGCCGTTTCGCGCACTACTTCGTGCTGTGCGGGATCGACGCGGACAGCGGCCTGGAGCCCGACGAGCTGGCGGGTAAGGCCGGGCTGCGGTGGCGCGGGGGTCCCCTCAGGGACGCGGGGAGCGCTGCGGGGACGGTCGGGAGGCGGCGTGCGGGCTGCAGACAAAGTCAGCTCCCGGCGGCGCCCGCTCTCTGGCCGGCCGGGCTCTCGGGCGGCGATTAATGACATTGTTATTTATTCCGCGTGCAGGGTGCGCTGCTGAGCCCGCGGGCGCCCGCCGGGGGCTTTTGCCAGGCGGGCGCTGGGTTAGGAATAACGGGTGCGGGGGCAGTGTCGGGGGCGGCCCCGAGGGCACGGCCCCAGCCCGGCGCGCCGGCCCCCTCGCCCGCAGCTGCCCGCGGAGGCGGCCGGTGAGTCACCGGGCGCATTAACTCCAGGCCTCGCTGTGCTCCTGCGGCTCCCGCCCCCTACCCTCCACCCTCCGCCCCGGCTGCGAAGTTTCAGCCTCGGCACGTGACGCGGCGCCCCGGCCCCCTCGGGGAGGGGAGTTGGAGGCCGCGGGGTTCGCGCCCACCCAGGCGGCGGTGGCCCGTGGGGTGAGCACCGGGCGGGAGGCTGGTTGTACTTCATCCCTGACTATTCCCGGTCTGCGCCGCCTCACGCCTTGGGTTCTGCGATGACCGTCGAGTCACCTTTTGGAATCCTGTCGGTTTGGCAGTGTCACCGGAGCTGGCGACGATCTTTGAACGCTCGGGTCCCGGCACGACGCTTTGTTGACACCGCTTATACTGTTCCGAGTTTAAGTAGTTGGATATTTCTCCTCAGTTGGGTGCACCGAGTGTTGCCGCCTGTGTTTTCCTGGAGGGGCATTGGCCCGTCCTCTTGACTCATTTGGTGGCGCAGTGCAGGGCTGAGCTGGGGAACCGACGCTGGGAAGGGGCGCTGTTAAAGGATGGTGGTGGAGGGGCCGGGGGTGAGTGCCTGGGAGAGGCCGGGGAGAAAAGGCTGATTTCATTTTTCACGCCTGTTTCTTTCTGCTTGCCTTCTTGGGATCTGAATCTGGATTTTTTTTTTTTTTTTAATGGGTGAGATAAGTGACATCTACCGCTTGAACTTTATCTGTGTCAGTGTTAAACACTTAGGTCATAGCCTTTCAGAACAGCTTCTTTTGGACATAGCTTTCCTGATTGCACCAGTGTGTATTTTTCTTTTCTTTTCCTTTTTGGAGGGGCGGACTGGGAAGAATGTATTAGATAATAAACAATAGTAAACAAAACTCTTTAGCCTTAAGATACAATACCCAAGTGACCTCTTACCTAAGTGAATATCTTAAGTCAGTTTCACAGCAAAACATTTTCAACAAAAACTATGTCTAGTTTTACGTAATTTTATTTTTTGAAAAGAGAGAGGAGTACCAGGTTTTCTCTATGTGTAATTATATATTCATGTTTCTTCAATTAAGATTTCATGTACATATTAAGAATGGCTTTGTTAAGGGTTATGGAGTTAGAAAAAAATGTTTGCAGAGGGATTTGGAGAGATTCCTCTTTGGGGATTGGTGAAGGGATTATTTTATGTTTCTAGAATCCCTTTTCCCCTAAACATCTCCCTAAGCATTTGTGGCACTGAGGCACTAGGAGACCTTCTGTCAGCGGCGACTGATGACTGCAAAAAGCCTGTATTTTTTTCTTCATCAAGTCTGTATGCCTAGTGAAGCTAAAACAACACCTGTAAGTGTGGCCTGGAACTCTTTAGGCATAGTGCAAATGGCTTTAACAAAATTAAACAGTAAAAAAAACTTTTAATGCTTTTTTTTAAGGCACAAACTGGCTTCTCCTTTTGCAATACTATGGGTGAGTGTGGGTGTTGTTTGGGATTTCTGACCCTCATAATACTTGGTGTTTTGAGGTAACAATTTTGTCTGATAATATTTTCATTCGTTCATTCAGCAAATAGTTTTGAAAGCCTTTATGTATAGATTGTGTTCTAGGCCCCGGGCTCAGCTGTAATCAAAGCAGTCAAAAAATTCCTGCCATCATAGAACTTACATTCTAGCATGACGAAATAATAAAAATATATAGTTTGTCAGAGGTTAATAAGTGCTATGAGGAAAAATAAAGCAGGGAAATGATGGTAGGGCAGTGCCAGCCGAATGGTGAGACTTGTGGGGTCATAATGATTTTAAATAAGATGGTTAGGGAAGGCCTCACTGATAACGTGGTATTTGAACAGAACCCTAAAGGAGGTGAGGAAGCAAGCCATGTGGATTGTCTCAGGGAACAGCACGTGCAAAGACCTGAGGTGGAAGAGTGCCTAGTTTTGCAGGTCATTGAGAAGGGGTAGGGGAGATTCTGTAGGGCCTCATAGACAGACTTCTACTCTGAGATGGAAAACCATCTCACAAGGTTTTGAGCAGTGTAATGAGATCTGATGTACCTTCTGAAAAGATGGCTGTGGCTGCCATGTTGACTAGAGTATATCAGGGGCAAGGATAGAGACGGACCGGTTAGGAGGCTCTTTTTCACTGTTTGAGGTGAGAGTTGTTGGTGGCTTGGACCAGGGCAGTAGCCATGAAGTGGTTAGAAGCTGGATTTATTTTGAGGGGAGAGTCAGCAGGACTTGCTGATGAATTGAGTATGGTACTCATATTCAAAGAAAGTGATCAGAGACGACTCCAGGATTTTCTGCCTAAGCAATTATAAGCACCTTTATTTACTAAAATTGGAAGACTGATGGAGAAGCTGGCTGGAGAAGATTAGTTTAGCTTTGGACATGTTAAGTTTGAGGTGCCCATTAGACATTCAAATGGAGATACCAAGTAGGCAAGACATCTTTCAGGGGTCTGAATTTATTTTTAGATATGAATCGAAAGCCATGAAATTGGGTGACATCATCCAGGGAGTGGGTGTAGATAGAAAAGAGGCTGGAGGATTGAGTCCTGGAGACATTCCAACATTCAGAGGTGAGAAGGATGAGGGGAAAACAACCAAGGAGGTTAAGAAATGTGACCAGTGAGATGAGAGGAAACAAGAGAATGTAGTATCATGTTCCAGCTAACAGTCTTAACTGTTTCCACAGAGTTACATTTAAGGATCAGGAAACAAGGCCAGTGAGTTAGGCAAATTAGTCAGAAGGTTGTTTCTGTTTTGCTGCATTAATTTCAAAGTTAATGATAGTTAAGTTTCTGTTTTACTTTTCTGGAAGTGATCCATTTTTATCACACTGTTTCTTAGCAAGTTGTCACCCTGCCTGTAGAAGATCTTAATTGACTTCTATTAAACGTAAATTCTACCAATTGCTTTATAGACTTTTTTTTAACATATGCATATTCCTAGAACTCACACTGTGCAGGTGGTGGGACATTGTTATCAAATGAAGGACACAAACCATATGATGAAGTAACAACTAAATAGACTGAGACTTTATGAGAAATGAGACCTTGTAATAAAGTTATCAGGACTTTACATTGTTTTTCAGACACTCCTCCAGTAAGGCGCTGCTTTCCCAACAATGGAAAAGACTTCTTTCATCTCAAATAAGTCTTTTAACAGCAGAAGATAATTTAAATATATATAAATTTAAAATATTTTAAAATGGAAGACCTAGAAATTTTACGGAGATGTCTCTGTATGTATACTGATACAGCAGTATTGCCTGTTGTCCTTTCTTTACCATGTCTTAGCTGTTGTGCTTCTCCTACTCACTGTATGTTTTCAAGATGTACTTTATCCGTAAACAAAATTGTCCCTTAAATGTTAAAGCAGAAATGTTTAAATTTCCTTTAATGTTAAAGAAAAGAAAAAGTTTCAAACGGATTCTTTATTGCATAAAGAAGAAAGGGGCTGTAAATAGAAGTGACTGGAATTAGTTGATGTGAAGGGAAGCAGGTGTCATGTTGAAATTTTCTTTTATGTCTCATTTCCTCTAAGACCTAGCTGTAGGAATTTATGTGGCTGGATTTACAGCACAGATCTTTCAGGCAATGGAAAAATGAAGGATGTGGGGCTTCCCTGGTGGTGTGGTTAAGAATCCGCCTGCCAGTGCAGGGGACACGGGTTTGAGCCCTGGTCCTGGAAGATCCCACATGCCGCGGAGCAACTAAGCCCGTGCACCACAACTACTGAGGCTGTGCTCTAGAGCCTGCAAGCCACAACTGCTGAAGCCTGTGTGCCTAGAGCCCGTGCTTGGCAAAAAGAGAAGCCACCGTAATGAGAAGCCTGTGCACTGCAATGAAGAGTAGCCCCTGCTCGCCACAACTAGAGAAGGCCCATGCACAGCAACGAAGACCCAATGCAGCCAAAAATAAATAAATTTAAAAACAAAAAACAAACAAAAAAAAAGAAAAATGAAGGATGTAATTAGACCTTTATTTAAGTAACATAAATATGCAAACCCCCAAGAAGGAAAGGCCTTTGCCTCTCTCTTTCATAGTACCTTATACATAGTACATAGTGTTTAATAAGACTTACACATGAGTCTACAAATTGTGTGGTGACCAGAATATTCTTAAAGCTTTCCCATGGTAGCTTGGATTCAGTACTGCTGATAGATATGGAAGTCTGATGGGTGAGCACTGCCACAGACCTTTGTTTAGAGATCTTCCTTGGTGCCTCCAGCTGTTTATTTTTAGCCTTGGTGTCTTGGCTCTGGTTTCCAGAAGAGCTTAGAGGCAGTGGAGACCATGGTCTAAATTCAAATATAAAATTTAGTTGAGACTGACAGTATCATGCCATAGTAGTGCTGGAAAGTACCTTAGACATCATAGAGTGAAGAAACCAAGGCTGACAGTTTAAGGTCTTGGAGATCACATTTGACCAGCGCAGGCACCACACTAAAGCCTGTTTTTTTTTTTTGCCTTGTCTCGCGCCTTGTGGGATCTTAGTTCCCTGACCAGGGATGGAATCTGGGGTCTCGGGCAGTGAGAGCGCTGAGTGAGTCCTAACCACTGGACTGCCACAGAATTCCCAAGCCTGTTTGTTCTAATAAACAAAGCTCCATAGTTATTTAAGCTCAGAAAAAAGATGAGGTTGACTCAAGTTCAGCAAGCATTTCAGGATTGCCCTTAATCCAGACTGAATGTCAATAGTCAAGACTGTGCTAGTCTTTTAAAAACTGCTGCCAGGTGTACGGGCGTGGGTGGGGTAGGAGCTTCCTTCATCTGACTGCGTTGGTGGTGCCTCAATTGTTAGCCTTGTTGACATCCCTGGCCCACAATAATTATGTTTGGGAGTTTGGAAGGTCTGATCTGGTAACCGGGAGGCTGGGGAAGGAATAATACAAGGATCAAGTTCCATTCTAATGGGGCCAAAGAAGATTCAAGGTCTGGTTGCTGTGGTATAGTGATAACTTGATTTTAAAAATCCACTGGGAGGGACTTCCCTCGTGGTCCAGTGGTTAAGACTATGCACTCCCAATGCAGGGGGCCCGGGTTCTATCCCTGGTCAGGGAACTAGATCCCACATGCCACAACTAAGAGCCCACATGCTGCAACTAAAAGGTCCCGCATGCTGCAACTAAGACCCGGCGCAGCCAAATAAATAAATATTTTTAAAAAACCAAAAAAAAAAGTTTAAAAAAATTCACTGGAAATAAAAGTCTTCATGGTGAAATTGGCCCAACAGTGAGAGCAGCTAAGTCCCTGTGGTAACCCTAGGGCTCAGGCACCTGCTGCGTTGGTTAATGCAGGACCTTCCAGCATAGGGAGCTCAGAAGACCAGAGAAGATGAGATGGATAGGGAGAGGGGAGGAGGGAGGGTCATAAGTGTCTTTGGAGGAGGAGAAAATAGTAAGAGAAAGGGAAAGAAAGGGGATGGGAAGAGTAAAAGAAGGCTGGAGGAGCGCAAGTACATAATATCCACTGCTAAGAAGTTGAGACAGACTGTTCTGAAATTTCTGAGTATATCCTTTTGTTTGCATTTCCACTTCTGGTCACAGACACTCTTGGAGTAATAGAAGTTAGTGATAATTTCCATGGAACTCCATATGGAAGAAAACATTTTCTTCTATCATTTGTTAGAAGGTAGATAGAGGTAGTTCCTACATAAGGTACTTTAGTCAACTATACTTCAGTTAAAAAAAAAAAAAGTACTTTAGGAAACAAGTAGTATATGTCCAGATCCTTAACAGTTTTGATTAATAATGACCTAAATTTTGTTTTTGGTAAAGCCATAACTAGCTATTATGCTTTGGATTAATTATTCAATTTTTAAAAAATAAATTTATTTATTTTCGGCTGCATTGGGCCTTCATTGCTGTGCGTGGGCTTTCTCTAGTTGTGGTGAGCGGGGGCTACTCTTTGTTGCGGTGCGTGGGCTTCTCATTGCGGTGACTTCTCTCTTTGTGGAGCACGGGCTCTAGGCACGCGGGCTTCCGTAGCTGCGGCGTGCAGGCTCAGTGGTTGTGGCTCATGGGCTCTAGAGCACAGGCTCAATAGTTGTGGTGCACGGGCTTAGTTGCTCCGCGGCATATGGGATCTTCCCGGACCAGGGATTGAACCCATGTCCCCTGTATTGGCAGGCAGATTCTCAACCACTGCGCCACCTGGGAAGCCCCTAATTATTCAATGTTAAATGCTTACAGTGTGTCAGGTTGAGGAGTATATAGGTGACAGTCACTGTTCTGAAAGAATCTACAATGAAATAGCAATAATAAAATAACTAATATTTATTTAGTACTTTCCACATGCCAAGCACTGGCCTAATACTTCATGATTATTACCTCATTTAATCCTGACAACAACCTTAGGAGGAGGCACTATTTTCTCTATTTTCCAGATGAGGAAACTGAGGCTAGAGAATTTAAGTACTTTACCTAAGTTCATATAAGAAGTGAGAAACCTGGATTAAAAGTCTGACATGATCCATCATGCTCATAACCACTACATTTGCTGCCTCCTTAGTAACATATACTGTATCACACAGATTATAAAATCTACCAGTACTCTTCATGGATAACCTTATAATCAAATGAGATTATCTTTTAACTCCTCTGTAGAGGAAAGATTTTAAGAGGGAGAAGACTGGTCTTTATGACCTTTAAGACCTGACTTGGATTGTCTCTTCTTAAAGGTGGCACTGCATGCATTCTATCATTCATTTATTAAAAAAAAAAAAATATATATATATATATATATTTGATTTACTTTTATTCTTTTTTTGTGGTATTAAATTTTAAAAATATCTTTATTGGAGTACAATTGCTTTACAATGTTATGTTAGTTTCTGCTGTACAAAAATATGGAATGCTTCACGACTTTGCGTGTCCTCCGCGCAGGGGCCATGCTAATCTCTGTATTGTTCCAATTTTAGTATATGTGCTGCCTAAGTGTGCACTACTTTTGTTTTTATTAATGAATATTTATAAAGATAAGATTATATAGGTATAAGGCATTTACTGCATAAATAAAAATACCACTTTCAAAAAAATTTTAAACCTTTTCATTCTTCTTACTGTTTGTTTTTTTTTTTTTTTTTTTTGCTGTACACGGGCCTCTCACTGTTGTGGCCTCTCCCGTTGCGGGGCACAGGCTCCGGACGCACAGGCTCAGCGGCCATGGCTCACGGGCCTAGCCGCTCCACGGCATGTGGGATCTTCCCGGACCGGGGCACAAACCCGTGTCCCCTGCATCGGCAGGCTGACTCTCAACCACTGCGCCACCAGGGAAGCCCCTTACTGGGTTTTATACCTATCTTTTCTTAGCATAAATTCTTTGTCCTTAGGTAAGTTTATAGTTTCTAAGAGGAATGTTGGTTGCTTGTGAAACCATGGCTTGCGTGGCTATCAGTACAGTTGTTAAAGCTGGATGCACGGTCAGAAGCTGAGAGTCCCATCCTGGGCCTGTTACATAGGACAGCTGTGGCCCTCAAGTGTTTTTTTGTTTTTTGTTTTTTTTGAATTTTATTTTATTTATTTTTTTATACAGCAGTTTCTTATTAGTCATCCATTCTATACACATCAGTGTATACATGTCAATCCCAGTCTTTAATTTTTGCCAATTTGATTACTGTGTGTCTCAGCATGTTTCTCCTTGGGTTTATCCTGTATGGGACTGGCTGTGCTTTGTGGACTTGGGTGGCTATTTCCTTTCCCATGTTAGGGAAGTTTTTGACTATAATCTCTTCACGTATTTTCTTGGGTCCTTTCTCTTTCTCTTCTCCTTCTGGGACCCCTATAATGTGAATGTTGTTGCATTTAATGTTGTCCCAGAGGTCTCTTAGGCTGTCTTCATTTCTTTTCATTCTTTTTTCTTTATTCTGTTCC
>NC_041219.1:77965140-77976219 GCF_002837175.3 Physeter macrocephalus | reverse complement strand
CATCTTCACTATCATTATTCTGAATTCTTTTTCTGGAAGGTTGCCTATCTCCACTTCATTTAGTTGTTTTTCTGGGGTTTTATCTTGTTCCTTCATCTGGTACATAGCCCTCTGCCTTTTCATCTTGTCTATCTTTCTGTGAATGTGGTTTTTGTTCCACAGGCTGCAGGATTGTAGTTCTTCTTGCTTCTGCTGTCTGCCCTCTGGTGGATGAGGCTATCTGAGAGGCTTGTACAAGTTTCCTGATGGGCGGGACTGGTCTCAAGTGTTTTTATCTGTCTCGAAGGGGTTAAGTGAGATGATTGATTTTTGAACTTACCACTCCTGTCTTCTATGGGCCTGAAATTATTTTTGAATGAAAAACTAAGTATATCGGTTTTTTAAAAGATTAATCCTAAATGACATAAAACATGAAGACTGAATATACCCCATATTTCACATGAGGACTGATGGAGTAATTATAATTTCATCCACAAGGAATGGAAAAAAGTAAGTTAGTTTGTGCAGTGCCCTTTGCAGGAAAGGTGCAATTTTTAATAAGCTTTTTGAAATATTGGTATCAGTTCATGGGCTCTCAGTTGTTACCTGCATGGACTCTTAGAAACCCAGAGACCCCTGTTTGAAATGACCATATTATATAATCTCTAGAAGTCTGTATTCTAGCATTATGGATGATACTGCCAGTTCTCCACAAAATAGCCAGTGGAATCTTACAATAATTTTTTCTACTTAAAATTCAGTAGATTCCTTTGTATTCAAATTCTTTAATGGTATCTTAGTTTGTTCAGGCTGCTGTAACAATACCATATACTGGGTGGCTTATAAACAACAGGAATTTATTTCTCACAGTTGTGGAGGTTGGGAAGTCTGAGATGAAGGTGCCAGCAGATCGGGTGTCTAGTGAGGGCCCACTTCCTGGTTCATAGATGGCTGTCTTATATGAAAGGGGTGAGGTTGCTGTCTGAGATATCGTTTATAAGAATATGTATGAATCCCATTCATGAAGGTTCCACCCTTATGACCTAAGCACATCCCCAAGGCCCTACCTCCAATGGTATTCATCACATTGGGGGTTAAATTTCAACATAGGAATTTTGGGGGTGACACAAATATTCAGTCTCTTCACCCTGGTTGGCAAAGCTGTTCATGATCTGCTTTCTGCCTGCCTTTCCTACCTTCTCAGATTGGATCACTCTTTCCTGCTACATTGGTTTTCTTGCAGGTTCTTAAACACAGCAAGCTTCTTCTTTTTTTTAAATTTTAATTTATGTATTTAATTTATTTATTTTTGGCTGTGTTGGGTCTTCGTTGCTGCATGTGGGCTTTCTCTAGTTGAGGCAAGCAGGGTCTACTTTTGGTTGTGGTGCGCGGGCTTCTCTCTGTGGTGGCTTCTCTTGTTGCGGAGCACGGGCTCTAGAGCGCAGGCTCAGTAGTTGTGGCTCGTGGGCTCTAGAGCGCAGGCTCAGTAGTTGTGGCTCGTGGGCTTAGTTGCTCCACGGCATGTGGGATCTTCCCGGACCAGGGCTCGAACCCGTGTCGCCTGCATTGACAGGCAGATTCTTAACCACTGCACCACCAGGGAAGCCCCAGCCAGCTTCTTATCTCATGGCTTGTTCATCTTCTGTCCTTTCGCTAGATCCTCTTCTCCTAGACCAGCATCGTCCATTGTAAATATAATGTGAGACACGTTTGTAGTTTTAAATTTTCTAGTAGCCACATTTAGAAAGGTGAAAAGAGACAGGTGATATTAATTTTATTTATATGTCTAGGAGATTATTTCAACATATAATCAGTATAAAAATTATTCATGAGATATTTTACATTCTTTTTTTCTTACTAAATCTTCAAAATGCAGTGTGTATTTTATGCTTTCAGCACATCTCAGTTTGGACTAGGCACATTTCAAGTGTTTAGTAGCCACATGTGGGCGGTGGCCACCCTTCGGGCAGTGCAGCCCTACATCTTTGCAAGAGTGGCTTCTTCTCCTCGTTCAGGTCTTTGCACAAGTGCTTCCTCCTCAGAGAAGCCTTCACAGACCGTCCTATATAAAATAGTGTCCTTCCTCTCCCTGCCTGCCCCACCCTGCAGTCGCCCTGCTGTATTTCCCTCACACTTATTACCACAGCACTTATTAGTACCGGACATTATATTGTGAATGCATTTGCTTGCTTTTACTTTTTATTTTTATTTATTTATTTGTTTGTTTGTTTATTTTTGGCTGCGTTGGGTCTTTGTTGCTGCACGCGGGCTTTCTCTAGTTGTGGCGAGGGGGGGCTACTCTTCGTTGTGGTGCGCGGGATTCTCGTTGTGGTGGCTTCTCTTGCTGCGGAGCACGGGCTCTAGGCACGTGGGCTTCAGTAGTTGTGGCTTGCGGGCTCTAGAGCTCAGGCGCAGTAGTTGTGGCGCATGGGCTTAGTTGCTCCTCGGCATGTGGGATCTTCCCGGACCAGGGCTTGAACCCATGTCCCCTGCATTGGCAGGCAGATTCTCAACCACTGTGCCACCAGGGAAGCCCTGCTTTTACTTTTTAATGTCAATCTTCCCCATTAGATTGTAGGCTCCTAGAGGGCAGGACCTTGTCCCTCTTGTTTAGTATTGTATACCCTTTGACTAAAATAGTGCCTGGCTCATTATAGGGACTCAGATTGTTTGAATAAATGAATAACTTGAGATGGACAAATATAGAACTTTTCCTTTTGTTACCAACAATAAAAGTTAGTATATTTGGTTTATTTGTGGGTTTTTTAACCTCTAAAATGGACTAGAGTTTTTTTTTTTTAATGGGAAGCTTGAAATTGATTAAAAAAAAAACAAGAGAGTGGATGACTGATTAATTTTTTAAAAGGTGTATGTCAGCTTTGTGGAAAGCTACTAAAATTTCTTATGTCTATAATATTTATTAGCCTAATCCTTCCCTCTTGAAATAAGCTATGATAAATAGATAAATAAAAGTAATAAACTTTTTTTTTAAACACTAGTTTTATGCAAGCAAGCATGCAGAGACCAGCAATGCTTTGTTTTTTTTTTTTTTAAGCAAACAACGTGTCTTACTTATTTATGAACTAGTGCCAAGCGATGAGCACATAAATGGTGGGTCGTGTTTATGAGATTTCAGAAAGTGTCTGTACACATGAGCACTGGTAGCTTCAGTTGTGTCTTTAGAGGAATACCTTAGGAAATTGCATTCAGTTTCCTTCTTCGTGGGCATCCACGTCAGTTTTGGGCCTGGTCAGCCAGGACATTTCTCTTCTATAAAGTTTAATCCTTTGTATTTTTTTTTTCCATTTATACTCTGTCTTTATCATACCTTGTATAATGTTCTGTTCTGCCTAAGGCTTGACTTTTTAAAATGGCACCATTTAATAACCTCTTAGCTAGAGATTCCAAAAATTTTCAGTATGAGGCTGTCTTCTACCTTACTTTTCAAACAGAATGCAAGGATATCTGTCTTAGTGTGAGGAGGGTAAGAACTGAGAATTCTGGGAATAAAAATGGAAGTATTTTATGCACTGCTGAGACAGCACTTCGTGAGCCTAAAAGAACATGAAAAACAGTGGCTTTCCCCTTCATTCCTGCACCTTTCTCAAGAATCCATGATTTTTACTAACTTTATTCTAAATTAAATATTGTGACTATTTTAATTAATGGATTTCTTAAGTTAATGCCTTTTAACTTGTATAAAATGTATACAAGTTATACATATATATGTAATGTATATAAATAAAATATATATTTCATATATATAAAATGTATAAAACTTGTATACATCACTGGTACAGAAAGTTAATTTTGAAATAACGCTTTCTTTAAAAGACTTTCAAAGATACGTGCTAGCACTATTAAGTCAGAAGTAGTTCCAGGAAATCACCTTTATGTGATGGAGCTGTGAAAATAGTTAACATTTATTGGGTCATGAGCTGTGGTTGGTTTATAAACATTGTCTTTAATCCTCACAATAACTCGAAGGTATTACTATCATCACTTTACAGGCGAGGAGGCTGAGGTTTGGTGAGTTGTTGCCTGAAGTCACAGAGACAATAAAGGCCAAAGCTGGAGTTGCATCCCGGTGACACCCCCTTCCACTGTGCCCTGCTGCCCCTCCAAGTCCTCCAGACCAGCTGTCCTCAGCTGCTGGGTGGTGACATATTACCGTGCCTGGCAGTTGTGAGTTGGGTCACAAGTAATTATTAATAATAGTTGAAACACTGAGGTTGTAAATAGTATGTATTTTTAAATAAGTGGGATGAATTCAAGGTCTTCCCTCTAATGATGCCACTCTCACTTACATTCCTATGTGCTTTTATTGGGTGGAAGAGAAAGAGGTGGCATTACATGCACCATACCAGCAATTGTGAATAGCCCCATACATGATGGGAAATCTGTCTTGTTAATGCTACTGCCAAGCTAGTTATTGATGAGCTGTGAATAGTTTTCATATATTCATGTTCTCTTAGGAATACCACTGCAAAAGTAGTCTATTTGCTTCCCTTCCCTGTATATTATTATTATTATTATTATTATTTTTTTTTTTTTTTGCGGCGCGCGGGCCTCTCACTGCTGTGGCCTCTCCCTTTGCAGAGCACAGGCTCCGGAGGCGCAGGCTCAGCGGCCATGGCTCACGGGCCCAGCTGCTCCGCGGCACGTGGGATCTTCCCGGACCGGGGCACGAACCCGTGTCCCCTGCATCGGCAGGCGGACTCTCAACCACTGCACCACCAGGGAAGCCCCCATGTATATTATTTTAAAAATTTGTTCATAGTCCAAGGACGCACATGGGAGTATGTTTTTCAACACTTAACACTGATCTAGATTGTTTCTAGATACTTTTCTCAATTATAAAATATGACAGTGATTTGCAAAGAGCTTTTAAACTATAGAATACAATAAAAATATGAGGTAGAATTATAATTTTAGAGTTGTAGAATTTTTAAAGTTCAACCCTGCTGTGGACTAGTAGTCTGAATCCTTAGCTACAGCTTGTAGACCTCTAGGTTTTAAACTGTGAAACTCAGTTTAAAGATATTTTAAATAGTTTGTTTTCTGTATCCCAGAGGCCTTGTGATGTAAATCCAGCTGTTTTGCATAATTGTCTCCTGCCCTGGCCTAGAGAATCCAGGTTTCTGCTTTGAAGATCATGTTTTCTTGCCTTCCCTGTCTCCCTCTTTTCTAGTACAACACACTCCCACTGTTATTTAACACGGAAAATTATTCTATAGTTTGAGGAAACATTCATGTAGAGTGATATCTAAATTAAGCTTCCAGTAGTCAGCATGGCACAAGTTTGCTCATAGACCAGGCTTTTGTACTTTTTTTTTTTTCCCCTAATCCCTTCTTCAAAGATCACCTTTATTTTCATCTTAGTCCTCTTAAAACCACAACCTGCTCTTTTGGTTCTTTTTTCTGTAACAACATGGAGAAGGGGAAATAATTTTTTGGCAAAAACTTTCACTGTCATTAACATCTCATAGTGAAGAAATTGAGGTCTCATGAATCCTCCAGTTACCTTCATCCCCTCCACAAACAGGGAGGAGGTTTGTTTATTTGTTTTTTTGGGCCGCCCTGCGGCTTGTGGGGTCTTTGTTCCCTGACCAGAGATCGAACCTGGGCCCCAGCAGTGGAAGCGCCGGGTCCTAACCACTGGATCACCAGGGATTTCCCAGGGAGGAGTTTCTAATTTAATTTTTTTTTAATGAATGCATGAATGAATGAATGCATGAATGAATGAATGGATTTATGGCTGCGTTGGGTCTTCGTTGTTGCACGTGGGCTTTCTCTAGTTGTGGCGAGCAGGGGCTACTCTTTGTTGTGGTATGCAGGCTTCTCATTGCGGTGGCTTCTCTTGTTGGAGCACGGGCTCTAGGCACGTGGGCTTCAGTAGTTGTGGCACACGGGCTCAGTAGTTGTGGTGCACGGGCTTAGTTGCTCCGCAGCATGTGGGATCTTCCTGGGCCAGGGATTGAACCCGTGACCCCTGCGTTGGAAGGTGGATTCTTAACCACTGTGCCACCAGGGAAGTCCAGGGAGGATTTTCTTATTTCCCACAGCTATTCAGGTTCCATACTTTCTGTTTCTGGTATCCCTTCAGTTTCCTTCCTTTTCCTTCCCTCATAGTCCTTTGGGAAAACAGGGACAATCTGCTAGATCAACAATATTCTTTCTATATATTAAGTTTATATCATTTTGTTTCCTCCCAGGACTAAAATAACAAGCAGAGATTGTTTCCCCTTAGGCAGATGAAAAGTGAGTTGTTTTGGGGGAGGTGAGCATCCTGTACTCTCATGCAGTTCCCTGACATGGAAGTCCTCCCTGTCATAAGAATCAGTGCCAGCATATCAACTGGAATTCGTGGAGAATGAGACTTTAATAAGAATAGTTTGGGCAGTAGGAATTTAGGACTGCTTAATAGGTTTAAAGCTTGTGGATGATTCACTTCTAGGACCACAGTGTTTTGTTTTACTTTGCAGGTTAGTTTTCTTCACTTTAAGTTTAACCCTAACTTTTCAGGAAACTTAAGTGGCTGGGGTAACAAGATAGCAAATTGTTTAAAAATGTTTCCCCATCTCCAATCTCAAGTGTGATCTTTTTCTTAATGAACTTTTGTCCAAATTTCAATATATTCTGGCTCAGCTCCAGGAAAATGAGCTTTCTGTACTTGATTCCGTTTGCTTTGTGCCATTGTTCATGAGAACAATGACTGTGATTTCACAGTTTATTAAACCATAGGCATTGGTACCATTGAGGTGTTTATGCTAAAATAGGTTATTTTGTTTAGTTGTTCTCACTCCTGTCTGGCAGTGCTTATTTTTCCATTGGCAGCCCTAGTTACAATTTTATTTTAAATAAATACATGAAAGCATTGTGGGCTTGAATGTAAAATCTTGCGTATTCCTCACAGTGAAGGACTGACAGGCCTCGTTTACTGTGAAGCACTTGTAAACCATCTTGTCCCTGGTGGAAGGGGCCTGTGGAGAGAGAGTTAAAGTGTGTGTGTATAGAGGATGGAAGACAAAAACTTAAAACCGTACCTGTTATTCCAAAATCCTCTTTTCCTGATCTCATTGATCTATCTCTTACCCTCTCTTCTACATGGAACACAGATTTTGTGGTTAGAGTGTGAGCAATGGAACAGAGCTATCCAGACAAATGCCCTAGATCCGGGAGTGCCCACAGTAATTGTGCTAGAGGAGTCATTACAGGGTCTTCTGTACAAATGTCACACCTGCTAAAAGTTTAACAGAATCGTGTTCACTCTTCCCTGGGATGACGTCTTCTCTAACTAGGAGGAAAAATGTAGCTTTTTCTGAATGTGGGCCGTAAGGCCAAGAAATAGACATATTTTGTTGAATCATTAGAGGGCAGAGGCCTTGCTGTGAAATGTCTTTTGACATGTATGCATACTTAGTAGTTATTACCGTGCCCCAGTGAACCCTGTTGAATAGATCAGGTGACAGCTTTTATCTGGAAGTCAGTCTTTGAGGGGCAGCTGAAGCATGGGTGTATGTGTGTGAGAGATTGGTGTTTTTTTCAGTGTAGGGGAAAGAAGTAACTTCTTAAATTCCTTGCTCTTAAAAATAAGGAATTCTTTCATAAAATTCAGATTTGCTTTGGGACTTAAAGGAAATGGTTGTATTATTTTAGTGAACATGACTGAACAGTTTTTGAATGTCTTCTTAGATAATGAGATACAGCCTCCTCTCAAGTGTGGGAACTATTTTGCACCCTGTTCCCCTGTTCTCTGACCTCTGCCTTTTGACCCTGCTGCTTTGTGTGAGATTATGGGCCTTTGACCTTTTCACCAGTCGACCCAGGTTTCCTTACACAGAAACATAAAGCTTTAAGCTTCCTTAAAAGGTGTTCTTAGAATTGAGAACATTCAGATTTAATTGTGGGCATGACTTTTGTAAATATTTTTTTCTTTAAAAAGTCTGTTTTTTTTCTGTCCAAAGTATCTATATATTTTCTAATAGGAACTCTAAAGTTTTGTGACTGTGTGTATGACTAAATATGTTTTTTTCTTTGGAGAAAAGTGTCACAAAGTAAAGGTGTTTATTTAGGGAGAGACTTAAAATTCGAGCTTTCCAGGATAAGAGAACCCAAGAGAAACCCAACTGTTTGCTCCCCATTGTTTCTTTAGGTATGAGAAGTTAAAAATCTGTATTCATAGGGTGTTATGCAAGAGCAACAAATCGAATATTTTCAGAGAGAATCAATACTTTAACCTGCTTATCTTACAATAAGCATTTTTTAGACAAAAAGTGAGTAGGAAGAAAATTAGGGACAGACAAAAGGAGATGAACGCATTTAGTTTTGCTACTTGTTTGTAGTTAATGTGAGTTTTTGTTTTGTTTTTGTAAAGAGGCTAAAATTAGTGTCACAAATAAAGGTTTGTGGATTGTCTATGTATTTTATTATTGTTTTGCATACTATCTTCAAGTTTATCCAGAAAACTACGCATTTGCTCTGTTTTGGACATTTTAGTAGGACTTTCTGAGGAATGTGTGTTTTACACACTGTCTGAAGGCTTTATAATAATGAAGCTTTTGGACTTTTGTTTACATGGCACTTTCCTGCTACTGAATATCCTACCAGAAGTGAGGATAGGTAAAATAATTGGCTTGAAATAATAAAAGACAATAAGTGCTTTTAAAAAAGTATGTGGCTTTTAAATTATAAAAATAATATATGCTCAATTTAAAAGCTGAAGAACAGAGGATTGTATTAAGAAAACACAAGTATCTGTTATCCCAAAGGGATGGAATTTAAATTAAGAAAAGTTCTGATTTCTGGTCACTAGTTAGAAGCCAGAGTGACCATTTTACTGAGGTGTTGTGGTTAAATGAGCTGAGCAGTAATCTGAGAAACACAATAAGATTTTCTTTTGTCCAAGTCATTGCCATTGATTTAGTAAGACAGTTGTGATGATCTCTGTGAAGAATTGTTGGTTGAAGGAGTGAATGAATAAATAGTATGGAGTTGTCTACCTCAGGTGTTTACTTTGAGGGATAAAATTAAATCCTTAGTACTTACAACACAATTTTTTAAAAACCAAAATCCTCTGTAAGATCAGTAAAATGAAATGGAAAAAGAAAGAGTAGCTTTGAATCTCAGGAGTTTAACACTAAAATAATATATTAAAATTTTTTTTCATTATGGAAAAGAAAGAGGAAAGCACTGGTGGACAAATGAGATGGGAAAACAGAGGAAAGAGAAGCTGGTAAGCAAAAGAGGCAGTTCAGTGAAAAATGAGGTAAACTCTTGATCTCCGTCTTACTGGGAATCCAGTTTACTCGTAGTCACATAGCAGAATGGAAATACGTTTAGATGGCATAAGAACCTCTGTTGGAAAATCTGGTTGTCTCCCCTCAGGTTGCTGAGTCTAGAAGCAGCAGCAAACCTGACACTTGTCCCTCACAGCTCCCTTCCTGTCTCCCACGTGGGGGCTGTGTAAACATTTCAGGAGCAGTGCTGGCACTGGCTTCAGAGAATTCAGAGAGCAGGGCCTGCGGTTTCCCTTTTCATGCAGCAGAATAATAAGAACAGGGACAATTTTTTGATTGTCTTACAATGTTTTGGCTGTTCGTTCTTTTAGATCCTTTCTGTAAATTACCTTCCTTCTAAAAGACACTTAGTCATATGTTTAATGTGTTTAACCAACCAACCAGAGACCTTAAGATACCAAAGAAGGCATGTTTGTCATTGTAATTGGAAGAACTTTACAAGGACAGATGTGCTTCTCTCATTTTCTTTAAACCTGTCAATTTCTTGCCATGAATATGAGTTTTGTTAGTAATGACCATGCATTCTAAAAATTTTGTGTAAATGAGGCAAAATGCTTCCTTCAAAAGAAATTTTTTTAAGGACAGAGAGAGAGGGAGAGGGAGGGGAGGAGGGAGAGAGGATTCTTAGTTCTTATCTGGAGAGTATTATCTGCGTTTTTGTTTCTGTTGTTTTTTAGGAGGGCTGAATTGAGGTGAATTTCAGTTGCTCTAAACTCTGAGACTAGCAGTGGTTCTTTAAAAAAATTTTTGAGAATATTAGCACATTGACAAAAGAAAGTAGAGGGGCAAAACCATGGGGAAGAGGGGGTTTATTTATGCCCAGATCTCTGCTCCCACTGTTTGTTTCTAGAACTGGATGTATAGCTTACACACTTAAAAGAGGTATATAGACTAGCCTCCTTTAAGCATTTCATGGAGTGGAAATGAGTTATATCTAGCTTTTAAAAGACTTTTCTATCAGAATGCTTGTGACTATAGGTCAAACAGGACCTACCTAAGAAATGAAGGAATTTGGCTGGTTCACATAACAGTTTTTTCGGGTGGAGGTGATCAGGTATAGTTTAAACAGAGCTCTCACCCCGGTTCACTGCAGTTCTTTATGCTCTGTCTGTCCCCATTTGGCTTCACATTTGCATATCACATCTTCACTAGAGGAGATGTAACTTTTCCTCCTCCACTCCCCATTCTGGGTCTTTGCTATGACCAGTCCACTTCAGGTCACACTTCCCCAAGGCCGTCCTTAAACCATTAGTGTGGCCAAGGAAAACGGGGTTAAACCGACTGTTTAGAGACCAGTTTGGGATGAAAACTACAGGGCTGCTTCACAATGGAAGAGTGGGGGAGTGGCTGCTGGAAAGCATCCTTGCTGAATGCTAGACTGTGAAGACAGAAAAGAGCCCCTCAAAGGTTTTTAACAAGGGAATGGCATGCTCCAGGATGAAGGGTGTAGAATAGAATTAAACTGGGAAGAGACCTGAAGTGGGGAGCCAATTAGGAGATTGTTCTCCAGAACAAACTAGAGGGGAAAGGCCTGAATTAGGATAGCAGCAGTGGGAGCAAAGAAGCAGGAAGGGTGTAGGAGATTAGGGTAGACATAGGGCGAACTTGGCAGCCTTAGTGTATGTGAGGTTAAAGGGGAGCTGAGATGCACATGACTCGACTTCGGGCCCAGGAAACAAGGATATAAGAATGTCATTCAGGGCTTCCCTGGTGGCGCAGTGGTTGAGAGTCCGCCTGCCGATGCAGGGGACACGGGTTCGTGCCCCGGTCCGGGAGGATCCCACGTGCCGCGGAGCAGCTG
>NC_041219.1:77964416-77964917 GCF_002837175.3 Physeter macrocephalus | reverse complement strand
AAAAAAAAAAAAAAAAAAAAAGAATGTCATTCATAGAAGGAACACAGGAGGAAATAAATTTCAGAGGATGTAGGTGAGTTTAGTTTTGAATTTGTGGTAGTGATGGTGCTGGTATGACATTATTTTCCTTTATAGCAGGGAGGACCAAAACCACTTTCTCCACATGTTATTATAATAGTAGTGATTAACTATGTTGAAGGATGTGTGTGTGAGCAGGTAGTGGAGCTAGAACTTGAATTCAAGCCTTCAGACCCAGAATTCCATGATCTTTATATTATGTCACACTTACTTCTATTTATAGATATAACTCATGCATTCTTTTCTCCTCCTTTTCTTTCTTTTTCTTTTAAGGGAGCCAACAATGTGTGTATGTTAATTTTTTTTTTTTTAACATCTTTATTGGAGTATAATTGCTTTACAATGGTGTGTTAGTTTCTGCTTTATAACAAAGTGAATCAGTTATACATATACACATGTTCCCATATCTCTTCCCTCTTGCGT
>NC_041219.1:77944991-77962486 GCF_002837175.3 Physeter macrocephalus | reverse complement strand
TTGTGTATGGTGTTAGGGAGTGTTCTAATCTCATACTTTTACATGTACCTGTCCAGTTTTCCCAGCACCACTTATTGAAGAGGCTGTCTTTTCTCCACTGTATATTCTTGCCTCCTTTATCAAAGATAAGGTGATGTATGTTAATTTAAAACTGCGTTTTTAAACATGAAGTATAAAAATACCATAATTAAGAAAAATATAGAAACTGCCTAGGACACAAGCTGAGAGACTTATTTTTGAGTTAGGGTAATTTGTTGGGCATTAATTAGTAAGTAATTTACCTTTCTCCTGCAATGCTTCAGTTTGTAGTTAAAATGCACAGTTTTTGTGGTAGGCTTTAGTAGAGCATTTATTTTTTTATTATTATTTTTTTAGATGTTGGGGGTAGGAGTTTATTAATATATTTATTTATTTTTGCTATGTTGGGTCTTCGTTTCTACGTGAGGGCTTTCTCCAGTTGTGGCAAGCGGGGGCCACTCTTCATTGCGGTGCGCGTCCCTCTCAGTGTCGCGGCCTCTCTTGTTGCGGAGCACAGGCTCCAGACGTGCAGGCTCAGTAGTTGTGGCTCACGGGCCCAGTTGCTCCGCGGCATGTGGGATCCTCCCAGACCAGGGCTCGAACCTGTGTCCCCTGCATTAGCAGGCAGATTCTCAACCACTGCGCCACCAGGGAAGCCCTAGTAGAGCATTTAGAATGCATCTGTATTCTTCAGCTATGAGGCAGTGAACCATATGCTGCATAAACTCTTTGGAGTTTGTACAGCAAACGACTACCCGACCAGTACTGCAAGTGCTTGTACTGGGTTCTAGGCTTTCCCACCTAGAACGTTCAGGTCCTCTGGTACTCCTATAGAACTATGCATACCAACTGGCTGAAAATGCTTGTATAGTGGGTACTGTAGAGGCTGGTGAGATATAATTGCTCAATAAACCTCAGCTACTACCCTCTTTAACATAATTGGTTGGATTAAACATCAGACACTGGTGAGATTTAAGATGTTGCTGGAATTCTCCTTTAGACATTAAAAGATAATTCCTAGGATTGCATCCTTTTTTTTAAATGACAGCTAATCTTATCCATTATTTTTACATACATAATACATTTATGTGGAATCATTTTCAGAAGATACAAAAAGATTATGTTAAACAATATGTCCCCTTTCCTCAGCTGTCCAATTCCTTTCCCCAGACACAACCATATAGTTATCACTTTCTTGTGTGTACTTCTAGAGATATACTGTGTTCCATGACATGTTTCTTATTAATTCCAGAGTGTAGTCTTACTTTTGAACTTTGATGTATTTCTCTTACCCATGTTATTGCCCTTTTACCCCACTTTATTTAGTAATGTTAATGATAAAGGTATTGCTCAAATTATATTTTTTATTGCTTATAGCAAGTCAGGTACAAACCCTAGTTTGCAGTTGGCAGTCGTGTTCAGAGATGTTAAATGACTTGCCAAAGTTTGCGTTGCTTTTGTAGAATTAGAACCAGAGGAAGGTTCTTCTCCAAATTCAGGCCCCCTTCCCTACAGAAGAACTTAACTATTCTCATGGGTAAAAGAGCCCACCCCTTTAATCTATTGGAAAGCAGAGCGCTTATACTTAAAAAGAACGCTAATAAACTCATTAAACTTAAATCGCATTCTGAATGAAAGCAAGACCAACTTTGGGCTGTTGTACGCATGAGAATTACAGATTTTGTTGGTTGCCCATCTGTTTTAGGAATAGATTATCTACACATACGGACATGTTTTATTGAGCTTTGCTTTATTGCTCTTCACTTTATTGCGTTTTTACCTTGTGTCCAGCAAGTCTGTCGGTGCCATTTTTACAATAGCATTTGCTCACTTTGTGTCTCTTTGTCACATTTGGTAATTCTCGAAATATTTCAGACTTTTTCATTATTACTGTAATATTTGTTATGGTGATCTGTGTTAAGTGATCGTTGATGTTACTATTGTAATTGTTTTGGGGCACCACGAACCAAGCCCATATAAGATAGAACTTAATATATGAGTGTATTGTTTTTTTTATTTTTAATAGATCTTTATTGGAGTATAATTGCTTCACAATACTGTGTTAGTTTCAGTTGCACAACACAGCGAATCAGCCATATGCATACACATGTCCCCATATCCCCTCCCTCTTGAGCTTCCGTCCCATCCTCCCTGTCCCACCCCTCTAGGTCATCGCAAAACACCAAGCTGCTGCTTCCCACCAGCCAACTATTTTACATTTGGTAGTGTATATATGTCCATGCTACTCTCACTTCGCTGTAGCTTCCCCCTCCCACCCCAAGTCCTCAAGTCCATTCTCTATGTCTCCCTTTTTATTCCTGCCCTGCAACTAGGCTCATCGGTACCATTTTTTTTTTTTTTTTTTTTAGATTCTATATATATGTGTTAGCATATGGTATTTGTTTTTCTCTTTCTGGCTTACTTCACTCTGACTGGGTCGTATGGTAGCTCTATTTTTAGTTTTTTAAGGAACCGCCATACTGTTCTCCATAGTGGCTGTATTAATTTACATTCCCACCAACACTGCAGGAGGGTTCCCTTTTCACCACACCCATTCCAGCATTTATTGTTTCTAGATTTTTTGATAATGGCCATTCTGACTGGCGTGAGGTGACACCTCATTGTAGTTTTGATTTGCATTTCGCTAATAGTTAGTGATGTTGAGCATCTTTTCGTGTGCCTCTTGGCCATCTGTATGTCTTCTTCGGTGAAATGTCCACTTAGGTCTTCTGCCCATTTTTAAACTGGATTGTTTGTTTTTTTGATATTGAGCTCCATGAGCTGTTTGTATATTTTGGAGATTAATCCTTTTTCTGTTGTTTCATTTGCAAGTATTTTCTCCTGTTCTCAGGGTTGTCTTTTTTATGGTTTCCTTTGCTGTGCAAAAGCTTTTAAGTTTTATTAAGTCCCATTTGTTTATTTTTGTTTTTATTTCCGTTACTCTAGGAGGTGGGTCAAAAAGGATCTTGCTGTGGTTTATGTCAAAGAGTGTTTTTCCTATGTTTTCCTCTAACGGTTTTCTAGCGTCTGGTCTTAAATTTAAGTCTTTAATCCATTTGGAGTTTTTTTTTGTGTATGGTGTTAGGTAGTGTTCTAATTTCATTCTTTTACATGTAGCTGTCCAGTTTTCCCAGCACCACTTATTGAAGAGGCTGTCTTTTCTCCACTGTATATTCTTGCCTCCTTTGTCATAAATTAGGTGCCCATAGGTGCGTGGGTTTATCTCTGGGCGTTCTATCCTGTACCATTGATCTATATTTCTGTTTTTGTGCCAGTACCATACTGTCTTGATTACTGTAGCTTTGTGGTGTAGTTTGAAGTCAGGGAGCCTGATTCCTCCAACTCTGTTTTTCTTTCTCAAGATTGCTTTGGCTATTTGGGGTCTTTTGTGTTTCCATACGAATTGTAAAATTTTTTGTCCTAATTCTGTAAAGAATGCCATTGGTAGTTTGATAGGGATTGCATTGAATCTGTAGATTGCTTTGGGTAGTAGAGTCATTTTCACAATGTTGATTCTTCCAATCCAGGAACATTTTATATTTCTCCATCTGCTTATGTCATTTTTGATTTCTTTCATCAGGGTTTTATAGTTTTCTGAGTACAAGTCTTTCGCCTCCTTAGGCAGGTTTATTCCTAGGTATTTTATTCTTTTTGTTGCAGTGGTAAATAGGAGTGTTTCCTTAATTTCTCTTTCTTATTTTTCATTGTTTGTGTATATGAATGCCAGAGATTTCTGTGCATTAATTTTGTATCCTGCAACCTTATCAAATTCACTGATTAGTTCTGGTAGTTTTCTGGTGGCATCTTTAGGATTTTCTATGTATAGTGTCATGTCATTGGCAAGCAGTGACAGTTTTACTTCTTCTTTTCCAATTTGTCTTTTATTTCTTTTTCTTTTTCTGATTGCTGTGGCTGGGACTTCCTAAAGTATGTCGAATAAGAGTGGTGAGAGTGAACATCCTTGTCCTGTTCCTGATCTTAGTGGAAAAGCTTTCAGTTTTTCACCATTTAGTAGGATGCTTGCTGTGGGTTTGTCATATATGGCTTTTATTATGTTGAAGTAGGTTCCTTCTGTGCCCATTTTCTGGAGAGTTTTTATCATAAATGGGTGTTGAATTTTGTCAAAAGCTTTTTCTGCATCTATTGAGATGATCATATGGTTTTTTTCCCTTGATTTGTTAATATGGTGTATCACATTGATTGATTTGCATACATTGAAGAATTCTTGCATCCCAGGGATAAATCCCACTTGATCATGGTGTATGATTCTTTTAATGTGCTGTTGGATTCTGTTTGCTAGTATTTTGTTCAGGATTTTTGCATCTATGTTCATCAGTGATATTGGTCTTTAATTTTTTTGTGATAATCTTTGTCTGGTTTTGGTATCAGGGTGATGGTGGCTTCGTAGTATTAATTTGGGAGTGTTTCTCCCTCTGCAATTTTTTGGAAGGGTTTGAGAAGGATTGGTGTTAGCTCTTCTCTAAATGTTTGATAGAATTCTCATGTGAAGCCATCTGGTCCTGGACTTTTGTTTGTTGGAAGATTTTTAATTACAGTTTCAATTTCATTACTTGTTATAGGTCTGTTTCTATTTTCTAATTCTTCCTGGTTCAGTCTTGGAAAACTAAACCTTTCCAAGAATTTGTCCATTTCTTCATGGTTGTCCATTTCATTGGCATATAGTTGTTTGCAGTAGTCTCTTATAATCCTTTGTATTTCTGGAGTGCCAGTTGCGATTTCTCCTTTTTCATTTCTAATTTTGTTGATTTGCATCCTCTCCCTTTTTTTCTTGATGAGTCTGGCTAAGGGTTTATCAGTTTTGTTTATCTTCTCAAAGAACCAGCTTTTAGTTTTATTGATCTTTGCTATTGTTTCTTCGTTTCTGTTTCATTTATTTTTGCTCTGATCTTTATGATTTTTTTCCTTCTACTGACTGGGTTTTCTTGTTCTTCTTTCTCTAGTTGTTTTAAGTGTAGGATTAGATAGTTTATTTGAGATTTTTCTTGTTTCTTGAGGTGAGATTGAATTGCTATAAACTTTCCTCTTAGAACTGCTTTTGCTGTGTCTCATAGGTTTTGGGTCGTTTTCGTTATCATTTGTTTCTATGTATTTTTTTTTTTTTTTTGCAGTACGCGGACCTCTCATTGTTGTGGCCTCTCCCATTGCGGAGCACAGGCTCTGGACACGCAGGCTCAGTGGCCATGGCTCACGGGCCTAGCCGCCCCGCGGCATGCGGGATCCTCCCGGACCAGGGCACGAACTCGTGTCCCCTGCATCGGCAGGCAGACTCTCAACCACTGTGCCACCAGGGAAGCCCTCTATGTATTTTTTTAAAAATTTTTTCTTTGATTTCTTCAGGGATCTCTTGGTTATTTAGTAGCACACTGTTTAGCCTGCATGTATTTTTGTGTTTTTTTTTTTTTCCTATAATTGATTTACAGTCTCATAGCATCGTGGTCAGAAAAGATGCTTGATACGATTTCAGTTTTCCGAGGCTTGATTTGTGACCCAAGATGTGATCTGTCCTGGAGAATGTTCCGTATGCGCTTGAGAAGAAAGTGTATTCTGCCACTTTTGGGTGGAATGTTCTATAAATTTCAGTTAAATCTATCTGATCTATTGTGTCATTTAAAGATTGTGTTTCCATATTTATTTTCTGTTTGGATGATCTGTACATTGGTGTAAATGGCGTGTTAAAGTTCTCTACTGTTATTGTGTTAATATTGATCTCTCCTTTCATGGTTGTTAGCATTTGGCTTATGTATTGTGCTCCTGTGTTGGGTTCATAATCATTTATAATTGTTATATCTTCTTCTTGGATTGATCCTTTGATCATTATGTAGTGTCCCTCCTTATCTCTTGTAACAGTCTGTATTTTAAAGTCTATTTTATCTGATACGAGTATTGCTACTCCAGCTTTCATTGATTTTCATTTGCATGGAATATCTTTTTCCATCCCTTCACTTTCAGTCTGTATGTGTCCCTAGGTCTGAAGTGGGTCTCTTGTAGACAGCGTATATATGGGTCTTGTTTTTGTATCCATTCAGCCAGTCTGTGTCTTTTGGTTGGGGCATTTAATCCGTTTACATTCAAGGTCATTATCAATATGTATGTTCCTATTACCATTTTCTTAATTGTTTTGGGTTTGTTTTTGTAGGTCTTTTTCTTCTCTTGTGTTTCCCACCTAGAGAAGTATCTTTAGCATTTGTTGTAAAGCTGGTTTAGTGGTGCTGAGTTCTCTTAGCTTTTGCTTGTCTTAAAAGCTTTTGAGTTCTCCATCGAATCTGAATGAGATCCTTGCTGGATAGAGTAATCTTGGTTGGTTGTAAGTTTTACTCTTTCATCTCTTTAGGTATATCCTGCCACTCCCTTCTGGGCTGCAGTTTCCTCTGAAAAATCAGCCGATAACCTTGTGGGGATTCCTTTCTATGTTGTTTTTTTGTTTTTCCCTTGCTGCTTTTAATACTTTTTCTTTGAATTTAATTTTTGTTAGTTTGATTAATATGTGTCTTGGTGTGTTTTTCCTAGGGTTTATCCTGTATGGGACTCTCTGTGCTTCCTAGACTTGCTTGACTGTTTCCTTTCCCATGGTAGGGAAGTTTTTGACTATAATCTCTGAAAATATTTTCTCAGACTCTTTCTTTTTCTCTTCTTCGTCTGGGACCCCTATAATTCGAATGTTGATGCATTTAGTGTTGTCCCAGAGGTCTCGGAGATTGTCTTCAATTCTTTTCATTCTTTTTTCTTTATTCTGCTCCTCAGCAGTTATTTCCACCATTTTGTTTTCCAGCTCACTTATTTTTTCTTCTGCTTCAGTTATTCTGTTAATTGATGCCTTCTAGTGTATTTTTCATTTCAGTTATTGTGTTGTTCATCTCTGTTTGTTTGTTCTTTTGTTCTTCTAGATCTTTGTTAAACATTTCTTGTATTTTCTCAATCCGTGCCTCCATTCTATGTCTGAGATTCTGGATCATCTTTACTATCATTACTCTGAATGCCTTTTCAGGTAGATTGCCTATTTCCTCTTCATTTATTTGGTCTTGTAGGTTTTTACCTTGCTCCTTCATCTGTGACATATTTTTTTGCTATCTCTTTTTTTTTTTTTTTTTTTTTTTCATGAGTGGGATTTTGTTCCTGTCTTACTGGTTGTTTGGCCTGAGGCTTCCAACACTGGAGTTTGTAGGCTACTGGGTAGAGCTGGGTTTTGGTGCTGATATGAGGAACTCCCTGAGACCTCACTCTGTTGAATATTCCCTGAGGTTCTCTGTTAGTCTGGTGCTTTGGAACTCCCACTGCAGCAGCTTTAGCCCAACCCCTGGCTCGTGAACCAAGATCCTGCAAGCTGTGTGGGGTGGAAAAAAAAAAACAAAGTAAAAAATAAAATTAGACTAGGAAAGTAACAGATATGTTAGAATATAAAAATAAAAATATAGATGGATCAACAATCGGAAGGTACATTAGTAACACAATAATAAAAAAGAAGAGGAGGGAAAAGGAAAGAAACAAAAAAAAGATGGGGAAAAGGCCTTGGCTGTGGAGGGTGGGGCCTAAGCAAGGGCGAGGTTTGGGCGGTGGGCAGGGCCTGTGCTTAGGACCCACAGGGCAGGAAAAGGCCCTGGGGGCTGTGGCGTGTGGGGCTTAGGCTCAAGGAACAGAAGGGGCCCAGGTGTGCCCCCACCCCTGGTCTCAGAGGACTAGGAAAGTAACAGATATGTTAGAAAGAAAGAATATAAAAATAAAAATATAGATGGATCAACAATTGGAAGGTACATTAGTAACACAATAATAAAAAAGAAGAGGAGGGAAAAGGAAAGAAACAAAAAAAAGATGGGGAAAAGGCCTTGGCTGTGGAGGGTGGGGCCTAAGCAAGGGCGAGGTTTGGGCGGTGGGCAGGGCCTGTGCTTAGGACCCACAGGGCAGGAAAAGGCCCTGGGGGCTGTGGCGTGTGGGGCTTAGGCTCAAGGAACAGAAGGGGCCCAGGTGTGCCCCCACCCCTGGTCTCAGAGGGCAGGGGCCCACACCTGGGAGCCCAGCAGGCTTCTTGGGCTCGAGTGGGCAGGGCACATGCCCTCCTCTCCTCTCCTTTTCCGGTCTGGTAGGGCCCCTCCCGCCTGCCTCTCCTGATCTCCCCGGCCTCAGGGGCACTGATCCTGTCTGGCCTTCACTTCTCTTCCCCTCTCAGTCCCCCTACGTCCTACCAGTTCACTTTGGGGTTCCCCCCATCTCCTTGGGTGTTAGAGTTTGGCACCACCTGCCGGCAGGCACCCTAGTTGTGGGGAGACACTAACTCTGCGTCTTCCCACACCGCCATCTTGACTCCGCCACCTATGTGTGTATTCTGACTGCTCTACTGATCTACTGTTCCTCCATCTCCCTCTCCTCGGGCCTCCCTGTTTCCTGACGCAGCAATATTGAAATTAGGCCAATTAATAACCCTACAGTGGCCTCTTAAGTGTTCAAGTGAAAGGAAGAGTCGCATGTCTCTTGCTTTAAATCAAAAGCTAGAAATGATTAAGCTTAGTTATTAAGGCACGTCGAAAACCGAGACAGGCAGAAAGCTAGGCCTTTTATACCAGTCAGCCAAGTTGTAAACGCAGAGGATTGAAGACGTGACTGAATTTCTGCAATCTCACGATAAAACTTAAATGGATGAGGAGTTCCTTCTTATGGATGAGCAAAGAAAGTGATTTCTGGAGGTGGAATCTACTCCTGGTGAAGGTGCTGTGCAGATTGTTGAAATGACAGCAAAGAGTTAGAATATTACATAAACTGAGTTGATAAAGCAGCAGCGTTTGAGAGAATTGACTCCAATTTTGAAAGTATTCCCACCGTGGGTCAAATGCTATCAAACAGCATTACATGCTACAGAGAAGTCGTTAATGGAAGGAAGAGTCGATCGATGTGGCAAACTTCATTGTTGTCTTATTTTAAGAAATTGCCACAGGGGATTCCGCTGCGGTGCGGTGGTGAAAAAAAAAAAAAAGAAACTGCCACAGCCACCCCACCCTTCACCATCTACCACCTGATCAGTCAGCAGCCATCAACCTTAAGGCAAGAACCTCCACCAGTAAACAACTCACTGAAGGCTCAGATGATGGGTAAGCATTTTTTTAGCAATAAGTTATTTTTAAATTAAGGTACGTACATTGTTTTTTTTTTTAGGCATAGTGCTATTGCATACTTAATAGACTACAGTATAGTGTAGGTATAACTTTTATATACGCTATAAAACCAAAAAATTCACATGACTCACTTTATTGCAGTATTAGCTTCATTGCCGGTGGTCTGCAGCTGAACCCACAGTATCTCTGAGGTATGCTTCTAATTGACCAAAGACACCCACATAAGCAAGACATATATATGTCAGTCTAAAGGGCTCAACAGCATAAATGTAAAAGGACTTAATAGATATAACCTTTTCTTTTAATAGATAGGTGAAAATCATCCACAAGGGTAACTGCACATGCTGGATTAATGAAAATTTTACTTAAAAAAAAACTTTATTGGGACTTCCCTGGTGGTCCAGTGGTTAAGAATCTGCTTTCTAATGCAAGGGGCCTGGGTTCGATCCCTGGTTGGGGAACTAAGATCCCACATGCCGCAGGGCAACTAAGCCTGTGCGCCACAACTACTGAGCCTAAGTGCTCTGGAGCCTGCGAACCACAACTACAGAGCCCAGGTGCTCTGGAGCTCGTGTGCCACAACTAGAGAGCCTGAGCGCCGCAACAAAGAGCCCTTGTGCTCTGGAGCCCAGTGCCACAACTAGCGAGAAGCCCGTGTGCCACAGCAAAGAGTCCACGTGCCGCCGCTAAGACCCGATGCAGCCAAAATAAATAAACAAATAAATAAAATAAATTCAAAAAATTTTTTAAAAAACTTTACTACCAGGAATTCCCTGGCTGTCCAGTGGCTAGGACTCGGTGCTTTCACTGCCAAGGGCCTGAGTTCAATCCCTGGTTGGGGAACTAAGATCCCATTAAGCCACGCCACATGGCCAAAACAAACAAACAAACAAACAAACTTTATTATCTAAAGAAGTACGGAACACATGTTTTGGTTTAATTAACCTTTTTCTTTGGTAAGATACATTTCTATAAATTATGTGACATCACCTGGATTTCATGGAGTCTTGGTATGTTAAGTGGAAGTTTTGATGGATTATGGTAGTTAAGTAGGAAATTAGTGACTTCCCTGGTGGACCAGTGGTTAAGAATCCACCTGACAATGAAGGGGACATGGGTTCGAGCCCTGGTCCAGGAGGATCCCACATGCCGCAGAGCAACTAAGCCCGTGCACCACAACCACTGAGCTTGTGCTCTAGAGCCCGTGAGCCACGACTACTGAGCCCACGTACCACAACTACTGAAGCCTGCACGCCCAGAGCCCATGCTCACAACAAGAGAAGCCACCGCAATGAGAAGCCCGCGCACCACAACCAAGAGTAGCCCCCCCTCACCACAGCTAGAGGAAGCCTGTGTGCAGCAACGAAGACCCAACACAGCCAAAAGTAAATAAATTAAATAAATTTGTTTTTTAAAAAAGTAGGAAATTAGCCAGTTGTAGAGTATGTTTTGTTTTGTCTGCTTAGAAACCCCAAAAAACAACAAAAAAAACCCCTCATTAGTATGGAAAGTTTGAAACATACATGAAAGAGAATAGTATAATGGATCCACATGTGCCCATTAACCAATTATCAGCTTACTGCCATATTATTTTATCTTCACCCTCCTCCTTCCTTACTCCTACCTACCACTACAGAATTATTTTGAAACAAATGCCAGATTTTGTCATTCCAACCATAATCTTTTAGAATGTTTCTCTAAAGATAAGTAATCTTTTATGTACACTTTAATGAAGTGAGTTTTGGTTTTCTATTTAATCTTCAGGTCCCAGGTACAAACAATTTATGTAATGAATAAACAATATGAAATGTTTCGTTAACCAAATGCAGTAATTAAGTCAAGAAATAAATCTTGTGTGTGCATTTAACATTTTGAAAGTTAAATTGACATAGATTTTAAAGATGTGACTAAGTTTTTTTTTTTTGGGGGGGGGGAGCCGTGCCACGTGGCATGGGGGATCTTAGTTTCCCGACCAGGGATTGAACCCGCGCCCCCTGCAGTGGAAGTGCAGAGTCCTAACCACTGGACCACCAGGGAATTCCCAAGATATAACTAATTATTAAAAGCATCAATGTTATTCTAGTTCAGAAATTTAGATTTTTTTTTTGCTGGTCTTTTTCTCCTTTTTTTATTGAGATATAGATGAGTTACAATATTGTATAACTTTCAGGTGTACAAAAATTTAGATTTTTTTTTTTGCTGGTCTTTTTCTCCTTTTTTTATTGAGATATAGATGAGTTACAATATTGTATAACTTTCAGGTGTACAACATAGTGAATCAAAATTTTTAAAGATTATGCTTCACTTATAGTTATTATGAAATATTGTCTATATTCCCTGAGCTGTAAAATAAAAGGCTCTTTCTTTTAACATCTTATTATAAGTAAGCTGTCAATAGGTCCACTTGCTTGTATTAGTTAACTATTGCTAAGGAACAAATTATCCTAAAATTTAATGCTGAACAGAAGTGTGTATTATCTTGCATACTTTCTGAGGGTCAGGAATCTAGGAGCAGTTTAGCTGGGTGCTTCTGGCTCAGAGTCTCTCTCTTATAAGGTTGCAGTCAAGCTGTTGGCAGGGACTGCAGTCACCCCAGGGCCCTGCCCAGCTGTGGCTGAAGAATCTGCTTCTACACTCATTTGTGTGGCTGTTAGCAGGCCTCTGTTTCTCACAACTTGGGCCTCTCTGTAGGCCTCTTTGTCCTAATTACGTGGCTGCTGGCTTCCTTCAGAGCAAATGATGAGAGAGACAGACCAGACAGACACAGACAAACAGGAGAGAGGGGCCCATGATGGAATCTGTGGTTTTTTTATAACCTTACCTCAGAAGTGGCATACCATCGTTTCTGTCTTATGCTGTTCGACCCACAGTCCAACCTTATTTCACTGTGAGAAGGAGTTAGTTCCTCAGGGCTGTGGATGTCACGAGGCAGGGGTCATTGAGCCATCTTGCGGGCTGGCTACCACAATGATTTTGGCAATATTAAAGCTTTTAAATCTCTGATTTAGGACTTAAAACCTTCAGCAGTGATTTTATATAGAGTATGTCAAAGCTGTATTAGTGGGCAGAATTTGAAGCAATCTGTATTTGAAAGAAATAATACCGATCTGTTCTTTTAGAGAGGCAGTAGCAGAGTTTGAGTGTAGGCTCTGAAGCAGACTGCTTTGGGCAAGTTACTTAAATTCCCTTTACCTAATGATAATAGTACTCTAGTTCCTCTTGGGATTTGCTGATCAAATGCTTAGAACAGTGCCTGGCGCATAGTGGGAGCTTACATGTTATTTGTAATTTTAATTTTTATTGTTAAAATAACTTGAGTGAACTCAGCTGCTTTTGTCTCTGGAATATAGGGTCCAGTGTTGGAAGATGAGTCTGAAGAGGTAGGCGGGGACCAGTGTGCTCTGGGAAGTATGAGCCTTCCCCTCTGTCAGCTAAGCAGAGTTGACTTGTACTTATGTTTGATAACCCTTGGCAATTAGTGTTTATTTTAAACTACTTTGTTTACGAAAGAGTGGTTAGGCTTTTGTAGCACTTCCTTTGTCCATTTTTGCTTCAGCAGTAACACTTAGCTAGACTCATGCTTCGACCTCAGCAGTACAGGGCACACAGGTGTTCTTTTCTTTTCTTTAAAAATTAAAAACAAAAAACAGTCCCACTTTGAAAGAGAAATGATGGTGGTATTGCTCTTTAAAAAAGAAAAGAAAAAGGAAAATGAAAAAAAGAAAGAATGAAAAGGGTGGTAGTAGAAGGGAACTGAAAAGTGCTTGATAGATTATATAAGGAAGCATTTGGCTTTGGTCAGAATTTAGTAGTTAGCCAGCTGCAAGCGAACCCATCTGGCACCCTTTTTCATTATTCTTCTGAAATATTCATGGGCTCCAACAGTCCCTGCCTTGTTTCCATTAGAGTCTCACATATTCTCAGTTTTGGTAGCCAATCTGGAGTTGCAGTGGGTTGCCCTTGTTTTCTTTCTTTGTTGTTGTGGATGTAATCAATAAAGGATAGACACTCAAGGAAAAGTTTGTGTATACTCAAATTCTCTTGAAAAATAAACTGTGAAACAAATTAAATAATGTCAGATTTGAATAAAGTAACCACTACAGTTCATTATGCTTAAAAGTACGTATGATACTCTAAGCATGTCTGAATTATAAATCTCTTTTGATCTTTAAACAGTATCCTTCATTTTCATAAAAGAAATTTTATTTTTGATTTAAAGAGCATATGATTAGTAAACTTTAAAAAATTTGTTTGTGAAAGACATTTGCATGTTTCTCATTTCTTAGAGATCTCTTGAAATCATTTAGAATGTAGATCTAGAGAGAGCATAAGGAATCCTTTTATATTTTAAGATTAGCTTTCTTTGTTGAATTATAGTTGATTTATAATATTAATTTCAGGTATACAACATAGTGATTCAATATTTTTATAGATTATACTCCATTTAAATAATCGCTGTATTTCCCTGTGCTGTACACTATATCTTTGTTGTTTATCTGTTTTATACATAGTAGCTTGTATCTCTTAATCCCATACCCCTAACTTGTCCCTCCCCCTTCCCTCTCCCCACTGGTAACTGCTAGTTAGTTCTCTGTATCTGTATCTTTCTGTTTTGCTATATATATTTGTTTTAGTTTTTAGATTTCCACATATGAGATAACGTAGATTGTCTTTCTCTGACTTATTTCACTAAACATAATACTCTCTAGGTCCATCTATATTGTTGTTGCAAACAGCAGGATTTCATTCTTTCATATGGCTGAGTAATATTCCATAGTGTGTGTGTGTGTGTGTGTGTGTGTGTGAAACATCTTTATCCATTCATCTGCTGATGGACACTTAGGTTGCTTCCATATCTTGCCTATTGTAAATAATGCTGCTATGAACGTTGGAGTCCATGTATCTTTCTGAATTAGTGTTTTCATTTTTTTCAACTATATACTCAGAAGTGGAATTGCTGGATCATATGGTAGTCCTATTTTTAATTTTTTGAGGAACCTCCATACTGTTTTCCACAGTGGCTGCATCAGTTTACATTCCCACCAACAGTGTACAAGGATTCCCCTTTTCTCTACATCCTTGTTATTTCTTGTCTTTTTGATGATAGCCTGTCTGACGGGTGTGAGGTGATATCTCATTGTGGTTTTGATTCGCATTTCCCTGATGATTAGTGATGTTAAGCATCTTTTCATGTGCCTTTTGGCTATCAATATGTCTTCTTTGGAAAAATGTCAATTCAGAGCTTCTGCCCATTTTTTAATTGGGTTCTTTGGGTCTTTTTGATATTGGGTAGTATGAGCTGTTTATATATTTTGGATATTAACCACTTATCAGTCATATCATCTGTAAATATTTTCTCCCATTCAGTAGGTTGTTTAACTTCTTTTACCCCAGATCATTGATACTAGAATTATTATTTAACATTCCAAAAAAAAGTTCTGAAAATTGGTCTTATAAATTACTCTCTAAGCTCATGAAAATGCTTTTTTCACTCATCTAGTTATTCCTACTTCTTTTTTTCTTCTTTTTTTTGGTTGCTGTTGTTTGTTTGTTTGATCTCAAACTCCCTTGATGTGGGCTTTAATGGAGGGACATCCTGGCACTTTGGAGGCGATGCTGTTGTCTTAAGAGGGATGCCTTGTGAGAAGCTTAAAGAGCCCCCTTACCCAGTGCTTCTTTTTTTTTTTTAATTTTTTTTTTTGTTGTTTTCAATTTTATTTTTTCTTTTTACCTTTGGACTCCCTTCATCAATTTGTCTAACTCCACCTCCCACCTCTGGCAACCACCAATCTGTTCTCTGTTTCTATGAACTTGGTTTTATATATATATATAAAACTATACATATATATATGTATAGTTTTTAGATTCTGCATATAAAAGATATCATACGGTATTTGCCTTTCTTTGTCTGACGTATTTCATTTAGCATAATGCCCTCGAGGTCCATCCATGTTGTCATAAATGGCAAGATTTCATTATTTTCTTATGGCTGAATAATATCCCATTATGTATATATAATATATATATATATATATATATCACAATTTCTTTATCCATTTATCCGTTGATGGACACTTTGGTTGTTTCCATATGTTGGCTATTGTAAACAATGCTGCAATTAATATTGGGGTGCATATATCTTTTTAAGTTAGTGTTTACATTTTCTTCAGATAAATACCCAGAAGTGGAATTGCTGTATCATACTGTAGTTCTGTTTTTACTTTTTTGAGGAGCCTCCATACTGTTTTCCATAGTACCTGTACCAATTTAAATTCCAACCAGCAGTGCACATGGGTTCCCCTTTTTTTTTTTTTTTTGCGCTGCCACGTGGCTTATGGGATTTTAGTTCCCCCACCAGCAATCGAACCCAGACCCTTGGCAGTGAGAATGCACAGTCCTTACCACTGGACCACCAGGGAATCCCCAAGGGTTCCCTTTTCTTCACATCCTTGCCAGTACTTGTTATTTATGTTCTTTTTGATGATAACCATTCTGACAGGTGTGAGGTGATATCTCATTGTGGTTTTCGTTTGTGTTTCCCTGATGATTAATGATGTTGAGCATCTATTCATGTACCTGCTGGCCATCTGTGTGTCTTTGGGAAAATGTCAATTCAGATCTTCTCCTCATTTTTTTTTTTTTTTTGTGGTATGCGGGCCTCCCTCTGCTGTGGCCTCTCCCGTTGCGGAGCACAGGCTCCGGACGCGCAGGCCCAGCGGCCATGGCTCACGGGCCCAGCCGCTCCGCGGCATGTGGGATCTTCCCAGACCGGGGCACGAACTCGGTTCCCCTGCATCGGCAGGCGTACGCGCAACCACTGCGCCACCAGGGAAGCCCTCTCCTCATTTTTAAATTGGATTGTTTGGGGTTTTTTTTTTTTTTTTTTTTGGTTACTGTAAGAGTTCTTTATATATTTCGGCTATTAACCCCTTACCAGATACATGATTTGCAAATATTTTTCTCCCATTCAGTAGCTTGCCTTTTCATTTTTTTGGTGGTTTCCTTTCCTGTGCAGAAGCTTTTTAGTATGATATAGTCCCACTTATTTATTTTTGTTGCTTTTTCTGTTGGTGTAAGATTCAAACAATCATCGCCAAGATCTATGTCAAGGAGCTTACTGCCTATATTTTCTTTTGGGAGTTTTATGGTTTCAGATCTAACATTCAAGTCTTTAATCCATTTGAGTTAATTTTTGTGTATGGTGTAAGATAGTGGTTGAATTTCATTCTTTTGCATGTGGCTGTTCAGTTTTCCCATCATGATTTGTTGAAGAGACTGTCCTTTCCCCATTGTATGTTCTTGGCTCCTTTGTTGTAAATTAATTGACCATTTATGTGTGGGTTTGTTTCTGCATGCTCTACTCTGTTTCATTGATCTATGTGTCTGTTTTTGTGCCAGTCACATACTATTTTAATTACTATAGCTTTGTAATATAGTTTGAAATCAGGCAGTGTGATGCCCCCAGCTTTGTTCTTTTTTCTCAAGATTGCTTTTGCTATTCAGGTTTTTTTGTGGTTCCTTACAAATTTTGGGATTATTTGTTCTGTTTCTTTGAAAAATGTCATTGGAGTTTTGATAGAGATTGCACTGAATTTGTAAATTGTGTTAGGTAATAATCACTTTTTTTTTTTTTTTGCGTTACGTGGGCCTCTCACTGTTGTGGCCTCTCCTGTTGCGGAGCACAGGCTCTGGACGCACAGGCTCAGTGGCCATGGCTCACGGGCCCAGCTGCTCCGCGGCATGTGGGATCTTCCCGGACCCGGGCACGAACCCGTGTCCCCTGCATCGACAGGTGGATTCTCAACCACTGCGCCACCAGGGAAGCCCAGTAATCACATTTTAACAATCTTGATTCTTCCAGTCCATGAGCGTGGAATAGTTTTCCATTTATTTGTGTCATCAATTTATTTTTCATTAATGTCTTGAAGTTTTTGATATCCAAGTCTTTCTCTTCCTTGGTTAAATTTATTCCTAAATATTTATTCTTTTTGATGCAGTTGTAAACGGTATTGTTTTCTTTATTTCTCTCTCTGATAGTTTGTTATTAGTGTACAGAATTGCAACAGATTTTTGTGTATTGATTTCATATCCTACAACTTTACTGAATTTATTAGTTCTAACAGAATTTTGATAGCTTCTTCAGGGTTTTCTATACATACCTACTTCTTTTTTTTTTTTTTTTTTTTAAAGAAGATGTTGGGGGAAGGAGTTTATTAATTAATTAATTTATTTTTGCTGTGTTGGGTCTTCGTTTCTGTGCGAGGGCTTTCTCTAGTTGTGGCAAGCGGGGGCCACTCTTCATCGCAGTGCACGGGCCTCTCACTATCGCAGCCTCTCTTGTTGTGGAGCACAGGC
>NC_041219.1:77933600-77944961 GCF_002837175.3 Physeter macrocephalus | reverse complement strand
ATGTCCCCTGCATTAGCAGGCAGACTCTCAACCACTGCGCCACCAGGGAAGCCCACCTACTTCTTTTTTTAAGAAGAAACTTTTCCACTCTTTAGGAATGTCTTCAATGGTCAAGTATGACTTTCTTCTGTTAGCTCCCTGTTTTACATGGGAAGAAAACCCTTGTATATATTTTTAAAGAGGTTAGCAGTTTTTATTCATACCAACTGCTGAGATTTTACCTAGTTGAGTGATAGATTAAGATTTTAAAAACAGAGTGGGGTCAGTCTTTTCATTTTTGTAGGTTAACATTGTGAAAGCAGTGTTAAAAAAAGTAGGGGCTGTTTGTGTCACAAATTTGTATGATACAGATTTTAATGTTTGTCTGGTCTTCCTTTGGTTTCTCTTCTTTTAGCTTTGGCTTCTTTGTCTGCTCTGGTCTTGCAAGATGAAGAAACATAATGGCTTTATTGGGGTCAGTGCTTCTCAGAAACCTGGCTGGCTTTATTGGTCAATAGGACCCATTTGCCACCTTTTAAACAAAGGATTTGAAGGCCTTGCAGACTGCCCATCTGTCTTAGGAAGCTTTGTGTAGCTAATGTGTAAAAAGAAGTTTTACTTAGAGGCAGAAGGAAACCTTTTCTACGTAAGTATTTAGAATTTGTGAAAAAAAGTTTCTAGGTAAATACTTAAAGTGGCTTTCAGTTTTGTGATATATATATATATATATATATATATATATATATAATTTTTTTTTTTTTCTTTCAGTTTTGTGATATATATATATATATATATATATATATATATATAATTTTCTTAATTTTTTTTTTTTGTGGTATGCAGGCCTCTCACTGTTGTGCCCTCTCCCGTTGCGGAGCACAGCCTCCAGATGCGCAGGCTCAGCGGCCATGGCTCACGGGCCCAGATGCTCCACAGCATGTGGGATCCTCCCGGACTGGGGCACGAACCCGTGTCCCCTGCATCGGCAGGCAGACTCAACCACTGCGCCACCAGGGAAGCCCTGTGCTGTATTAAAGTCACCTGATTTTGTTCCCATGTGTTAGGAAGAGATGAGTTGGACAGAATTGGAGGTCTTGTCACTGAAGTAATTAAATTGAAGTTATTGCAGATCAGCCTTTTTAGAGTAGAAAGGACTTAGTTGCTTTTATCTATTATTTTCATTCATTTTATTTCTCTTGTAAAATTGCTGTCATTATGTAAATTATATACAACTATAAGCCATTTATTTAAAATTAAATTTGTTGGGCTTCCCTGGTGGCACAGCAGTTAAGAATCCACCTGCCAGTGCAGGGGACACGGGTTCAAGCCTTGGTCTGGGAAGATCCCACATGCCATGGAGCAACTAACTCCGTGCGCCACAACTACTGAGCCCATGTGCCACAACTACTGAAGCCCACGCACCTAGATCCCATACTCCACAACAATGGAAGCCACCGGAATGAGAAGCCCACGCACCTCAATGAAGGGTAGCCCCTGCTCGCTGCAACTAGAGAAAGCCCGCGTGCAGTATCGAAGACCCAACACAGCCAAAAATAAATAAATTTTAAAAAAATTAAATTTGTCCTTTAGGGAGTAATTCTGTAGTATAAAATGTGTAAATTCTTTACTGTAGGTACTTAATTTGCCATTTTTATTTGCCAGGTAGACTTTTGGGCACTAATGAGATGGCGCTGGCCACATGTATTAACATTATTTCTAAGCTTCTCTTTCTGCCCTCCAGACTGGAAGCTACTTGAGGGAAGCAGTTTAGCATAACAGTTAAGTACATGAGTCCTGGAGTTTAAAGTGCCTGAGATTAATTAACCCCAGCTCTGAGACTTGCTAGTTTTACCTCTTAAATTTTCTAAGCTTTAGTTTATCATCTCTAAAACAAGGATGTTTAACTCATAAAATTGTTGAATTAATAAATGAGATAGGGCTTCCCTGGTGGCGCAGTGGTTGAGAGTCCGCCTGCTGATGCAGGGGTCGCGGGTTCGTGCCCTGGTCTGGGAAGATCCCACGTGCCGCAGAGCGGCTGGGCCCGTGAGCCATGGCCGCTGAGCCTGCATGTCCGGAGCCTGTGCTCCGCAACGGGAGAGGCCACAACAGTGAGAGGCCCGCAGCCTGCAAAAAAAAAAAAGAGATAATGTGCAGTGTCTGGCGTACATAGGAAACAATAAATATAATCTGTTATTCACCTTTATAACCCCTGAGCATCTAGTACAGTGCCAGAATGTATACTCATTATCAATATAATTGACAAATATGCTTAAAATAAAAGCAAATGCTCATGTGTTTGATATTTGTACCTCATTTTGACTATAGTCACTACACTCAAGGCCATATCAGCTCCTGTCACAGGCCTGACAAATATTAGGTACTCAATACATGTTTGAATAAATTGTTGATTTTTCACTTGTCCTTGAAATGACAAGTTTTTCTGTTTGGCACTTTATGTTATGCTAAACCGATTGGAGCTTTAGGTGTCCTTTTTGAAAACTGAAACTATGAATTCAGGAAGTTAGATGTTGGCTAGTCAGATATCAAAATGATGATGAGTTTTTTTGTTGTTTTTTATTTCTAAAGCTGAGCATCTCAGGTAAGAGACAAACTGTTACAGGTATACGGAGCAGAAATTATTTAATTTATTTGCATGTACCTGGCATTGAGATATATTTCCTTGCTGTTTCTCTTTTGCCATGTGTAGGTAAGGAAATGGTTTGCTATGCTTTAAATTGTGTTTTTTTTTTCCCATGAGACTCTTACATTAGTGTATACCAGATATATATTTGTGACTCAGATAGGGCCTCTGTGTATAGATCCTTTTTGGTAGCAGAACTCCTCTTTTCTTTGTCCTTTGCACATAGAGTTCTTCTTTTCAAGTCTCTAAACATGACTAGGGTCTTGAAGGGTTCCAGCTAATCTGTTCCATTTTCTGATGGGAATATACTCCCTCTAGTACTAGTACTTTCTTCCACAGTCTCTGCAAGGTGAGATGAGTTCACTGAGCATGAATTTCTTCCTCTCTGCTTCCCTTCTTTCCTTCCTTCTGCTGTATTAAGTAGAGTGGACAGGGTAGGCCTCACTGAGAAGTGATCTTTGAATAAAGACTTGAAGGAAGTAAGGGAGTTAACCAAGTGAATGTTTGGGATAAATGCCTTCCAGGCTAAGAGAACAGGAAAAGTAAAGGCCCTCAGTGGGGTTCTGGTGGTTGTCTTGTGACTTCAAGGAACCTTAAGGGGCCTGGAGGAATGAACAGCGGGAAGAATAACAGGAGGGGAGGGCAGAAGGGTCACACATGAGGTCAGATCATGAAGGGACTTGTATCATTGAAAGGGCTTGGGTTTTAACTCTAAGAGAGATGGGGAGCCATGGCAGGGTTTGAATAGAGGAGAGACCTCTGACTTAGTTTTAAAAGGATCATTCTGGCAGCTGTATAAAGACGAAACTGTAGGGGTATTAGGGTAGAAGCAGGAAGATCTGTGAGGAAGCCTGCAGTAATCTAGGCAAGAGATGGTGGAAGCTCAGAACACATGGTGAGATATGGTTAGTTTCTAGATATATTTGGAAGATTGAAGCAATAGGATTTCATTACCAAATCATGGGATGTGAGAGAAGGATAGGAATCAAGAACAGTTCCAAAGGTTTTGACTTGAGCAACTTGAAAAATGGAGTTGATGTCAGCTTAAATGGGGAAGACTGGGTTGCATTGGTTGGAGGGGTGGCAGTGCAGATCAGGCATTTATTTTTGGACATGCTGAGTTTGAAATGCTTATTAGATATCTTGGTCAAGTATGTGGTTAAGTGTATGAATTTCAAGTTAGAAAAGACTGAGCTGGAATTATAAATTATGCATGTATGTAAATCCTTGAGACTGGATAACATTACCCAAGGAGAGAACTGTAGATAGAGAAGAGGAGAAGGGCCAAGGATAGCTCATGGACACTCTAGCATTAATACTGTATCTAATAAGCACATTTAAAACATTTTTAGGGAAAAATTATGAGTATTTTTTTAATATATATATTTAAAATTATTTATTTATTTATTTATTTATTTTTGGCTGTGTTGGGTCCTCGTTGCTGTGTTGCCGGCTTTCTCTAGTTGCAATGAGCGGGGGCTACTCTTCGTTGTGGTGCGCGGGCTTCTCATTGCTGTGTCTTCTCTTGTCCTGGAGCACAGGCACTAGGCGTGCAGGCTTCAGTAGTTGCGGAGCATGGGCTTTAGGTGTGCGGGCTTCAGTAGTAGTTGTAGCACTCAGGCTCAGTAGTTGCAGCTCGTGGGCTCTAGAGCGCAGGCTCAGTAGTTGTGACTCACGGGCTTAGTTGCTGTGCGGCATATAGGATCTTCCTGGACCAGGGCTCGAACCCGTGTCCTCTGCATTGGCAGGCAGATTCTTAACCACTGTGCCACTAGGGAAGTCCCATGAGTATTTTTTTTTAAAGGGTAGAATAGTAAAGGATGGTGGCTACACTCAGAGTATCTCTTTTCTTTTCCCTCTTTTTCCTTCTCTTAGAAAATTCTTAAAATTTTTCCTTTGGTAGTAAGCTCAAGGTCACAGTGAACATTCAGCTGACCCTTTTCCTAGTGGATTAACATCTTTTGATTGTGTTCCTTTCACTGTTTCATTGATGTTCTAAAATCTTTGATTGAACTTCAAGTATATAATTGCTAAACGGATATTAATAAATACTGTCAGATGCTTACTTTTCCATCACACTTTCATTAAGCTGAACAATGAAACAAAATATAGGCAGAATATCTTCACTGGTGTAATTGATATATTAATATTATAAATTTTGAAAATGACTAGCTGTTGGACATAGTAGGGTTTAAATTTTTTTCATGTGTTTTTATTCCTTGCTTGAGATGATGCCAAAATATTTGTGATTTAGCAACTTTGTGTGCTTAAGCAGTGTAGCATAATGAATGATAGAAAGTAGCTGATCTAGCTGATGGAAAATTCTTACTGATAGTTTCAATTAGTTGAATGGAGCCGATTCTGAACTATAATGTGGCTTAGGAGACCATGTCCTTCTTTCTTCTCTCTTCCATTCTGTGTCCCAGTTCTTGAGCTTGTCTCTGAATTTGTTGAGGAAAAGTAACTTATGGAGAGTAGCTTGATGTGCCATCAGTTCATTTCCTCTACTAATGGAAGGGTTCAACTAAAATAGGTTGGAGACCGATTATTTTCCCTTCCCTCAGTAATAAGGATTATCTGTCAGTACTAGGATGGTAGAAAGTTTGCTTTTTCATTTTTCACCTGTTATTAAAACTTCTGTTCTAAATAACATATTTACCACTGAATGAAGGTGTATCTGGTGATTGAATGACTGATATTTGGAAGGACAAGTATACTTTTTTTTTTTTTTTTTTTTTTTTGCGGTACGTGGCCCTGTCACTGTTGTGGCCTCTCCCATTGCGGAGCGCAGGCTCCAGACGCGCAGGCTCAGCGGCCATGGCTCACGGGCCCAGCCACTCCGTGGCATGTGGGATCCTCCCGGACCGGGGCACGAACCCGTGTCCCCTGCATCGGCAGGCGGACTCCCAACCAGTGCGCCACCAGGGAAGCCCAAAAGTATACTTTTTTTTCTCCATACAGATAATGCTTCAAGAATGCTGATTAAGTTGGTAGTTAAGAGTCTTAAATCACTCCTAATGAGGGATGAAATTGTGTCAGTTGCATTTGTTAATAGAAATCAATATCAAACTATATTCATGAGGTTTCTAGTTTGAACAACCACAGAGTTTCAAATACTAAAATAAACCTTCAATTGCCAAATGGATGCGTAGTCAATTCTTAGTCATCAGATTGATTGGTTTTTTTGGGCTTTACTACTGTAATTAAGCCAGTCCTTTAGGGGAGGGAAACAAAGGGGAGTTGATTTAGAGTACTGTGCAAAATGTGTTTTTCTCCATCAGTATGGGTATTTTTCTTGTTTTATTCATGGAGTAATGAGTTCAAAGAAGTTTTAATAAAATGCCCAATTTTATTTGCAAAGTCAGAATAAACCTTGAAAATAAAAGCTTGTGATACTTGGGTACAAACTAAAACACTAGGGAAGGGAGTTATTTGGATCTTGCATCTAAAATTTAGAAGTTCTAGAGAATGGTTTCTGTTTAATCTTGGACATCTATAAGTCTCCATAGATCAAAGAGCTGGGATTTGGTTTTCTTATTTTGCTGTTCCTGCAGTTTCACTGTGGTAATCTTTTTAAAAATATTTATTCAATTATTTATTTGGCTGCACTGGGTCTCAGTTGTGGAATGTGGGATCTTCGTTGAGGCTTGCAGGATCTTTTAGTTGTGGCATGTGGACTCTTAATTGCGGCATGCATGTGGGATCTAGTTCCCTGACCAGGGATTGAACCTGGGCCCCCTGCATTGGGAGCACAGAGTCTTAACCACTGGTCCACCAGGGAAGTCCCCTCACTGCAGTAATCTTTGTGAAGTGATATCCTTGCAATTGCTTTTTGTTCCAAGCTCAGGAAAAAGAAAAAAAGGAGGGACAGGGAAGTTTTGACCCATATTGGTACATCATATATGAAGAAATTTAGAACTGCCCTCTATGAGGAATTACTGAAAAAAGCAGTAAAACTTTGTGATATACTTCCATGTAACTTTAGAATGGGCTCAGTGTCTGAGGATGGCCAAAGCTAGATTATCATGATAGTGAGCTGCTGAGACTAGTCTGTGTGGTTGGTTTTGTTTCGAGTGGGGGGGTGGTAGACTTAAGAGCACCTTCCCGTGCTATGCTTCTGCTGTGGCTAAAGTGGTGAGCTTCTCCGTGGTGTAACAGGTTGCTCACTGTTGCCACCCTTCAGCTCTTTTACTCATTTCTCCTCATCCCTAGTCTCCAAAAGACGTGAAGTGTAGTAGGCAGGTGGGGAGGGCTTTTTGCTTTTATTATTATTTTTTTCCATTGTTAAGCTTCCTTATTCACTCTAAGCCTTGAATTTGTACTACTACTTTTTGCCTTAAAAAAAAAATGAATATAGGGCTTCCCTGGTGGCGCAGCGGTTGAGAGTCCGTCTGCCGATGCAGGGGATACCGGTTCGTGCCCCGGTCTGGGAAGATCCCACATGCCGCGGAGCGGCTGGGCCCGTGAGCCATGCCCGCTGAGCCTGCACGTCCGGAGCCTGTGCTCCGCAACGGGAGAGGCCATGACAGTGAGAGGCCCGCATAACCCCCCCAAAAAAAGAATATGATTGTATTTTTAAACTGATTGTTAATATGTTATACATGATTTTATAGAAAATTCAAGCAGTACAAGGAAATATAAAGGAAGTAAAAATAAACAGCAGCCCAACTGTTGAGAGGTAACTACTGATACATTTTATTGGACATCATATTTCTACTCTCTATAGGTGAAGATACAACATATAATAAGTAATTTATTTGTTTATTTAATAGTAACTTTAATATATATGACTTAAATGTTTTATTTAATATATTTTCATAATCATAATATGATTTCATTTTATAAAATACTATCTTAATCTTTTCAAACTGAATAATATATTTTGGAGGTGATTTCATTTTAGAGCTGCATTATCCTTTTAAGAGTAGAACATCATGTACTTTATGATGCACTTATTTATTTACATATTGTCTTCCAATAGGTTCTTAGGTGGTTTTGAATTTTTTATTTATAAACAGTATTGCACAAAACTTCCTAGTAGGAAAATCTTTGTACACATTTAAAATTATTTCTTTAGGTCATATTCCTAAGGGGGAAGCTATTGGATCCAGTGGCATATATATTTTATTTTTTAATGCATATTGCCAAACTGCCCTCCATAAGGGCTGCACCGGTTTACTCTACCAGTATTCTTGAAGAAATATTACTGGTTTTGACATTTTTTTTAACCTCCATTATTTATTTTGTGAAGAAAAGACACTCCAGTGAAAATTTCAGAAGCGGCATGTGGGATCCTCCCAGACCGGGGCGCGAACCCGGTTCCCCCGCATCGGCAGGCGGACGCGCAACCGCTGCGCCACCAGGGAAGCCCCTGGTTTTGACATTTTTTTTTAACCTCCATTATTTATTTTGTGAAGAAAAGACACTCCAGTGAAAATTTCAGAATCTCTTTATTCTATAGAAAACAGCTTTCTTACTAGTGTCCTGCAAAAGCCTCTGGAATTTCCAGGTGTTGTAAAGTTCTCGTTTGAAAATTGAGTGTCCTCTTCCAGAAACCCATGTGACAAAAATTTGTTTTTCTAAAAAAATACATAGGGACTTCCCTCGTGGCACAGTGGTTAAGAAACCACCTGAAAATGCAGGGGACATGGGTTTGGGCCCTGGTCTGGGAAGATCCAACATGTCGTGGAGCAACTAACTCCATGCGCCACAACTACTGAGCCTGTGCTCTACAGCCCATGAGCCACAACTACTGAGCCCACATGCCACAACTACTGAAGCCTGTGTGCCTAGAGCCCGTGCTCCGCACCAGGAGAAGCCACCACAATGAGAAGCCCGCGCACCGCAATGAAGAGTAGCCCCCGCTTGCCACAACTAGAGAAAGCCCGTGCACAGCAACAAAGACCCAACGCAGCCAAAATAAAAATAAATTAATTAAAAAAATACATAGGTACCATAATTAAAGTAACATTTGCCTTTTAAAATAATTTTTAAAATCTTAGGTTTTATTCAAACTTTAAAAATTATAATTTCTTTTCTTAGAATTAAGAGAAAAAGACAGTGCCTTTTTAGCGTAACAAGGAGACTTGGTTATCACTGCTGATGCGAGTAGATGGTACATTTTAACTCATTTCTGAACTTTCTTACTGAAGCCATAATTAGAAAATGAGCTTGGCTTTCAGTACTGTGCTTATTGATCCTATGATGAAAGGCCCAAGTTTTCATTTGCATATGCAGTAATATATTCTCTGTGTAAGCAAACTATAGTACTGACCATTGAAAAAATACCTAGCCATAAATTAATTAAATTGGTCCCCTTGAGGGCATTCTTGCTGAAAAGGTCCATCCTTTTACCCAAAGAAGGAAAAGGTTTGATTAATTTACAGATTCTGCTCCAGCATATTATATATTATTTGGGAAAATATCAGGCTCTCATGAATTAAAAAAAATTATCCTATGGGAAATTCACTTACCTGTTTATTGAATTAGTTTCCAGAAGGATGTGAAAGCTTCAGGTCTTGTGATGGGAGGCAGGTTTGTTGAGAGACAGCATGTCATGTAAGGAAAAAACCTGGTCTCAGAGTCAGATATTCTGGGTTTTACTCCTGTTGGGAGACTCACTTGACCTCTCTAGGCCTCAGTTTTCTCAGCTGAGCAGAGTTGGGTCAGCCGCGCTTCGCGGTGCTGAATGAGCATGTCAGTCACTGGGGGGGCAGAGTCTGGTTCAGTAGGTCTGGGCTGGGCCTGAGGTTCTGCATTTTGAACAAGCTCCTGGGTAATAGCAATGCTGCTGGCCCAAATATCACAATTTGAATAGCAAGGAAATAGATGATATCTTGTTTTCTTCTAGCTCCAAAAGACTGATTCTAACTTAAGCTGTAGTAGACATTGTTTAATATCTTAACATTTTAAATAAATGTTTTTTTGGCCGCACCTTGCAGCATGAAGGATCTTAATTCCCCGACCAGGGATCAGAGCCGCACTCCCTGCAGTGGAAGCATGGAGTCTTAACCCCTGGACTGCCAGGGAAGTTTCCATTTTAAATATTTTTAATACTATTAGGTTTAAGTGAAAGAAGACAAGTGTCTTCACAACTTTTAAGTTTGCTAGCAAGAGACTTTCTTCTGATCATGTCCAAGATTTGTTTTAAAGTATTCCACTCCCTCCCTTTAAAAAGTTGGAGGGGAATAGATAAAACAAGAATAACAAAATATTGGTAATTGTTGAAGCTGGATGACGGGTACATAGAGGTTAATTATACTTTTCCCTTATTCTCTGTCCTTAGGTGAAAGTTTGAAAATGTATTTTAAACAAAGAAAGAAAAGTAAAACACAAAACTAAATGTGAATTTGCCAGGATCACAGGCTGATGATATATATACATATCTATATCTATCTAGCTTTAGGCACCATTTCTCAGTACTAACTTGCCTAGCAAGAAGCAATTGTGGCAGTGACCTCAGAGAGTCTTTGAAGGAAAAAAGCACAATGGCTAATGAAGCACATTTGCTGGAAGGAGATAAACTCAGAGCTGCCATTCTCCACGTGCCAATCTTAGGCTCTTTGTTTCTGTTAAACATTGCAGATGTGTCTCTGCCAACTAAACTTGCATGTGTTAGTGTGATATTTTTGGAAATTCACTTTGCAAACTGTGAACTCAACATAGATTTTGGTTGCTGTTGTACATAGATTTTGGTTGCTGTTGTTGAATGTATCAATCACATATCACCATATTTTTTAATAGGACAAAGATACTTAAATTAGTGTACAGGAAATACACATTCAGCAATGTTTTCTGCTATTCCAGGGGCTTTTAGATGTGGGGTTATAACGTTGCTTTTATTATTTTTATTTATTTATTTTGTATAAACAAGGTTTTTAACAATTTTTTTAAATTTATTTATTTATTTTTGGCTGCATTGGGTCTTCGTTGCTGCGTGTGGGCTTTCCCTAGTTGTGGCTAGCGGGGGCTACTCTTCGCTGCAGTGTGTGGGCTTCTCATCGCGGTGGCTTCTCATTGTGGAGCACAGGCTCTAGGTGCACAGGCTTCAGTAGTTGTGGCACGTGGGCTCAGTAGTTGTGGCTTGCAGGCTTAGTTGCTCCGTGGCATGTGGGATCTTCCCGGACCAGGGCTCACACCCGTGTCCCCTGCATTGGCAGGTGGATTCTTAACCACTGCACCTCCATGGAAGCCCACAGTTGCTTTTAAATCTAGAGTGATTTTACACTCTGAGCAGAAAATCTTGATTCCCACTAGCGGGGGCTACTCTTCGCTGCAGTGTGTGGGCTTCTCATCGCGGTGGCTTCTCATTGTGGAGCACAGGCTCTAGGTGCACAGGCTTCAGTAGTTGTGGCACGTGGGCTCAGTAGTTGTGGCTTGCAGGCTTAGTTGCTCCGTGGCATGTGGGATCTTCCCGGACCAGGGCTCACACCCGTGTCCCCTGCATTGGCAGGTGGATTCTTAACCACTGCACCTCCATGGAAGCCCACAGTTGCTTTTAAATCTAGAGTGATTTTACACTCTGAGCAGAAAATCTTGATTCCCACTAAATATGTATTTTTCAGGGAGGAGTTGAAAACAAAATGGGGAAAGAATATAAGAGAGATTTGTTTAGGTAAGGTTTTGGGAAAATGATCAGAAAATAGTTATAGGATGACACCCTGTTTAGGAAATAACATTTTTTTTTTTTTTTTTTGCGGTACGCGGGCCTCTCACTGTTGTGGCCTCTCCCGCTGCGGGGC
>NC_041219.1:77929026-77933560 GCF_002837175.3 Physeter macrocephalus | reverse complement strand
TGGCTCACGGGCCCAGCTGCTCCGTGGCATATGGGATCTTCCCGGACCGGGGCAGGAACCCGTGTTCCCTGCATCGGCAGGCGGACTCTCAACCACTGCGCCACCAGGGAAGCCCAGGAAATAACATTTTGATATGGGATAAACAAATATACTCTAATATAAAGCTAGCTCTCTAGATTAGTTATTTTATAGGTCATATATATAGTTTATAATTTGAGAATAAATATTTTAAAAGCACAAATTAATGCTAAGTTAATAACAAAAACTAGAAAATAAAAAAATAAAATATTTTAGAAGTGTAAACCCCAGCCGCAACGATTGTTAATATTTCATTGTATTTCCTTTCTGTTTTAATGTGATTTTATATAGTTTTTCTCCTACCTTATATATCCTTTTATCCTGTTCTTTCACTGAATATTGTAAAATATGCACTTTTCATTATTATTCAGTCTTTTATAAATATAACCTGAGTAAAGTAATTCTTTTTCAGGTCAGAGTGAAGACCTTCATGGCCCCCAAATGGGTAGCTTAGAAGTATCTTTCTACTTTGATTTATTTTTAGGCTAGGTCTAGGTTGTTTATTATGATGAGGGAAATGGGCATAGGAAGTCATTTTCTGTTGGAGAGATCAAGGCAGTTGCGGGGTCCATTCGATATTTGAGTTTTGAACCGAAAGAGATTCTTATTTTCATCCTGGAAAGAATGTAATCCCGGGTTGAATAGAGCCACACTAGACCTTTAGTCCAGACCAGTGACAGCTCTGATGCCAGGATTCAGGACTTGGAAGGCTCTTCTTGGGGAAGTCACACTTCTGAATCAAACCCCAAAGTGAACCTTTGGGGATAATTAGGATGCGATACAGGTATTTTTGTTAGCCCAGGGAGTTCAAGCCTCAGCAAAGGACAAAACAAAGTAAAAGATATGTATACACATACGTGGATTAAGTGAGCTAATACAAATAAAGTGCTAAGAACAATTCTTACCACTTAGTTAGAATATAAATGTTAGGTATTGTGTAAAGAATTGAGGAGACTTTAAGTCAGCTTTTATGTTTAATGTTAAAAGTAGTTACATACTTTTTAACAAGAAAGCATGAATTTCTTTGAACTGAACCAAGTTGAAAATAATGATTAAGCCTGTTTCTGCCTCTTCTTCTCTTTCATGTTTTACCCATTTTACTGAGGACCTTCCTCGGTTTTACCTATTTCTCTAATTTAAAAGCCTTTTTTAGATGTCTGAAGTAAAATGGGAGATAAATCTTGGCTGATTATTAGAAGCAGGGGGAATTAGCTAATAATCTCACCGGTAATTGAGAACAGGAATTAAAATGTAAGGTCTTAGGCTTCTGTTCCTTTAAGGTTTAAAGTTTTCAGAAGTAAATGTACTTGTTCTGTTACGGAATTTCTTTGGAGCATGTTTTCATAATAAAATTTTCATGGTGTCTGAACATGACTTGAACTTGACAGATTTCCCTTATCATCAGTGTACTTGCTTTTAAAGATGTGAAAGTGTGTATTCTATTTTTAAAATCCAGTAAATTTTTAATTCCGACACATTCAGTTTGTGCTTCGATTTTCAGATCTCTAGCAATGTTAATTTTCAAGCCTGAAAGTTTAAACTATGTTGAGATCATGGATCCCATTGAAAATGTAATAAAATGTTTGAACCTTCTTTCTAGAAAAATATATGTACGTTCAAAATGTTGTATACAGTGTGAAATTCTTCACAAATATCCTGAAACAAAAATCCATATATTGTTTTTAAACTGTTGCACCTCCTAAGTTAAAAAACAAAATAAAATTAAATTAAATAAAATTAAATTAAAAAACAAGGTTCCTTCTACCATGGGAAAAAAACCCAAAACTGTTGCTCCTCCTTAGATATGTTACTAGTCTGTTTCCATTTAGTTAATGTCTCATTGTATTAAATTTCATTAAAATTGAATTACAGTGCTATAGTGTTTAGTTTGCATAACACAAAAGTTCTAGATTGTCTCTTTGGAAGCAATAATAATATAGAGGAGGGGCGGGACTTCCCTGGTGGCGCAGTGGATAAAAGACTCCGCGCTCTCAATGCAGAGGCCCAGGTTCAATCCCTGATCAGGGAACTAGATCCCACATGCATGCCTCAACTAAGAGTTGGCATGCCACAACTAAGAAGCCCATGTGCCACAACTAAGGAGCTGCCTGCTGTATCTAAGACCTGGCGCAACCAAATATATAAATAAATATTTTTAAAGAAAATAGAGGAGGGGCAGTTGTGCTAAATGGATTTTTTTGAGGGTGCAGAATTCAAAGCATTGACTACTGATAAGGCAAATATAGTTATCCTTGTTTTATATACTTTATATATTTGTATATACTTTGTCTTTTTAAAATGTAATATAAGAGATTCTTAATAAAAATTGTCATCATTTTGTGTTGGGCATTTTTTTTAAGGTATTCTCTTGAGTGATGGATGTTTAATTCTTTTTGTAGGACTTGGAATGCTATATAGCAGTATATATTGTAAAATTTGGGGGAACCAGAAAATCTTTCAAGACATTTAAGTAGTTTGGGCTTCCTTCAGTGGATCCAGTTTCCTTGAACAAATGCTTGATAGCTCCATCCAATCTTAGAATGACTGAGGTTATAAAATTTTCTTCGGTTCTTTTCTGCCCTGATGTGTACCACTTTGTGATTTTATAGGTTGCTGTAACTGTCTCCTTTGGTGATCTAGTCCAATATCATGACTTCAGTATAATCTTACATTAGCACTCTACTGATTAAATGTTAAATTTATATCTCTTGCTTAGAGTTTTCTCCTGAAATCCAGACTTTTATCTAACTGCCTTCTTAACATCTCTGTTTTGAATTAGTATCTCAAAATTAATATGTCCAAAACTGGAATTCTGTTATTTTCTATAAAAAGTATTCTTCCCTTTCTCAGTTGATGGTAGGTCAGTCTCAAAGCCTTGGAGTCATTCCTGATTCCTCTCTTTCTCTCACACTTCACACTCTGTTTAGTCTATCAGTAATTACTGCCTGAACCTTCAAAATATATCCAGACTCCAGCCACATCTCACCAACTCCACTGCTACCACCCTGGTTAGAGTTACTATTATCTTTTGCCTAGATTACAGCTTCTACAGTCTTCTGCTTCTTCCTTTGCCCCCTCTAGTGTATACTTAAAATTTTTTTTCCTGCAGATTCTTATTTTGAAAAATATCAAATCTATAGAAGAGTTGAAAGAATAGTGTAATAAAAACCCATAAACCCTTCCTGCTAGATTCACCTGTTGTTAACATTTTGCTACATTTGTAAGTTATCTAGTGAGTGTTCTCTCTCTCTATATATGTGTATTTGTTTTTGCTATACAATTTGAAAGAAAGTTACACGTTTTATGAAAGTTAATCTCTGATTCTTTCAATATATAACCCTTAAGAACAAGGATATTATCCTGTAACTGCAATCCTGTTGTCACATCTAAGAAAATTAATGTTAATTCAGTATCATCTAATGTCTAAGAAACATCTTTTATACCTTTCCCTTCTGTAGTAGGCTGAATAATAGCCCTCTAAAATATCAGATCCTAATTCTTGGAACCTAAATGTTACCTTACCTGGAAAAAGTATTTTTGCAGATGTGATTAAATTCACGATTTTGAGATGGAGAGATTATCCTATCCTGGATTATCCTGGTGGACTCTAAATGCTTTTCACATGTGTCCCTATAAGAGGGAGGCAGAGAGAGATTTCACACACACACACACACACACACACACACACACACACACACACACATGCGCGCGTGTACACAGGAGGAAGTGATGTAAAGACAGAGGTAGATATTGCAGTGTTACAGTCAACAAACCAAGGAATGCCAGCAGACACCAGAAGCCAGGAGCAGATTTTCCTCTAGAGCCTCCAGAAGAAGTACAGCCCTGCCAGCACCTTGCTTTCAGCCAGTGATACTGATTTCTGATATCTGGCCTTCAGAACTGTGAGACATTACATTTCTGTTTCATGTCACACAGTTTGTTATATTGTTATAGCAGCCATAGGAAACTAATATACACCCTTTTTAAGGATTTCATTTTGCTTGGTCGCTACGGCTCTTTTAATTTAAAATAGTTCCCCTCACCCTTTTTTTTGTTTTTCATGACACTGACTGTTTTAAAGAGTTCAGGCCTGTTGTTTTGTAGAATGTCCCATATTCTGGAATTACCTTATTGTTTTCTCATGGTTAGGTTCAGGCTAAGCATTTTTTTGGCGAGAATACCACATAGGTGATGTTGAGTAAAGAGTATTCTTAATACAACTGCCAGAGTGATTCTTTTAAAACATTAAGTTGGGGCACAGTACTCTGTGCAGTCTCCAGTGGCCCCCATTCTGTTCAGAGGAAAAGCCAAAGCTCTCCTGTGGTCTGGTTCCTGAAACCTGCCTCACCTTCTCCCCTCCCACTCACCCCTCACTCTGTGCTGCCTTCTCACTGATTGTGGTCCTGCTTCCTGAGCAAGCTGGGCGCGCTCCAGTCTTGGAACCTTTGCTCTAGCT
>NC_041219.1:77917008-77927653 GCF_002837175.3 Physeter macrocephalus | reverse complement strand
TGCGGAGCACAGGCTCCGGACGCGCAGGCTCAGCGGCCATGGCTCACGGGCCCAGCTGCTCCGTGGCATATGGGATCTTCCCGGACCGGGGCAGGAACCCGTGTTCCCTGCATCGGCAGGCGGACTCTCAACCACTGCGCCACCAGGGAAGCCCAGGAAATAACATTTTGATATGGGATAAACAAATATACTCTAATATAAAGCTAGCTCTCTAGATTAGTTATTTTATAGGTCATATATATAGTTTATAATTTGAGAATAAATATTTTAAAAGCACAAATTAATGCTAAGTTAATAACAAAAACTAGAAAATAAAAAAATAAAATATTTTAGAAGTGTAAACCCCAGCCGCAACGATTGTTAATATTTCATTGTATTTCCTTTCTGTTTTAATGTGATTTTATATAGTTTTTCTCCTACCTTATATATCCTTTTATCCTGTTCTTTCACTGAATATTGTAAAATATGCACTTTTCATTATTATTCAGTCTTTTATAAATATAACCTGAGTAAAGTAATTCTTTTTCAGGTCAGAGTGAAGACCTTCATGGCCCCCAAATGGGTAGCTTAGAAGTATCTTTCTACTTTGATTTATTTTTAGGCTAGGTCTAGGTTGTTTATTATGATGAGGGAAATGGGCATAGGAAGTCATTTTCTGTTGGAGAGATCAAGGCAGTTGCGGGGTCCATTCGATATTTGAGTTTTGAACCGAAAGAGATTCTTATTTTCATCCTGGAAAGAATGTAATCCCGGGTTGAATAGAGCCACACTAGACCTTTAGTCCAGACCAGTGACAGCTCTGATGCCAGGATTCAGGACTTGGAAGGCTCTTCTTGGGGAAGTCACACTTCTGAATCAAACCCCAAAGTGAACCTTTGGGGATAATTAGGATGCGATACAGGTATTTTTGTTAGCGCAGGGAGTTCAAGCCTCAGCAAAGGACAAAACAAAGTAAAAGATATGTATACACATACGTGGATTAAGTGAGCTAATACAAATAAAGTGCTAAGAACAATTCTTACCACTTAGTTAGAATATAAATGTTAGGTATTGTGTAAAGAATTGAGGAGACTTTAAGTCAGCTTTTATGTTTAATGTTAAAAGTAGTTACATACTTTTTAACAAGAAAGCATGAATTTCTTTGAACTGAACCAAGTTGAAAATAATGATTAAGCCTGTTTCTGCCTCTTCTTCTCTTTCATGTTTTACCCATTTTACTGAGGACCTTCCTCGGTTTTACCTATTTCTCTAATTTAAAAGCCTTTTTTAGATGTCTGAAGTAAAATGGGAGATAAATCTTGGCTGATTATTAGAAGCAGGGGGAATTAGCTAATAATCTCACCGGTAATTGAGAACAGGAATTTAAATGTAAGGTCTTAGGCTTCTGTTCCTTTAAGGTTTAAAGTTTTCAGAAGTAAATGTACTTGTTCTGTTACGGAATTTCTTTGGAGCATGTTTTCATAATAAAATTTTCATGGTGTCTGAACATGACTTGAACTTGACAGATTTCCCTTATCATCAGTGTACTTGCTTTTAAAGATGTGAAAGTGTGTATTCTATTTTTAAAATCCAGTAAATTTTTAATTCCGACACATTCAGTTTGTGCTTCGATTTTCAGATCTCTAGCAATGTTAATTTTCAAGCCTGAAAGTTTAAACTATGTTGAGATCATGGATCCCATTGAAAATGTAATAAAATGTTTGAACCTTCTTTCTAGAAAAATATATGTACGTTCAAAATGTTGTATACAGTGTGAAATTCTTCACAAATATCCTGAAACAAAAATCCATATATTGTTTTTAAACTGTTGCACCTCCTAAGTTAAAAAACAAAATAAAATTAAATTAAATAAAATTAAATTAAAAAACAAGGTTCCTTCTACCATGGGAAAAAAACCCAAAACTGTTGCTCCTCCTTAGATATGTTACTAGTCTGTTTCCATTTAGTTAATGTCTCATTGTATTAAATTTCATTAAAATTGAATTACAGTGCTATAGTGTTTAGTTTGCATAACACAAAAGTTCTAGATTGTCTCTTTGGAAGCAATAATAATATAGAGGAGGGGCGGGACTTCCCTGGTGGCGCAGTGGATAAAAGACTCCGCGCTCTCAATGCAGAGGCCCAGGTTCAATCCCTGATCAGGGAACTAGATCCCACATGCATGCCTCAACTAAGAGTTGGCATGCCACAACTAAGAAGCCCATGTGCCACAACTAAGGAGCTGCCTGCTGTATCTAAGACCTGGCGCAACCAAATATATAAATAAATATTTTTAAAGAAAATAGAGGAGGGGCAGTTGTGCTAAATGGATTTTTTTGAGGGTGCAGAATTCAAAGCATTGACTACTGATAAGGCAAATATAGTTATCCTTGTTTTATATACTTTATATATTTGTATATACTTTGTCTTTTTAAAATGTAATATAAGAGATTCTTAATAAAAATTGTCATCATTTTGTGTTGGGCATTTTTTTTAAGGTATTCTCTTGAGTGATGGATGTTTAATTCTTTTTGTAGGACTTGGAATGCTATATAGCAGTATATATTGTAAAATTTGGGGGAACCAGAAAATCTTTCAAGACATTTAAGTAGTTTGGGCTTCCTTCAGTGGATCCAGTTTCCTTGAACAAATGCTTGATAGCTCCATCCAATCTTAGAATGACTGAGGTTATAAAATTTTCTTCGGTTCTTTTCTGCCCTGATGTGTACCACTTTGTGATTTTATAGGTTGCTGTAACTGTCTCCTTTGGTGATCTAGTCCAATATCATGACTTCAGTATAATCTTACATTAGCACTCTACTGATTAAATGTTAAATTTATATCTCTTGCTTAGAGTTTTCTCCTGAAATCCAGACTTTTATCTAACTGCCTTCTTAACATCTCTGTTTTGAATTAGTATCTCAAAATTAATATGTCCAAAACTGGAATTCTGTTATTTTCTATAAAAAGTATTCTTCCCTTTCTCAGTTGATGGTAGGTCAGTCTCAAAGCCTTGGAGTCATTCCTGATTCCTCTCTTTCTCTCACACTTCACACTCTGTTTAGTCTATCAGTAATTACTGCCTGAACCTTCAAAATATATCCAGACTCCAGCCACATCTCACCAACTCCACTGCTACCACCCTGGTTAGAGTTACTATTATCTTTTGCCTAGATTACAGCTTCTACAGTCTTCTGCTTCTTCCTTTGCCCCCTCTAGTGTATACTTAAAATTTTTTTTCCTGCAGATTCTTATTTTGAAAAATATCAAATCTATAGAAGAGTTGAAAGAATAGTGTAATAAAAACCCATAAACCCTTCCTGCTAGATTCACCTGTTGTTAACATTTTGCTACATTTGTAAGTTATCTAGTGAGTGTTCTCTCTCTCTATATATGTGTATTTGTTTTTGCTATACAATTTGAAAGAAAGTTACACGTTTTATGAAAGTTAATCTCTGATTCTTTCAATATATAACCCTTAAGAACAAGGATATTATCCTGTAACTGCAATCCTGTTGTCACATCTAAGAAAATTAATGTTAATTCAGTATCATCTAATGTCTAAGAAACATCTTTTATACCTTTCCCTTCTGTAGTAGGCTGAATAATAGCCCTCTAAAATATCAGATCCTAATTCTTGGAACCTAAATGTTACCTTACCTGGAAAAAGTATTTTTGCAGATGTGATTAAATTCACGATTTTGAGATGGAGAGATTATCCTATCCTGGATTATCCTGGTGGACTCTAAATGCTTTTCACATGTGTCCCTATAAGAGGGAGGCAGAGAGAGATTTCACACACACACACACACACACACACACACACACACACACACACACATGCGCGCGTGTACACAGGAGGAAGTGATGTAAAGACAGAGGTAAATATTGCAGTGTTACAGTCAACAAACCAAGGAATGCCAGCAGACACCAGAAGCCAGGAGCAGATTTTCCTCTAGAGCCTCCAGAAGAAGTACAGCCCTGCCAGCACCTTGCTTTCAGCCAGTGATACTGATTTCTGATATCTGGCCTTCAGAACTGTGAGACATTACATTTCTGTTTCATGTCACACAGTTTGTTATATTGTTATAGCAGCCATAGGAAACTAATATACACCCTTTTTAAGGATTTCATTTTGCTTGGTCGCTACGGCTCTTTTAATTTAAAATAGTTCCCCTCACCCTTTTTTTTGTTTTTCATGACACTGACTGTTTTAAAGAGTTCAGGCCTGTTGTTTTGTAGAATGTCCCATATTCTGGAATTACCTTATTGTTTTCTCATGGTTAGGTTCAGGCTAAGCATTTTTTTGGCGAGAATACCACATAGGTGATGTTGAGTAAAGAGTATTCTTAATACAACTGCCAGAGTGATTCTTTTAAAACATTAAGTTGGGGCACAGTACTCTGTGCAGTCTCCAGTGGCCCCCATTCTGTTCAGAGGAAAAGCCAAAGCTCTCCTGTGGTCTGGTTCCTGAAACCTGCCTCACCTTCTCCCCTCCCACTCACCCCTCACTCTGTGCTGCCTTCTCACTGATTGTGGTCCTGCTTCCTGAGCAAGCTGGGCGCGCTCCAGTCTTGGAACCTTTGCTCTAGCTGCCCCGTTGCCTGGAATGCTCTTCCTCTAGGTATCCTTTGGCCTGCTCCCCCTCATGTCTTGCTCAGATGTCCTCTTCTCAGTGAGGCCTTTCCACACCACTATTTTAAAAAAATCCATCTTTCCTCCCCTCCCCCACTTCCGATCTCCCAACACTGCTTTACTGTTGTGTTTTTCCATAGCATTTATTACCTTCTCACACACCGCATAACTTACTTATTAAAGTTATTATTTATTGTCTGCTTCTCCTACTTGAAATACAAGCACCACAAGGCAGAAATCTTTGTTTTTTGTTCACAGATTCATCCCATGATCTTACGTTCATAGCAGGTACACAACATTTGTTGAATAAACATGAACGAACTTTAGATGAGTATATCTAATTTTACGTTACTCCACAGTAGAGAGTCTGCTTTAAAAAAATTAAGCAAAACACTTTACTTTGAAATAACTTTGTTTATTTATTTAATAAATTTATTTATTTATTTTTGGCTGTGTTGGGTCGTCATTGCTGTGCTTGGGCTTCTCATTGTGGTGGCTTCTCTAGTTGTGGAACACAGGTTCTAGGCACATGGGCTTCAGTAGTTGTGGCACACGGGCTCAGTAGTTGTGGCTCACAGGCTGTAGAGCGCAGGCTCAGTAGTTGTGGCGCATGGGCTCAGTTGCTCCGCGGCATGTGGAATCTTCCCAGACCAGGGCTTGAACCCATGTCCCTTGCATTGGCAGGTGGATTCTTAACCACTGCGCCACCAGGGAAGTCCCTGAAATAACCTTAGGTTTGCAGAAGAATTTCTAAGACACTACAGAGTTCCTGTATACCTTTCATCCACCTCTCCACATGTTAACATTCCACATAATCATGGTACATTTATCAAAACTAAGAAATTAACAGTGGCATAATACTGCTAACTAAACTACAGACTCTATTTGGATTACACTAATTTTTCCACTGCTCTTCTCTTTCTGTTCCTCTGCCCAGTCCAGGATACCACACATTGCATTTGGTTGTGTCTCCTTAGTGTGCTCTAATCTGCGGAGAGACTGATTGAAAAAGACTGTAAATCTTTCCCAGGAATACTACCTTGTGTAAATTATGGTAAAACACTGCAACTCGTGCATTATTTGAACAAGTGGCTATTTCAAGGGAAAGAAAGATGGTAAAACTCAGGAGCACCAGAATATGTAGCCATGGGGCATTGGTGAACTTCAGACAAGAAGATCGTAGGATTTGACAATATCTTCTGGTTTAGGTGCAGAGTATACCTATCTAGTCCATTTTCTTCTGCCATCAGAACTTCCACCCCATCCATGCTATCACTTGAACAGATGAATCCTAGAATAACACTTAACCAGTTTTGACTTTTTAACAGGTAAATTTGACTCAGTATGTTTAATTTCAGTCATTATTTGCCTATGTTACTCTTTGAGGGTAATTAATTCTGTAGTACACTAAAGATATATGGAGTATCTGCTCTATATAATGCACTGCCTTAGGTCTTAGGAAAGTGAATGCAAAGAAGAGTAAGAAGTTTTTTACTGTTCAGAAGCTTGTGCTCTAATATAGGTAACATATAACTAACAAACTATAATAACAACTGGTTTGACAGTGTAGGAAATTATTAATTTTTGTTAGGTAAGGTAAGAAATGGGAGAGGATCATATTTGAACTTGCCCTTAAAGTACTCATAGAGCTTTTAACACAGTTTAATTGAGATGTAATTCACATACCCTACACATACCAAACATACCATTTAAAGCAAACAATTCAATGGCTTTTAGTATATTCACAGGGTTATGAAACCATAAGCACAAATCAACTTTAGAACATTTTCATTATCCTAAAAAGAAACCCCATGTCTGTGTTGACTCCCTATTCTTCCTTCCTTTCAGCTCCTGGCAACTACAAATCTACTTTCTGTCTCTGTAGATTTGCCTGTTCTGCACAATCCATATAAATGAAATCATACAATATGTGTCTGACTTATCTCAGCATAATATTTTCAAAGTTCATCCTTGTTATGGTACATATTAGTACTTCATTCCTTTGTATTGCCAAATATTATTCCATTGTACTGGAAGTATTTTATTTTTCCATTCATCAGTCGATGGGTATCTGAGTGTTTCTACTTTTTGACTATTACGAAAAATGCTGCTGTGAATATTCACGTACAGGGTTTTGGGGGGACATATATTTTCAGTAGTCTTGGGTATTGAAATTGGGAGTGGAATTGCTGGGTTGAGGAACTGTCAGAATATTTTCTAAGATACCATTTTACATTCCTACCAGCAGTATATGAGGATTCCAATTTCTCCGCATCCTAGCCAACACGTGTTCTTGTTTTTTTGGTTTTTGGTTTTTGGTTTTTTTTGGCTGCCCCACGAGGCTTGTGGAATTTTAGTTCCCTGACTAGGGACTGACCGGGGTCTTCAGCAGTGAGAGTGCAGAGTGTGGAGTCCTAACCACTGGGCCTCCAGGGAATTCCCTGTTTGTTGTTTTTTGTTTTTTTAATTTTAGCCTAATCCTAGTGAATGTGAAGTGGCATCTCATTGTGGTTTTGATTTGCATTTCCCAAATGACTAATCATGCTGAGCATCTTTCCATGTGCTTATCAGCCATTTGTAGATCTTCTTTTGAGGCATAGAATTTTAATAGATAAAGAAAGGAAAAGGGAAGGGAGCACTTCAGCCTAACAGAACAGGGTCAAAGGCTTGAGAAATGGTGAAGAATCAGTAAAACTATAGAGTAGGGTCTCCAGAAGAAGGGAGTGAGAGAGGACACTGGAAAATTTAGGGATACTTGGGTCTCAAGTTTATTTTTTGATGAGTCAAGTCACACTGTCCTCTGCTTCTCTTAAGCTTAACATTGCTTGAATTTCAAGGATATTCCTTCTTTTGTAAACGTCAGTGTGTTGTGGCTAGCGCATTTGATTGATTCATCCAACCTTAAATAAAGAATTATTGAGGGCTTACTTCATTCCAGGCGTTCCAGTCCTCAGTTAGTAAGAGGGGTAGATCAGTGAGCAAAAACAGGCAAGGTCCTTGCTTTTCACGGAGCTTATTTTCTAGTGGGGGTGATTTTTTTTACCAATAAAAAACTGCCTGTTAGAGGCTGCCTTTATCCAGCATTTCTGGGCTCGGTAAACAAATCCAGGTCTACTTTGTTCATGCTGTTGCTGATTTTGTTGGCTTGGGTCATAGCGCCTTTCAGCTTTCACCTTTTCAGACCTAAAGTTTAATCTTTAATCATCCCTTACACAGCAGCATCCTGAAATCCCTCTTGGCATCCTTGTTTCTCTTTTTGGGACTGTTAACACTTGAAGTTTTTTCCACTGTCGTTTGTACCAATTAATCAAAAAGACTGATGAACTATAAAGAAAAGTTACATGAATATTTTAGACATTTTCTCTTAAAAAATACTATGTGTATTTCATAAATGTTTGATTTAGGACCAAGGCTTTTCCTTTGAATAAGGATCTGCTGACTATAATTTTCTTTGATGTCTCTTAATATAAAGCCCACATATAATGAATCATCTATGATTTTTAGTTTCTGTTTCTTTACAGTAGAGAATTTAAAGCCATTTCAAAGAAATCTGAGTGCAAAATCCTTCTAGATTTTTATGATTTTCCATTCCAGTCTTTAGTATTTCTGTATCTAATTAGACAGCTTATTATTTTTTTAGCAGCTTGCCTGTGTACATATTCAGCTTCATTTTCATAGAAATTACAAGTCTTTTCACAATCATATTTCATAATTTACTTAATAATTAAATTATGAATTCAGTATCATGTGAAGCTGGATAAACATGTTGGGAATGGCTGTGGCAAACAAATTCAAGTACAGGATGTGGAAGTGCTACTGGCTACGAGCATTTTTGGCCTACTGTGGACATCAGCCATTATGTTTTACAGGAGAAACAGTGTTAGTTCAATCCAAGCTGTTGGTTAAGGAGAAATTGGTTAGGACAGCTGCTTCTGTATATTCCAAGTTAAGTACTCTTACACTGTTTTCTCCTAGCACTCTATATAGACCTCTTTTATAACTTAATTCACTGCTAATAATCGTATACTTGTTTGTCTTCCTTATGGGATTTCATAGTCTTTGAGGGAAAAGGTGTACTCTCTTGTTGTTACATTCATAGTTCTTAGTATATTCTTGGCATGTAATCATTTATTCACTTTTAAAAAAGAATTGACTGGGACTTGCCTGGTGGTCCAGCGGTTAAGACTCCATGCTCCCAATGCAGGGGGCCTGGTTTCAATCCCTGGTCAAGGAACTAGATCCCACATGCCACAACTAAGATTCCGCATGCCGCAACTAAAGATCCTGCACACCGCAACAAAGATCCCTTGTGCTGCAACTAGAGACCCAGCACGGCCAAATAAATACATTAATTTAAAAAAAAATTAACTGAAAGCTCAATGTAACTCAATAATATGACCAGTTCAGTGTGATTCCTAGGTTGCACTAGTTGTGTGTAATGTTCAGAATAGTTCCACTGTATTTATGTTGTGTTGAAGTAGGGTGACAGATTTTAAGATACATATTGACTAACTTGAGCACATCCCCTAAAGAGTGAATTCAGTGAGACTGAGACTATGTCTGTTATTCACTGCTGTATCTCCAGTACATACAATATAGAGTATTAATGCCTGGCAGACCAAAGGTGCTCCGTTTTAAAAATCTTTTAAATTACTGAATCCGGGGAATAGAGAATAGGATGGTGATGTTTCTTTATTATTTCTTGAGGAATGATAAAATGAATAGGGTGTGATTCCTTAGAAGAGGAGATTAGTGAATATATCAACCAAATTTGAAAATTTGAGGCCTAGTCATACAGAAGAGAATGTGGACCTCAGTAGCTCTAGAGAACTGAACCGGGACTAGAGAGTATAAATTATAGGAAAGCAGATTGTATGTTAAACTATTTTCTAATTATTAAGACTTTTAAAAAATAAAGTGTATTATTTCATGACGTCACTGGAAAAGAAGTTTAATGACTTATTTGAGGGGTGTAAAAAAATAAATTTTTGTATGAAATGTGCAGTTGGTTTATCTATACAAACTAAATTCATCCTAATTTAAGCCCTGTAATCTCTTGTTTCAGTCTTCCATAACGTTAATATTCTTTATCAGTTATTGTCTTATAAGCTATTATAGGTCTCATGGTCTTAAGGAGAAATAAATGACTTTTTATCTCCCCGTTTAATTTTTAAGTTTGGTGGAGAGCAGATACTGTATCTTATTACAATAAAAATTTTTTTAATGGTATGCTTATAATCCAGAAATCTTGATGGATCCAGAAATCTTGATGGATTTTGAATAGCCCCAAATGTCTGCTTCATTTATTAGCGTCACGGATGGTGTGCCAATTAATCTGGCATCAGATTGCTGATAGTACCATAACGTTTGTTGAATCTGATGGGTGCAATAGTCATTACACCCCTCCATATGATATATAATGAATCTTCATATTATAATGAATAAGTTCTATGAGATATTATTATGAAATAGTACTGCAGAAGTCTGGATTTTTTTTTTTTTTAATCTTTGCTGCTCTCATAGCACTTTGCAGAGTATCTTATTTCATATAAGCTATTCAATAAATATTTATTAAAAGGCTGGAAAATCTCTTGGGTCCTTAAAAAACCAATCACCCATTTGAGGAATTATTTCTTGTTTTCCAGAAAGTTTATAAGCCAAAAGTACTTTGGTCCAAATGTCAAGGTTATTAAATTATATTGTTAATTTATTCTTATGTCAACAGGGCTTAATTAATGATGCTCCATTTATTTATTCCAAACTTAGATACATAGCTATAAAAATAATTTTCCTCTTCATCTAACTTCCAAAAAACTTACTTTCTGTGTACTTCCTCTGCTTTCTTTAGGACTTATTCCAGTTTTGCCATATTAACGGTTGTGGGGTATTCCTTTTTGAACTGTACCCCATGTCGAGAGTATCACTTTTCTTACAGATTCACATGTATGTGGCCAAAGGAACAACTCCATGTTTTCTTTTTTTCTTTTTTTTTTTTTTTTTTTGCTGTACGCGGGCCTCTCACTGTTGTGGC
>NC_041219.1:77905291-77916998 GCF_002837175.3 Physeter macrocephalus | reverse complement strand
CGCTCAGGCTCAGCGGCCATGGCTCACGGGCCCAGCCGCTCCGCGGCATGTGGGATCTTCCCGGACCGGGGCACGAACCCGTGTCCCCTGCATCAGCAGGCGGACTCTCAACCAATGCGCCACCAGGGAAGCCCAACTCCATGTTTTCTAAAAGGCCTAGAGAACATGTAGCAGGTACCTCTCGTTTCCCTTTGTGTTGGTCATTTTTTACGAATTACTGGAAGATGGTGGTTCCCGCTGACAGAACCATAGGTTAGTTCTTAAACATCATCTGGAATCTTTTGTTGGGCTTCTTTTGCTTAACAAAGTGTCACTGAGATTCATCCATGCTGTTGTGTACATCAGCAGTTTATTGCCTTTTACTACTGAGTTGTGTCCCATTGAATGAATATACTACAATTTGTATATCCTTCTGCTTGTTGGTGAACATTTGAGTTGTTTCCAGTTTTGTTGCTATTATGAGTAAAGCTGACAGTCTTGTACAAATAATTTTGTGGATATATGCTTCTTAGGAGTTGAATTGTAGGTGTATGGGTTAGGTATAAAACTCACTAACAGTTTTTTAAAGTGGCTTTGCCATTTTATAGTCCCACCGACAATGTATGAGTTCCAAGTGGTCAAGATCCTCACCAATACTTGGTATTGTAAGTCTTTTAAATTTTGATCATTCTAGTAGGTTTGAGGTGGTGTCTCATTGTGGTTTTAATTTGTATTTTACCTGACAACTAATGATGTTGAGTACCTTTTCATTTGCTTATTGGCTTTTTGTATATATTAAATTTATTCTCTTGTTCAGATCTTTTGTCCATTTTTTAAAAATGGGTTGTCTTTTTTTAAAAAATTATTGATTATAGGAATTCTTTAAATATTCTGGTGATGAATCCTTTGTCAGATATAAGGACTTTTGGTTTTGAAAATGAGTAAAATATTCAATCTAGAGGTTTCAAGATTCTTTGGGCATCTAAGTAATAGGTCAATTTATTATCGGCAGAAATTCAATTCCAATTATAAATCTAGGGTTGTAGACGAAAATTGGTTAGGGGGTATGTGGATGTTTCGGTTATCTATTGCTGTGTAACAATGTATGCTGTACTCCGTTGTGGCTTAAATCAACAGTTATTTACTATTTCTCACAATTTTCTGGGTCAGCTAGGCAGGTCTTCTGTTTCACCCAGTGCCTACTTGGGTCGCTAATTTGGCTAGATGTCCAGGATGGCTTCTCTCACTTGACTTGGGTGGCTGAAACGGCTAGTGGCCAGGTGGGCCTCTCCTCCTTCTCCATGTCATCTCTCATTATTATTTAGTTTAGCCCAAGTCTCTTTATGTGGTGGTTTGATTCTAAGACAGAAAAAACAGGAGCTGTCAGGACTCTTAAGTGCTAGGCCTGGAACTGGCACAGCGACACTTCTGTCACATTCTACTGGTTAAAGCAAGTCACAGAACCAGCCCAGATTCAAGGGGAGGAAAATAGAACCCTTCTTTTGATGGAAGAGGCAGCATGCACACATACAGGGCAGGGAAGAATTTTTGGTGGCCATTTTTTGTGATATTTTATTACAGTGGAGTAGATGTTTAGAATTTCCTAATAAAAGATGATTTCATTAAAAATATAATTTGTAAGTTATTCCTATATTTATTTCTAAGTATCTTTCCAATTCTTTTTTTTATTTCATGCATTTGTTTATCCCTTACTGCATATATTCTGCTACCAACGTTTCTAAGATATGATTCAAAATTGGAGATGACAAAAAAAGGCTCAGTGGTATATAGCAAGGAGGCTTACGGAGCTATTAAAGATGTTAATTAGGATTCATTTCCTTTAATATGCTAGAAAGAACGTTATGATGCCACTTTACTGATGAACAAAATGAGCTTAATCACATCCTGGGCACTAAGTATTCTGACATTATCTTCTCTCTGAGCCCATCACAGCAGTCTTAGGATTCAAGATCTAATCCTGGGCAACATTATAGGGCCAAGTGTGTCATGTACACACAGTGAAGGAAAGTAGGATGGCCTTGGTAATCCTGCAGTATTTTTCTTATCATGTACTTGATTTTCATTTTCAAAAATTGAGGTAAAATTCCCATAACATAAAGTTAACCATTGACCATTTAAAAGTGTACAATTTAGTGGCATTTAGTACATTCACAGTGTTGTACGTCTCCTCATGTACTTTTTAGAGGAAGGGTTTATGTCAGGGAAATGAAGAACAATAAGATTATGACAAAAAAGACTAATAAGATGTCCAACATTAACTCAAAAAGAACACTTCTTTGGTGGAATGGTTTAAGAGATATGCTGGGACCACTGCCTTCCCACTGAAGTGCCAGTGTCTGGTCAGCAGGAGCATGGCCTAAGCAATCTCCTTCTTGCCTCCTGCCAGCCTCTTAAGTCCTCCAAAACTGCAAGGTTAGTTCAATTTTATCTTACCTTTCCTCTCCTGAGGATGGTAAGCAGTCTCGGGGACTCTACCACCTTGGTCCCCTCTATCCCAAGGCTTGGGAGTTTCACAGACCCATTCTAGATCTGAGAACAGCGCTTTTCCGGGGAGCAGAGATTGTGGGCGTTCATTAGCCTCTTCCCGTCCTTTTCTGTGCCTCAGAAGGACTGACCCACAGGTTGTCCTGAGGGCCCAGGCTACCTGCAGTGAACTTGAAGTTGCAGGCTACTTGCAGGCCCTGCTCCCTCTTCTCCTAAAAATGGAAAGATATTTAGATACTTTTGTCGTTGTTTTACTGGGGTCAGGTAAGAACTGAACAGATGTAGTAAGTCATTAGAGATTTAAAGATGTTTTAAAAATTTTGCTATACTCTCCCTCACACGCCTACAATAGTCTCAAGACTTAGCTACCACCTCCCTTGACCTAAAAAGGGGTGGAGGGATGGGGGAAGGAGGAGATATCTGTGAGGAAAAAGAAATACAAAGAAATACTCTGCCCAGAAGAATCGATCATTCCAATATCCATCTTAATGATTAGAATGGGATAGAATAGAATAGAAGCAAGAAGATTAAAGAGAAAATAACCTCCTTAGATAGTAGAAGCCCAGTGATTTTTTTTTTTAACAAAATGTTGGAAAAGTAGTGCTGATGATTATGGGATACATCAAGTATAATGTTAGCAACCTTACTAATTAAAATTTAATACCAGTCATAACTTATTTGATATTTCCCTCGTCTGTGAAATGGAGATCTGCCTTACTCCTACAGGAAGGTGCATTTAGGACTGCAGAATACAGCCAATTTCAATTCCCAATAAGGCCATGGTATCCTAAGAAGTTTCCAGAGGTAATTTGACTCTGATTTTAGCCTTACATGATCACATTAGAGCCAAACCCTTGTAAAATTTGACTCCACTGCACAATGTGATCGATGCTGAAAAAGGGGGTTTAGAGGAGTGCACCTAACGTTCCCTGGCAGGAAATGGGGAACGTTTCCCTGAGATTGTGTCACTGAACTAGGAGCAGATGTTTGCTAAATTGGCAGGGATTGAGGGGAGAATGTATTAAACTGAGTGAAAATATTTGTAAAGGCAGAAAGGGGTAAGAATGTGCCAGCAAGTAATTACTCTAGCTAATGTGGGAGGGAGGAGGAAGAGTCGTTAGTTGAACTGGAGAGGTAGTCAGGAGCCAGATACAAGTGTTTTATTACAAGCTAAGGAATTTGGATTTTTATTCAGCATTAAAGGGCCACTGAAGGATTTTATGCAGAGGATTGTAATGATCAGACTAGCATAATAGCATATTAAGAAGATCGTTTTGGCAGCAGTATAGAGGCCAGATTGACAAGGAGGCCAGTTAGGAGTCTACTGGAATACTCTGGGCCAGAGACGATGAGTACCTAAACTAAGGCACTCCTTTATGATGAAAGAGAAACTAACCTCAGTAATCTAAGGCTGTGCTGCGGAGTGTGGGAGCCACTTAGCCACGCATGGCTGTTGAGCATGTGAAACTTGACTGTTGCAAAATGAGATGTGCTGTAGGTGTAAAATACTCAACCAGATTTCAAAGCCTCGGTATCTCAATAAAACGTTTTTGTATATTGATTACAAGTTAAAGCAATATTTTGAAGACATTGGGTTAAGTAAAATATATCATTACGATTAATTTTTCCTATTTCATTTTACTATTTTAAGAATGTAGCTACTAGAAAATTTTAAATTATATGTATGGCTCACATTATATTTTTATTTTTTTTCATTGCTGACTAAATTTATTTCAGTTCAATTTCTTGCCTAATTCATGCTAGCTGTTTGATTAGAAAGTGTTTCATTTTAACTCATAATAGGTCTGGAAACTTCAGAAATGCAAAATGGTTTTCATATATTTGGGAAACAAGGTTGAAAAGCTCTGTAAGACCGTATTTTTATTAATTAATTAATTTTATTAATAAGAGTGTCAACACAGAGTATCTGCAGGAAACTGGCTTTTGCAATGAGGTCACAGTGCATTTTTAAATCCATTGTTAGATAATGTTTATTCACTCTTCTGCAAATAAATTATTTCTGCAACAAATGTTCCAAAGCTGGTGCATGGATAAGACTGGACTAGAGAAAAAGTTTATTTGAAAAACACTTTTTGAAACGTTTTAAGTGTTATCTAAACACTCTGGAGGGTTTTTTTTTGCCATGTTCCAATTGACAAAGGCCAAGAAATGCCCTCATAGGTAACAAACATTCATAGCTAACAGGGAGGGCTATTGTATCAAAAACTCTGTCTACTAATGGGTACAGAGTTTTTTTGAAGTGATGAAATGTTCTAAAATTAGATAATGGTGATGGTTGTACAACTCTGTGAATATACCCAAAACCACTCAGTTGTATACTTTAAAAGGGTGAATGTTAAGGTTATGAACATATCTCAGTAAAGCTGTTATAAAAAAACGTTAATCGGGCTTCCCTGGTGGCGCAGTGGTTGAGAGTCCGCCTGCCGATGCAGGGGACACGGGTTCGTGCCCCAGGTCCGGGAAGATCCCACATGCCGCGGAGTGGCTGGGCCCGTGAGCCATGGCCGCTGAGCCTGCACGTCCGGAGCCCGTGCTCCGCAACGGGAGAGGCCACAGCAGTGGAGGCCCGTGTACCGCAATAAACAAAACAAAACAAAACCCCATCTTTACATGCACATCTGTTGCAGTTACTGATTTCCTAGTTATTTAATGAGAATTATGTGAGCAGACACACAAAAAGCAACCATATATACAAAAATTCCTGTGATCACACAAAAATGGTCTGTTCTTTTTTGGCTTCTGTACCAGCCTCACAGATCTGGTGGTAGATGGGAAGCCTAGTGGCCTTCTTTGGTGAGTACTTGTGAAGTTATTAAGCAGTGTTTATCTAGCTTAAGGGATTGAAAGATTGACTGAGTACACTAGATTCTCATTCATATTCCGGTACAAAATGAATGTGATACACTGAAAGGTGTAGACTGAATCCAGCAGGTTAGTAGAAAAAATAACACTCCAATATTTGATCATTTGATGTTGAGGAATTCATTCTTAAAGTTTTTAGGCCAAGTTAGAGTTGGTTTATATCTACCCTGGATCTTGTTAGGCATGTCTCCTGTTTCTTGTATCTCAGTTCATCCTGTAGAAAACCATGCCACCTAACTCACTAGATCCCCAGAGAACAGCCATGCAGTGTTTTCAGCTACAGAGACTAGCAGAGGATGCATTTACTATTTCTTTCCTGTTTGCTACCATCTGAAGTAAGATTTTTCTGGCTCATCACCAAGCACCTATCATCCCAGAAAGGAAGAAATAGAGTGGATTTGGTGCATCTCTTTTCTCTCATAACCTCTTTCCAAGTCATTTCCACAGAAGTGCCAAGGCACAGGAGAGAAGCTGAGCCCCAGTTTTTCTGTTAAAAGCAGAACTCTTCACAGATTTTTACACAGCTGCTGCATTTTGTCCTAATCCCTTTCCTGCTCAGCCTTGTTACTGTGGCCTTGCTGCAGGGCTGCTTTCAGCAACCTTTCTGACACAGGTTTAATGCTGATTAGTCCCAAAACAATTCTAGGGCAGAGCTCCCTGCCAGGATGAAGAATGAACAAAATTGGTTTGCACACAGGCCAGCTGCAGTTGCTGCAAGTAGAGTCTGTCAAATGCGGACCATTTTCTTGTTTACCAAGATGAGGTTAAATTAGCACAGCATGAAGCAAAATGGATTAAAAAAAAGAAAAAAATTGAAAACCATCTATGCTAGTTGAGTAGGATGCGGTGAGTATGGAATTCAGGTGATTTTAAATTAGTTTGAAAAGGTAAGATAGTATACAGTACTAAAACCTGATTAAAAGTCACTTGAAAGATTTGCTTCTCCAAATGGGACAGGGGTGTAGGTGGACTGTATAATCTTTTAAAGATTATTCAGGTCTAGCATGGTATGAATTACTCATTCTTGCAGTTATTTTCTAAAATAATTGAATCAGATTTTATGTGTTTATAGAGCAGTCTCTGGTTGACGGACTTGCAGACTAGATGAGAAAGCAAGGTGAACTGTGTAAGGAGAGAACCCCGAACCCAAGAGGTCTCTGACTTCCCAGGCTTCGGTGCACCAGACTCCCTTCTTCTTCCTTTTGTGCAGAGCCTGCCCACAGATCCTCTCTTGGGAACCCAGGCTTCTCACCCTAGCATTCAGAGCCGAGTTGAGGGGAAGAGGAGGAGTAATTAGCTGAGGAGCAGGAGGAGAAGTATAGGACGGGAAAGGGGGAAGAAAAGGCAAATACAGAGAGTATGAGACGAAAGGCACAGTGTCTCATCTGACTCCCGGGCCTCTATGCTTCACCCCCCCAGTCCTTCATCCACTGTGGGTTTGAGAGCTGCTGATCATCTGTTCGCTGTGACCTTTCCTATCCTGGGTCGTGAGGTGTTTTACCCCTGTTAGTTTAGGGCTGGGGAGATAGGGAGACTTAACCGCCTTATAACACTGTTCCTAAGGGAAATGAATTCTCTTATAGACCAACCCCTGAATATAACCATTAATGAAATAGACTATTAAACTGCAGCTTGTGTGGTTAGAGAGAGATCCTTCCTTCTACCAACTGTGTACTTCTCATTCAGCACTATACTGTACATTTCACTGCCCTTCACCTCCACTGAGATAATTTACCTTATGTCTGAGACCAAGGAAGCAACAGGAGTACTAAATTAAGACACAGAGCAGCGTAGTCAGGGCGTTACCTACTCACAGGCCATTGTAAGTTCAGGCTGGAGGGAACTCACAGAAAAAATAAAGATCTGCCTATATTGGAAATAAAGTGGGTTGGGTTTAGGGAAAACAGGAATCACTGTGGGCTATAGTAGGGTAGTTTATAATTTAAGCTGCATCCTGAAAGAGGATGGGCCAAGTGAGGACAGGCTGGTGTTCTAAGCTCCAGGCCTAAAGGGGCCAGGGAGGGGCACAAAGAGGACTTTTATTCTATCTCTAAAGTTTTATTTCTGTTTAAAAAATTGTGAAGCAGATACAGCAACGTGTTAACATTTGTTGAATTCAGGTGGAATATACCCACACAGGTGTTCATTATTTCTGTTCTACTTTTCTCTATGTTTGAAATATTTTTTAATTACAGAAAGGAAAAGAGGGACTTCCCCGGTGGTCCAGTGGCTAGGACTCTGCGATCCCAATGCAGGGGGCCCGGTTCGACCCCTGGTTGGGGAACTAGATCCCACATGCCACAACTGAGACCCGGCTCAGCCAAATAAATAAATAAGTACTAAACAAAAAAAGGAAAAGAAATAGCCTTAAAGCTGGGCAGTACAAGAGACAAATGAAAGAACTTAAATAACATACAAGTCAGTAGCCAGCTCTTGAGTAGGCAGGTGGGTAATGGTAGTCATTTTATCAAGGGTCTTGAAGGGACATACAAATAATGTATTTTTCTGCAACCAAAGAACTGAAAAGTGATTAAAATCACCCATCATGAAAGATCAAATTAATGAAGAAGTGGAAAAAATAAATAACAGGCCAAAGCTTATCCATGGTTTGGACTTAACCTCCTTTAGCTTGAGTAGGATGCAGTGAGATATGCTAACACAGAAAATATGTTGTACATCATTGGAGGAAATGAATATAACTAAATGATATATTTATATATATAAATAAATATATATATATTGATGAGTCACTATCATCAAAAAGAGAAAGTTCAGGAGCAAAGGAAGTAAGTATAACCTGTACACCTAGTTTTCACAACTATATGTATCCATGAAAAATAATCGTAAGCATAAGCATAAGAATTATTTTTCTGAGAGAGTGGCTTTAATACATATATTTAGGGAATTCCTCGGTGGTCCATTGGTTAGGACTCTGCACTTCCATTGCAGGGGGCATGGGTTCGATCCCTGGTTGGGGAAGTAAAATCCCACAAGCCACATGGTGTGACCAAAAAAAAAAAGACCATATATTTAAATTCTGTAAAAATATACTGTACAGCCTCTCTTTTGTGATGTAATTGTCTCTGTTCACCAGCTTGAATTATTGCCTTCCCAGGAATTTCTTCTATAAGCACTGAGGGAAGAACCATTACTAATAATTTCTCTGTATTCCTAATAAGCTTGGTTAAGCTCATAGAAAGAACTGGATATAGTTGTTGTTGGTGATATAGAACTATGAACAGTCTATTAACTACCAGTAATACTGTGTTCCTAGTGAAAAAATAAGTTTAATCTTACTGAAAAAAGTATGTCCATGTAACATAGTTTTTCTAAATGACAAACTACTGATTATTTATGTGTAATTGAATGAAGTTTGAGTTTGTTGGATTTTTGTTCATTCATTCATGCAAAATGGAAAGGCTTTTAAAACTTATCCTAAAAGTACCCCTCACCCATGAGGATGGCTGCTATCAAAAAACCAGAAAACAGCAAATGTTGGTGAGCATGTGGAGAAATTGGACCCTTGTGCACTGTTGGTTAGAATGTAGAATGGTACACTTGCTATGGAAAACAGTATGGTGGTTCCTCAAAAAATTAAAAATAGAATCATCATATAATCCAGTAATTCCACCTCTGTGGGTATATACCCAGAAGAATTGAAAGCCAGAGTCTCAAAGAGATATATGTATCAGGTTCGTAACAGCATTATTCACAATGGCTATAGCAAGGAAGCAACCCAGGTGTCCGTCAGTGGATAAATGAGTAAGCAAAATTTGGCTTATACTATACAGTGGAATATAACTAAGCTTTCAAAAGGAAGGAAATTCTTCAGTATGCTGCAACATGAATACACTTTGAGAACATTATACTAAATGAAATAAGCCAGGCATGAGAAGGCACTCTATGATTCTATTCATATGCGGTGCTTAGAGTAATCAAAATCATAGAGATAGTAGAATGGTGGTTGCCAGGCCCTGAGGAGGTGGAGGGAATGAGGAGTTATTTTTTAATGGGCATAGGGTTTCAATTTGCTAGATGAGAAGAATTATAGAGATGAATAGTGGTGATGGTTGCATATTATAAATGTATTTAATACCACGGAATTGTATACTTAAGAATGGTTAATATGGTAAATTTTATGTTATGTGTATCTTACTACAATAAAAAAGTTGACGGAAAATATTCATCCTAAAAGAATTTGACTTACTATATTCTCTCACAGAAGTACAATTTAACAAACATTTATGGCAATTAAATTTATCCACTATACAAGTATATCTACAAAATTATAAGTATCTGGAATGGTCATTCAGGAGCACAAAATCCATAATGCAGCTTCCCTAGTTATTTCTCAGCTATTTCTACCTAATATTGTGAAAGAAACAAATACTTTTACAATGATAGTAATGCTAATTTTAATTTATAATTTTGGTATAATTATAATTGCAAGTCTTAAATTCTTACTAAATGACCTTCATACTACTACAAAACTATTATTCTAAAATTTGTACAAACAAGATAAAAATCTTTACATAATGTCAGTAACAACCCATGTTCTTTCCGCTAGCCTGTGTTCATAGTTATTCATTTACTTAATGAATGGTCCTTGAATTCATGTTATGCTAGGCACTGTGTGGGCTCTGGGGATTCAGTAGAGAACAGCTCTTACCCTCATAGAGCTGCAGTCTTTTCCAGAAGAAATGACTACAAGCTTAGATCTGAAGAGTGGCCAAGAATTTACAGGTGGGATGGGGAGTGGGGCAATACTGGAAGAAGTGTTTGTGGCAGACATACAACATGTGTAAAAGTCGGCTAATTTGAGAGAGCAAGGTACATACAGTGAGCAGCTAGTAATTTCCTCATGGCTGGAGTACAGAATACAAAGGATATGGAAAATCTTGCAGAAAGGGTTAAGATATAAGCAGTCAGATTATGAAAATTTTTGAAGCAGTGTTAGGCAATTTGAGATTTAATGTTAGGATAATGAAGCACTGTTGGAGGGTTCTGAAGGGGAGTAACCTCGGATCTGTATTTAGAAAGATTTCTTGGGCTGCGTTATGGAGTGGGGAGAGGTGGGTGGTAAGCCCGGCAGCAGGACAGTGATGACGTTTGTAATAATTCGGGTGAGAGACGACATTGGATTGGACTAGAGAAGTGGCAGTGGGGATGGAGAGAGTTGGATAGATTTAAGAAAAATAGGAGGTTAAATCAGTAGGATGAAGCAATGGATTAGATGTGGGGGCTAAGAGGGAAAGAGGAGTCGAGGATAATTCCAGCTATACAGCTTGAGCCACTGGGTGAATGGTTGTACTACTCCTTGAGCTGGAGAAATTACCAGTCAGGGCTTTGGAAGTGATTCCCTGTTTGATCTCTAAGAGCTCTTCCTATTGTGAGTGTAAGAATTTCTGATTCTTGACACTTCTAAGAAAGCTCATTATCTAATCTACAGATTAGACCATTTTTACTGCCACTTATGTAAAAGTCATTCCTGAGATGTCCATATCCCTAGTTACTCTCAGAGTTCAAAATAATATGTGAGGTTCATTGTTAGAACTCATTGGTTTATTTATTAAAGTAGAATATTGTTTTCTGTAGGCGATGTATAATTTTGTCTAGTTACATATGTAACGAAGTTATACATAACCCTTTATAGTCAATGTAGCCATGTGTCAGATAACTCAAAAAGTAACTAATGATAACAGAGCCACTGTTGACAAGCATGACAACATAAATATATCTAAGTAAATTAATAAATGTTAAAAGTAAACACTTGACAATTCTCCTTCATTGCCAGTGGGAATGCAAAATGGTATCGCTACTTTAGAGGTCATTGTGACAGTTTCTTACAAAACTAAACATACCTTACCGTATGATTCATTAGTCACACTCCTTGTTATTTATCCAAAGGAGCTGAAGGCTTATATCTGCACAAAAACCCTTACACATGGATGTTTCTAGCAGATTTATTCTTTTTTTTTCTTTTTAACATCTTTATTGGAGTATAATTTCTTTACAATGGTGTGTTAGTTTGGTGTATAACAAAGTGAATCAGCTATATGTACACATATATCTCCATATCCCCTCCCTCTTGCACCTCCCTCCAACCTTCCCTATCCCACCCCTCCAGATAGGCACAAAGCACTGAGCTGATCTCCCTGTGCTATGCAGCTGCTTCCCACTAGCTATTGTTTTTACATTTGGTAGTGTATATATGTCCATGCCACTCTCTCACTTTGTCCCAGTTTACCCTTCCCCCTCCCCATGTCCTCAACTCCATTCTCTATGTCTGTCTTTATTCCTGTCCTGCCCCTAGGTTCTTCAGAACCTTTTTTTTTTTTTT
>NC_041219.1:77902559-77905060 GCF_002837175.3 Physeter macrocephalus | reverse complement strand
AACTTGTTCTCCCCATTAAAGGGATTGAATAAATCGGCCACTTTGGTGCACCTGTGTCTTGCGAATTGTCCACTTGGAGACGGAGGTTTAGAAAGTGAGTTTCAGTCTTGTTTAACTCCCTTCTCATTAGACTGGTCTCATGATTTCCTACACACCATGTTACTTCCTGTCTACCTTTTCTTGGTGTTGTTCATGCCTCGATTGTCTCCTGTGCCTGCTCAAACCTTGGTCCATTCTCATTTGTACCGTGGAAGTTTGTCATGCTGGATACTGTCAGAACTAATTTTACTTAAGTTTCTGTTAAGCCACAAACCACACATTTTGTGTATTTTCTGTTTTTTTGTGTTTGTATTTTTTGTTTGTTTGTTTTGTTTCGTTTTGTTTTTCGGTATGCGGGCCTCTCACTGTTGTGGCCTCTCCCGTTGCGGAGCTCAGGCTCCGGAAGCGCAGGCTCAGCGTCCATGGCTCACGGGCCCAGCCGCTCCGTGGCATGTGGGATCGTCCTGGACCGGGCCACGAACCCGTGTCCCCTGCTTCGGCAGGCGGACTCTCAACCACTGCGCCACCAGGGAAGCCCTGTTTGTAGATTTTTTGATGATGGCCATTCTCCCTCTCCAGCATTTATTGTTTGTAGAATTTTTGATGATGACCATTCTCCCTCTCCAGCATTTATTATTTGTAGAATTTTTTTTTTTTTTTTTTTTTTTTTTTTTTGCATCGGCAGGCGGACGCGCAACCACTGCGCCACCAGGGAAGCCCCTGTTTGTAGAATTTTTGATGATGGCCATCCTGACTGGTGTGAGGTGTTGCCTCACTGTAGTTTGATTTGCATTTCTCTAACGATTAGTGATGTTGAGCATCCTTTCATGTGTTTGTTGGCAGTCTTTTTATCTTCTTTGGAGAAATGTCTATTTAGGTCTTCTGCCCATTTTTGGATTGGGTTGTTTGTTGTTTTGATAGTGAGCTGCATGAGCTGCTTGTGTATTTTGAAGATTAATCCTTTGTCAGTTGCTTCATTTGCAAATATTTTCTCCCATTCTGAGGGTTGTCTTTTCGTCTTGTTTATGGTTTCCTTTGCTGTGCAAAAGCTTTTAAGTTTCATTAGGTCCCATTTGTTTATTTTTGTTTTTATTTCCATTTCTCTAGGAGGTGGGTCAAAAAGGATCATGCTGTGATTTATGTCATAGAGTGTTCTGCCTGTTTTCCTCTAAGAGTTTTGTAGTGTCTGGCCTTACATTTAGGTCTTTAATCCATTTTGAGTTTATTTTTGTGTATGGTGTTAGGGAGTGTTCTAATTTCATTCTTTTACTAACACTTTTATTTTTTTAAAAAAATTTATCAATTTTATCTTCTTTTTTAATTAATTAATTAATTAATTTTTGTCTGTTGGGTTTTTGTTGCTGCACGCGGGCTTTGTCTAGCTGTGGCGAGTGAGGGCTACTCTTCGTTGGGTGCGCGGGCTTCTCATTGCGGTGGCTTCTCTTGTTGCAGAGCAAAGGCGAGTGGGCTTTAGTAGTTGCGGCACAAGGGCTCAGTAGTTGTGGCTCGTGGGGTCTAGAGCGCAGGCTCAGTAGTTGGGCACACGGGCTTAGTTGCTCTGCAGCATGTGGGATCCTCCCGGACCAGGGCTCAAACCCATGTCCCCTGAATTGGCAGGTGGATTCTCAACCACTGAGCCACCAGGGAAGTCCAGCAGTTTTATTCTTAATTGCTGAAATTTGGAAGCAACTAAGATGTCCTTAAGTAGGTAAATGGATAAATAAACTGTGGTATGTTCATACAATGGAATATTATTCAGAGCTAAATTGAAATGAGCTACCAAGCCTTGCAAAGATGTGGAGGAACCTTGAATGCATACTATTAAGTGAAAGAAGCCAACCTGAAAAGATTTCAACTATGTGACTTTCTGGAAAGGGCTAAACTATAGAGACAGTAAAAAGATCAGTGGTTGTCAGGGATTAGGGAGGAGAGAGGAATGAACAGACAAAACACAGAGGATTTTTAGTGCAGTGAACTATTCTGTACCATACTACAACAGTGGATACATGTCATTATACATCTCAAAACCCCTAGAATGTACATCACCAAGAGTGAACCCTATTATAAACTATGGACTTTGGGTGATATTGATGTGTGGATCATCTTTTATTCAGGGTTACCTTCTATTCACACACACACACACACACACACGCCCAAATTTTTTTTTTCTGGCTTTCACAGTATTTGTTGGAAATACTGCTTATGTTGTCTTACATTTGTAACTCTAGGGCATTTCTTACAACTACAAATCAGTACCTAATAAGAGATTCATGTTCCCGAAGAGTTTTGGTGTTTGGGTTTGTTGGGTTTTTTTTTTTTTTTTTTGCGGTACGTGGGCCTCTCACTGTTGTGGCCTCTCCCGTTGTGGAGCACAGGCTCCGGACGCGCAGGCTCAGCAGCCATGGCTCACGGGCCCAGCCGCTCCGCGGCATGTGGGATCTTCCCGGACCGGGGCACGAACC
>NC_041219.1:77890626-77902482 GCF_002837175.3 Physeter macrocephalus | reverse complement strand
ACCCATGTCCCCTGCATCGGCAGGCGGACTCTCAACCACTGCGCCACCAGGGAAGCCCTACATTTTTTATGATATAACTTTACTCATCATTGCCATTTTTCTTTCTGGAAAACACAGAATCAGTAGTTTACCCAAGGTCACATATAGCTTAATCATTCTATATTTATGCTCCAGAAACAGAAAACTAAGATTTATTCCCCACATTATGAGAATATTGAACCCTCTTTATTACAGAAAACACTTTGTATGCTAGAAGAATGTTTATTTCTATTTATTTCCATTCTGTTTTCCTCAGCCCTTTTTCAAGAGAAGAGAGAGTCAATCCCTGGTCTTGACTTGGGTGAGTCTTGGTCTGTCAATATGATAGCTACTAGAAATGTGTCTTATGCAACTAAGGAACTGAATTTTAAATTTTATTTATTTATTTATTTATTTATTTATTTATTTTTTGTGGCCGCTCCGCGGCATGTGGGATCCTCCCAAACCGGGGCGCGAACCCGGTTCCCCTGCATCGGCAGGCAGACGCGCAACCACTGCGCCACCAGGGAAGCCCCTTAAATTTTATTTATTTTTAATTAATTAAAATTTAAATAGCCACATGTTAGTGGCTACTTTATTGAACAGTGCAGCTCTAGATTACCAGTTAGAAGACAGGACCATGTTAAACCATAGAATGGGGATGCAGTCAACAAAATTCAAACTTTGGGAAACTCTATCAACAGAAACCCCAAGGGGGAAAAAAAAGATGTGGAGCGGAAACCCTAAGATTAAGAGACTTAAAGGGCATATCAACAAATCACAATGTATGGACTTTATTTGGGTCCTGATACAAACTGTTAAAAATAATTATTACATTTATGATCTAATTGGAAATTTGAATAATGGCTAGATGTTTGATATTAGGGAATTACTGTTTATTTTTTAGGCATCATAATATATTGTGGTTGTCTTACAAAAGGAGGAGAGTGAGTCATTATCTTTCAGAGAGACATTGAAATATTTACTTCCTGCGCTTACATTTACTAAGTTTTTCGTGAATGACCTATTTTATTTTAGCATTAATGATTTAAAAAAACTTTTCATATGGAGAATCTTGAACATATGTAGGTAGATAGAGTAGTACAATGAACCCCCATATACCCATTATCCAGATTCAAGAATTATCAGCTCATGGTCAGCATTGTTTCCTCTTCATGCCCCTGTATTATGTTTTAAGCAAATCCCAGACATCATGTGATTTTACTTGAAATATTTCAGCAGCTATTTCTGAAAAATAAGGCTGTAAGCAGTTAGGGTAGGGGGTTCCTGGAGAAAGAGAACCAGCCATTGCTTTCTTGATATAAGAGAAGCCATTTTTGGCCTAAGCCATTTTGTGATATAAGTCTGGCCCAGTGCTTGTCCTTGAACAGGTCTCAGAAATGATCTTTAAAAAAAAAAAAAAATTTATTTATTTATTTAGGCTGCACCAGGTCTTAGTTTGGCGTGCGTGATCTTTGTTGCAGCATGTGGGCTTCTTAGTTGTGGCATGCGAACTCTTAGTTGCGGCATGCATGCAGGATCTAGTTCCCCTACCAGGGATCGAACCTGGGCCTCCTGCATTGGGAGCATGGAGTCTTACCCACACCACGAGGGAAGTCCCAGAAATGATCTTAAGGGAACAAAAAAATGCAGAAACAAACTGCTATCAGGCAAAAGAAGTAACTTTGCTGTTGTTGCAAAGATCAGTTGTAAAGACTCCCAGTTCTGTGTCAGTGGTATAGACTGGACCACGAGGGAAGTCCCAGAAATGATCTTAAGGGAACAAAAAAATGCAGAAACAAACTGCTATCAGGCAAAAGAAGTAACTTTGCTGTTGTTGCAAAGATCAGTTGTAAAGACTCCCAGTTCTGTGTCAGTGGTATAGGTTAGCCTGAAGTGCTCAACCACCAGATCAGTTGGAACCCAAAGGATGATGATGTTGAACTTTTCTGACCCTCCTGACTTCCGTCAACTAAAGCTTGGACTCTGTAAACCTGTAAACTGCCCAATCCCCTTCATGAATATGCATGTATCTTTAGCTTGAAAATTCCCCAATTTTGCTGTTCAGGAGACAGTACTTTGGGAAAGATCCCTACTGTTCTCCTTACTTGCTGTAAGAAATCCTTCCTTTCCTCAGTCTTTGGCTTGATTATGTCTTTTGGCTTGACACCCACCAAGAGGCAAACCCAATTTTCAGGTAACAAGGCCTCTTTGTTTTTACATTACTCCAGTACAATTATCAAACCTAAAATTTAAAAATAATATCATTAAAAAAATATTATCTAGTTAATACTCAAATTCCCACTTGCTTCAAAAATTTATAGTTTACATCTAAATGACCAAACATGACAATTCTGTGAATAAACAAAGTTACATGATCCATTTTACGTTCACAAAGTGGCAATATAAAACAAATGCATAAAGTTACTAACTGTGAAAAGGATTATGTAGAGCTTTGTGACAGTTATGAATTAAGCCAAAAATAAAGTAAGGTGACATTGCATTTGTCAAATTGATAAATCTCTTTGTAAAGATATTTGAAATGTAATGGGAAAACTTTTTAAGAAATAAATAAGATATTAGAGTAGAAACTACTCGAAGGCCTCTGTAAAGCTTTTTTTTTTTTTTATGGCTGCATTGGGTCTTCGTTGCTGCACGTGCAGGCTTTCTCTAGTTGTGGAGAGCTGGGGGCTACTCTTAGTTGCAGTGCATGGGCTTCTCATTGTGGTGGCTTCTCTTGTTGCGGAGCATGGGCTCTAGGCACGCGGGCTTCAGTAGTTGTGGCACGCAGGCTTAGTTAAGTCCTATAAAGCTCTTTGGTTTGGACAACTTGAATCATAGAGTTTATGAGAAATTTAATAATGAAGGTACAGTATAGGCAAGAAAATGGGATAAAATGAATACACTGTAAAAGTAATTTACCTTACGTGTTGCTGAAAGGGCATAGTGAAAAGAGACTCCTGGAGAATAGGAAATATATATTTTTCTTTAAAATGCCCTCCTATATAATACTACACAAATTGTTTAGTATTTGAAAGATCTAAGACCATCCAAAATCAAAAATTCTGAGAAATACAAGAATTCCACAGAAATATGGATATACTTAGTTCTTGAGTATACTCAGTTCTTGTCTTGAATATACTCAGTTCTTGTCTCCGTCTGGGATGGATGAGATTCCTAAAATCTTTTCAGATGTGGGAAGGGTAGGATAAAGTTATTTGCATTAAGAGTTTGACCTATTTTGCAGCTACATTTGTACAAAACTATTTGTACATTTATACAAAATCAGCAGTTAATAAGTTTATAAAAATATTCTTGGCATCTTTTCTCCAAAGATCTCAACAAAGATGCTAAAAACTGTGTCTCCCGTTGCCCCTCCAGGTTGAGAATTGATGACCATGTAAACGTAGGCTGGTAGAGTGGAGGGGAAAGGTGCAATCCTAATATGAAAATATTAGGCAACTGCTGAAAATATTACAAAGAACAAATACTTCATAAGATATTGTTATAAAGAAGTTTAAAAATGTATTTATAAACTAGTATTGTAAACCTTCTCCTATTTAAGTAGTAGTTAAAAACAAGTTAACTTCTGAAGGGCCTAGGAGCAGTGATACCTCAGTAGAAATGAGCACACCTAGTGCCCAGATCTTGTTTGTAATACCATTCTCCAGTTAAAGGATTGAGGGATCCTTGAAGAAATGGCTAACTCTGGAAATGGAGCAGGAAGTATTCAAGATGAGCCTGGAGCATCTTATAGTGCCAGAAATTAAGGAAGTGCCAAAACCAAAACACAACACATAGGTCAGAGTATGTCAGTGGGCCCCAAGAGACAAATGAAAGAGTTCCCAGTGGCCGTGTGAACAACAAAATAAAAGTACATTGGATTATGACCCAAAATATAAAATATCCATGAGTTCATACAGATGTAAAGAAATGATCAAATAAATTAAGGAGGGGAGAGACACATCTCCCTTGCATTAGAATTCCAAATAATTTATGTAGATACTCTTCCCTCAAGGACGTGGAGCACAGCTGTCCACTCTAAGTGTGGACTGGTTATAGTGATTTCCTTCTAAAGATTATAGTTGGAAAATGGAGAAAATAGAGGAATTTTACAATGGAGAAACATTGTCTCAGTCAGGTGATCATCAACAGTGATAAGTCCTGTTGATGATGTATGTTCCTGATATGATGTGATGAAAACGGCACTTTACCTCCATGATCTTCTTCCCAAAACCCTTAACCTCAGTCTAATTATTAGGAAAACATCAGACAAATCCCATTTGAGGGACTTTCTACCAAATACCTGACAAGTACTCTTCAAAACTGTCAGTGTCATCTAAAACAAGGAAAGTCTGAGAAATTGTCACAGCCAAGAAGAGCTTAGGGAGACATGACTAAATGTAATGTGTGTATGGGATTCTGGAACAAAAAAAGGACCTTAGATAAAAACTCTGGAAATGAATAAAGTATAGACTTTAATTAATAATAATGTATCAATATTGCTTCATTAATGATAATGTCATGTTTACGGATAAGGGGAAACTAGTTGGAGGGTATATTGGAACTCTGTACTATCTTCCCAATTTTTCTGTAAATCTAAAACCATTCCAAAAACTAAAGTTTACTTTGAAAAAAAAAAGTTAGCCATGTAGTCCTGGATTCAAAGCAAAGAATAATAAAATTCTGGTCATGTGATACCACCATGGACATATGATACAGTAATAATATCCTTATGTTCTTATGTTTGAAATAAGGTAGGTGTCAAATTTTAATGTACAAGTCAGCACAAATTGGAAAAGAAATAAAATGTTGTAAAGAAAATGGGCTAATTTTATTCCTTTACTTAAATTACATTTCAGTTTATATAGTCAAAGTTTTGAAATGACTCATTTTCACAGCTACCAAGTCTTTAAATAAGTCTTACAAATTCTAGAGTATATGATTCAGATGTGAGAACAATTTTCATTCATTTATCCATTTATGCAACAAACACTAAAGAACATATGTACCAGGCACAGTATTAAGTAGGTGTTGAGGAAGTAAGGATGAATAATGTGTTGAAGAGATTCAAGTCGGAAGGAGGAGATAGAATTGAACAGTTTTAATACAGTATGTTAAGTGGATAGCAATATGCAGAATAGTTACAGGAATGGAGTTCCAAAAACTAAACGGTTCTATTTCCTTTAAAAAAAAAAAAAAAGGGCGTTATATTTATGTGTTATGTGCCAACCAAGAAAAGAAGAGAAATGCTGTGCTCTGAACCTTAATATCAGTGAAAGTTTTTATTTTAACACATCAACTAATAGGTATTTAGTACAATGTTTGTACAGTAGTGATTCATTTAAAAATTAAGCTCATGGAATTTAAAAGATGTTGGACCATAAAAATGATCTGTTCTAATTTGTAGCTTTATACTGTGTTATGGAAGAAACTCTTTACTTTTTTTGTGCTTAAAGACCTGTAGGAGCCCAGCAGGGGCCAAATGCAAGGACCAGAGTGAGGCCTTAGGTGCTAAGGGCAGCCCAGCTGCCAGGCAGTAAGGGAATGGGGACCTTCGCCCTATAACCGAGAGGACTGAATTCTGCCAACAACTGGGGTGAGCTTGGAAATGATTCTTCCCCAGAGCTCAGAAAGGAACGCAGCCCTGACAACAGGACGACTCTAGTATTGTGAGACCCAGCGCGAAGGAACCCTTTGGGCCACACTATGTCCAGACTTCTGATCTACAGAAACTGATAATAAGTGTGGGTATTGTTTTAAGTTGCCAAGTTTGTCTTAATTTATTAAGGAGGCAATAGAAAACTAATATGAGGGAAGACATTCCAGACACAAGACCACGGTACTTAAAGGGAACTGCAAGTCATTGAGCTCAAGTGCAGGTGTATTGGGAGTTCGGAAGCCGGAGCTGGACATGTAGGCTGGGTCTAGATCACGGTGGTCCTCAGGGGCCATCTGAGGAATCCGGACTGTGGGTGACAGGGATCCGAACTTATGAGATTGGGGTCTTAGTGCACTTTGATTTTCCTGAGAGATGAGGTTTATTCACTTCTTTAAGTCTGCTCAGACATCATCATCTTAATGAGACCACCTGACCTCCCTATTTAATATTGCAACCGGTGCTCTGTACTGCTCTCCTCACCCTGCTCTTATTTTTCTTTAACTTTCCATTGCACTTTTTTGTCTTTCAACATACTGTATAATTTATGTTTATTATTTTTGTTTATCTCCTCCTAAAATACAAACTCCATGAGGACAAGGATTTTTTTGCCTTTTTGTTCACTGTTTGTTCCAGTTATTTATTGTTGCATAACAAACCACCTGAAAACTATCTGCTTAAAATGACAGTCATTAATTTTGCTCACAGATCTGCAGTTTGGGCAGCGCACCAATGAGGCCCGCTTGTCTGTGCTCCATGCTGCATCAGCTGAGTGGCCTGACTCGGGCCAGAGGACACACTTGCAGTTGGCTCACTTCAGGGCTGGCGGGCTGTTGCTCACTGTTGGCTGGGCCCTCAGTTTCTCTCCTTCTCACAGCATGTGGCTGTGTTTTAAGGGCATGTGTCCCAAGAGAACGAGGTGGAAATGCCTGGCATTTTTTTATGACTTAGCCTTAGAAGCTATAGCCTCATTTCTCTGGTACTCTTATGTTTGAGGCAGTCATAAGGCCCTTCTAGCTTTAAAGGCAGGGGACATGGACTCCACCTTCTGATGGAGTTTCAGAAGAGCATGTAGAACAGGAGATATTGTTGTGGACATCTTTGGAAAATACAGTCTGCTGTGCTGTTACATCCCCAAAGCTAGAATAGTGCCTTGGCTCATAGAGCTCCATAAATATTTGTTGAGAGAGAGAGAGAGAGAGAGAGAGAGAGAGAGAGAGAGAGAGAGAGAGAGAGAGAGAGAGGACAAGAGGAGAGAGATGATTAGAAGGGGAGCACAATGTATGGCAGGGAGACTGTCAGTTAGGAAGCTGTAAGTATTCTGAGGCTGGCTTGAGATTCAGAATTAACAAAGTGGTAGTGAAAATAGAAAGGAAAGCCTGATTGGGAGGGATATTAAAGAGGCATAAATTATAAATTTTAATAGCTATTTGAATATGGAAGGAAAGGAGCGGGGTCCAGGTGTACTCTGAGTGCTAGAATACAAGTAGTGGATGTGATACCTTCTGTTTTTTTTAAACTATTTTTTAAATTTTATTTTATTTATTTTATATTTGGCTGCATTGGGTCTTCGTTGCTGTGCGCGGGCTTTCTCTAATTGCTGTGAGCGGGGGCTACTCTTCCTTGCAGTACGTGGGCTTCTTATGGCGGTGGCTTCTCTTGTTGCGGAGCACGGGCTCTAGGTGCGCGGGCTTCAGGAGTTGTCGCACGTGGGCTCAGCAGTTGTGGCTCGTGGGCTCTAGAGTGCAGGCTCGGTCGTTGAGGCGCACGGGCTTAGTTGCTCCACGGCATGTGGGATCTTCCCGGATCAGGGCTTGAACCCATGTCCCCTGCATCGGCAGGCGGATTCTTAACCACTGCGCCACCAGGGAAGCCCGTGATACCTTTTTGATAGAGTTATTTTTAGTGTTAAATTAACTCTCTTCAGAGATGAATAGTAAATAGTAATATCTGATAACTACATGGATTATGGCACTATTAACAGAGGAAAATCTTTGGGGGAGAAGAGGAGTTAGCTTTGAAAGTGTTGAGGTTGAGGCTGCTGGTACTGCTAAGATGAGGGGAGATTCTTGGTGAGAAGTAGGAATTGTGAATTGAAACTCAGGGCTAAAGATCACCTTGAGGGTTTTCTTCTGTGTTTTTCTGGTGGAGAGGGGAAGGAGGAGTTTGTTTTTCCCATAGAGAAGAGGAAAATTCTACTCCCCCTCCCATTTTTATCCTTCTTGGTGGCTTTTGTTTCATGTTAATTTCGAAACCTTAAAAAAGTGTTTTTTCCCCCACCAAAGGTGACCTTCTTCTTTCTTAATATGCTAGACAGTAGCTTTAGGAATCACAGTCTCTTGTAGAAATGGGAAGGTCTTGTTCATCTTACAGGTCATGTTCCCCCCATTCCCCCCTTGCCCCCCACCCCCTTCCCCGTGTATGTGGATCTTGATGTCCTGGGTCTGTGCTCAACCTCAATACCATTTTAAAACCTAGAGTCTCGTTAGTTCATTTTGAAGCCTGAGTGTTCTATCTCACATTCAGCATGTTAGAGGAGGGCCTGGAAGGCCTTTGGTGAAAGTGCACACTGATGAACAGACACTCAGAGGCTGTCACATCAATGGACCATTCTAGCTACCAGCAACTTCAGGTAATTCTTGGAATAATACTGCTTCTTTTTGATTCTTATAGGAAGATTCTCTTTCCCAGTGAATTCTGCCACTAATATTTATTTTGCCTGATTTTTGCTCATGTTAGAATAATTTCATACACCATGGGGCAGTAGCATTAGTAAAACAAATGTTTTACTAATGAAACAAAAGAAATAATTTCTTTTCTTCAGAGAACATGGTTGAATTCTTATGCAGGAGTTTTTTGTTTTTTTTTTTTTGTTTTTTTTGAAGAGGGTAGGGGGAATAAAGTGGTATTCCTTTGTAAGTTAATTGGTATTCCTGTGCAAACTAAACTGGGTTACACGTGTGTCTGAACACCTTATAATTTTTTTCTTTTGGTGAGAGTATTGGCAGCAAAAAGTAATGAATGGAAGTGGAGAGAAAGGTCTACATTAGCTCTGTGCAAATAGCTGCTTCTTTGAGTCAAGCAGCGGAAAAGCTTCCATTTGATCATCTCAGAACTCTAGCTCTGTAGTATACTTGTCAGCTATAATATTTTAATGGTAGGTGACTTTCTTTTGTTCCTAAAGGCAAAGGGTGGCTCTCTTGGAGGCTCTTTAGCAGAGAATAAGTTCTTTAGCAATAGAAGATTTGTTTTATTTTATATGATAAAATGCAACATGAAGAATAACATTAACATGCTTTCCCAGAAATACATTGGATAAATGATTCTCACAGAAGATAGATATCTAATAATACTGCATACTAATAATGTTATTATAGTAGTAAAATAATCTGTATGTTATGTATGAGGAAATTTTTTCTCAAAGAAATTGTGATTTGCCCTAGGCTACTAGACTCCAGGATATTCAACTAGAACTAGAACCTTGTTTTCTTTTTAATTTTATTTTTTTATTGATTTTTGGCTGTTGGGTCTTCGTTGCTGTGCGTGGGCTTTCTCTAGTTGCGGCAAGTGGGGGCTACTGTTCATAGCGGTGCACGGGCTTCTCATTGTGGTGGCTTCTCTTGTTGCGGAGCATGGGCTCTAGGCGCACAGGCTTCAGTAGTTGCAGCACGCGGGCTCAGTAGTTGTGGCTCGTGGGCTCTAGAGTGCAGGCTCGGTCGTTGAGGCGCACGGGCTTAGTTGCTCCACGGCATGTGGGATCCTCCTGGACCAGGGCTCAAACCTGTGTCCCCTGCATTGGCAGGCGGATTCTTAACCACTGCACCACCAGGGAAGTCCCTAGAACCTTGTTTTCTTGGCTATAATTATTATTTATAATAATTAAATAATAAATAAACCCTTTTACATTATTTATAATAATTATAATAATAAACCCTTTCCTCTTAGAGAGTTTCACGATGTCAGTTATACTACTTCAATAGCTTTTTAAAGTTTTGTTCTTGTTTCATATTTTATTACAAAAGGGGTAGTATGACAAGCATGGATTAGGAGCAAAGCGGTTTGTTTTTTCATCGTTAGCAGAGGGCTATAGATCCTGGCTTCATTGTTAAGGTTATTTTTGTAAGTAAATGATGTACTGTTGTGTTCTATGCTTGGTGGTGGGATGCACAGTAAGAATTTATCTGGTCTTTGTCTTGAGTTCCTGGCACTGAACTTCTAGAACCCTGGGGATTTCCTGGTAATAGGAATATTATCCTAATGAGGCAACTAATGATGGGACTCCTAGATAGCTTCAGGTAGGGGTTGGTCACAGAAGGACATTGAACCAACCTAGGAGAGGGGAGGAGATTGGAGATTGAGTTTCAATAACATGGCTAATGATTTAATCAGTCGTGCGTATGTAATGGAGCCCCAAACTTTATTTTTATTTTTTTAATACTAATTTATTTTTTTATTGAAGTATAGTTGATATACAATGTTGTGTTAATTTCTGCTGTACAACAAAGTGATTCAGTTATACATATATATACATTCTTTTTTTTTTTTTTTTTTTGTGGTACGCGGGCCTCCCTCTGCTGTGGCCTCTCCCGTTGCGGAGCACAGGCTCCAGACGCGCAGGCTCAGCGGCCATGGCTCACGGGCCCAGCCGCTCCGCGGCACGTGGGATCCTCCCAGACCGGGGCGCGAACCCGGTTCCCCTGCATCGGCAGGCGGACGCGCAACCACCGCGCCACCAGGGAAGCCCCTATACATTCTTTTTTTAATATTCTTTACCATTATGGTTTATCATAGGATACTGAAAACAGTTCCCTGTGCTATACAGTAGGACCTTGTGGTTTAGCCGTTCCATATATAATAGCTTACATCTGCTAACCCCAACCTCCCACTCCATCCCTCCCCTAATCCCCTAGGTTCAGGTTTTTTTGTTTTTTGTTTTATACAGCAGGCTCTTACTAGTCATCAATTTTATACACATCAGTGTACACATGTCAATCCCAATCGAGCAATTCACACCCCCAGCCCCACCCCACCACGGCTTTCCCCCCTCGGTGTCCGTACGTTTGTTCTCTACCTCTGTGTCTCAGTTTCTTCCCTGAAAACTGGTTCATCTGTACCATTTTTCTAGGTTTCACATATATGCGTTAATATACGATATTTGTTTTTCTCTTTCTGACTTACTTCACTCTGTATGACAGTCTCTAGATCCATCCACGTCTCAACAAATGACCCAATTTCGTTCCTTTTTATGGCTGAGTAATATTCCATTGTATATATTGGGTCAAAAAGGATCTTGCTGTGATTTATGTCATAGTGTGTTCTGCCTATGTTTTCCTCTAAGAGTTTGATAGTGTGTGGCCTTACATTTAGGTCTTTAATCCATTTTGAGTTTATTTTTGTGTATGGTGTTAGGGAGTGTTCTAATTTCATTCTTTTACATGTAGCTGTCCAGTTTTCCCAGCACCACTTATTGAAGAGACTGTCTTTTCTCCATTGTATATCCTTGCCTCCTTATCATAGATTAGTTGGCCATAGGTGTGTGGGTTGATCTCTGGGCTCTCTATCTTGTTCCATTGATCTATGTTTCTGTTTTTGTGCCAGTACCATATTGTCTTGATTACTGTAGCTTTGTAGTATAGTCTGAAGTCAGGGAGCCAGATTCCTCCACCTCCGTTTTTCTTTCTCAAGATTTTTTTGGCTATTTGGGGTCATTTGTGTTCGCAAACACACTGTGAAATTTTTTGTTACAGTTCTGTGAAAAATGTCATTGGTAGTTTGATGGGGATTGCGTTGAATCTGTAGATTGCTTTGGGTAGTGTAGTCATTTTCACAATGTTGATTCTTCCAATCCAGGAACATGGTATATTGCTCCATCTGTTTGTATTGTCTTTAATTTCTTCATCAGTGTCTTATAGTTTCCTGCATACAGGTCTTTTGTCTCCTTAGGTAGGTTTATTCCTAGGTATTTTATTCTTTTTGTTGCAATGTAAATGCAAGTGTTTCCTTTATTTCTCTCAGAGATTTTTCATCGTTAGTGTATAGGAATGCATGAGATTTCTGTGCATTAATTTTGTATCCTGCTACTTTACCAAATTCATTGATTAGCTCTAGTAGTTTTCTGGTGGCATCTTTAGGGTTCTCTATGTATAGTATCATGTCATCTGCAAACAGTGACAGTTTTA
>NC_041219.1:77890066-77890616 GCF_002837175.3 Physeter macrocephalus | reverse complement strand
ATTTGTATCATCTTTAATTTCTTTCATCAGTGTCTTATAGTTTCCTGCATACAGGTCTTTTGTCTCCTTAGGTAGGTTTATTCCTAGGTATTTTATTCTTTTTGTTGCAATGTAAATGCAAGTGTTTCCTTTATTTCTCTCAGAGATTTTTCATCGTTAGTGTATAGGAATGCATGAGATTTCTGTGCATTAATTTTGTATCCTGCTACTTTACCAAATTCATTGATTAGCTCTAGTAGTTTTCTGGTGGCATCTTTAGGGTTCTCTATGTATAGTATCATGTCATCTGCAAACAGTGACAGTTTTATTTCTTCTTTTCCAATTTGTATTACTTTTATTTCTTTTTCTTCTCTGGTTGCCGAGGCTAGGACTTCCAAAACTATGTTGAATAATAGTGGTGAGACTGGACATCCTTGTCTTGTTCCTGATCTTAGAGGAAATGCTTTCAGTTTTTCACCATTGAGAATGATGTTTGCTGTGCGTTTGTCGTATATGGCCTTTATTATGTTGAGATAGGTTCCCTCTATGCCCACTTTCTGGAGAGTTTATC
>NC_041219.1:77888789-77889121 GCF_002837175.3 Physeter macrocephalus | reverse complement strand
GTCTCCTAGGACGGTTTGTGGTTTTTCAGTGTCTGTTGTAACTTCTCCTTTTTCATTTCTAATTTTATTGATTTGAGTCCTCTCCGTCTTTTTCTTGATGAATCTGGCTAATGGTTTATCAATTTTGTTTATCTTCTCAAAGAACCAGCTTTTAGTTTTATTGATCTTTGCCATTGTTTTCTTTGTTTCTATTTCATTTATTTCTGCTCTGATCTTTATGATTTCTTTCCTTCTACTAACTTTGGGTTTGTTTGTTGTTCTTTCTCTAGTTGCTTTAGGTATAACGTTAGGCTGTTTATTTGAGATTTTGCTGTTTTCTTGTGGGCGGGTTT
>NC_041219.1:77863092-77887487 GCF_002837175.3 Physeter macrocephalus | reverse complement strand
TTCCGCAGCAGTGAATTCCACCATTCTGTCTTCCAGGTCACTTATCCGTTCTTCTGCCTCAGTTATTCTGCTATTGATTCCTTCTAGTGTATTTTTCATTTCAGTTATTGTATTGTTCATCTCTGTTTGTTTGTTCTTTAATTCTTCTAGGTCTTTGTTAAACATCTGCATCTTCTCGATCTTTGCCTCTATTGTTTTTCCCAGGTTCTGGATCATCTTCACTATCATTCTGAATTCTTTTTCTGGAAGGTTGCGTATCTCCACTTCATTTAGTTGTTTTTCTGGGGTTTTATCCTGTTTCTTCATCTGGTACATAGCCCTCTGCCTTTTCATCTTGTCTGTCTTTCTGTGAATGTGATTTTTGTTCCACAGGCTGCAGGATTGTAGTTGTTCTTGCTTCTGCCGTCTGTCCTCTGGTGGATGAGGCTATCTCAGAGGCTTGTGCAGGTTTCCTGATGGGAGGGACTGGTGGTGGGTAGAGCTGGCGTTCCTCTGGTGGGCAGAGCTCAGTAAAACTTTAATCCATTGTCTGCTGATGGTTGGTGCTGGGTCCTCCCTGTTGGTTGTTTGGCCTGAGGCAACCCAACACTGGAGCCTACCGGGGCTCTTTGGTGGGGCTAATGGCGGACTCTGGGAGGGCTCCCACCAAGGAGTACTTCCCAGAACTTCTGCTGCCAGTGTCCTTATCCCCACGGTGAGCCACAGCCACCTCCGACTCCACAGGAAACCCTCCAACACTAGCAGGTAGGTCTGGTTCAGTCTCCCCTGGGGTCACTGCTCCTTCCCCTGAGTCCCGATGTGCACACTACTTTGTGTGTGCCCTCCAAGAGTGGAGTCTCTGTTTCCCCCAGTCCTGTCAAAGTCCTGCAATCAAACCCCACTAGCCTTCAAAGTCTGATTCTCTAGGATTTCCTCCTCCTGTTGCTGGACCTCCAGGTTGGGAAGCCTGACGGGGGGCTCAGAACCTTCACTCCAGTGGGTGGACTTCTGTGGTATAATTTTTTTCCAATCTGTGAGTCACCCACCCAGCAGTTATGGGATTTGATTTTACTGTGATTGCGCCCCTCCTCCCGTCTCATTCTGGCTTCTCCTTTGTCTTTGGATGTGGGGTATCTTTTTTGGTGAGTTCCAGTGTCTTCCTGTCGATGATTGTCCAGCAGCTAGTTGTGATTCTGGTGTTCTCACAAGAGGGAGTGAGAGCATGTCCTTCTACTCCACCATCTTGGTTCAGGCTCCCAGTCGAGCCCCAAACTTTAGACACCAAATCTCAGTGGAGCTTCCTGGTTGATGAACACATTGTTGAGGGGGTGAGGTGGTGTGTAACACACCCTGAGTCCACAAGGAGAGAGCATGAAAGTTCTGCAATCTTTCCCAGACCTCAACCTGTGTGTATCTTCATTTGTCTGGTCCTTCTGATTTGTATCCCTTGTAATAAAACTACAATCATAAGTATAGCATTTTCCTGAGTTCTGTGAGTTATAAATTGTCAGACTAGAGGGGTTTGTGGGAACTTCCAAATGTATTGCCAGTCTGTGAGAAGTGCAGGTGGCCTGCGGAATCTCTGAAATCAGGGCAGTCTTATTGGGAACCATGCCCTCTAATGGATACTGCCCGCACTAACTCCAGGTGGTTAGGGACAGAATTAAATTGGGGTACCTCCAGCTGAGTTTGAAGCAGAATATCTGTATTGTGTACTCCTTTGGTTCCCAGTGAATAAACTTGTGTAATTGAAGTGTATTTATATTTAATGTTAACTAAATAAAGCATGGCTCTTTAAATTTGATGTAATCAAGAAGGAAATATATTATGAGTCTCTTAGAAATTCACAACTTACTGGATGTATGTTGATGTACTTTTATTAAGATCTTAATCAAAATAAACTTTTAGGCTTACCAGAATTCAGGTTTCTTTATCGATGAACATTTTTCAGTAGTGTCTATGAATTTTCAGAGATCCCTCCAGCTTCTTTTGCTTGGTTCCCTTTGTGACCAGCAGCCTACATCTGCAAGATTGCCAGCTGGATTTAGAGGTTGTATATTTAGAAAGGCTAATAGGCCCATCGTGAGTTAAAACCTGTGGTCTTGATTAGTAGCTTAGTGGTGGGTATATGGCTTCTTCTGTGAAAGGTAGAGAGCATTCGTAGAAAATGGGCAAATTCTATCCCATATTTGAAGAACTATACTCATCATGCATTTGAGCACAGTAGCAGGCAATGTAGAGCATTACCAAGGAAGAGAAGGTGCAGTATAGTCAGGGTTTGGCATTATAGTCAGAAGGTCAAAACTAACACAAATTAAAATTGAGGCTAATCCAGAAATATAAAAATAGCTAACTGTTGTAATAACAACCCTAGACTATCAGTGGCTCAAAACAATAGAAACTTATTTCTCATTCATTGTTTAGTCTAATGTAGGCCAAGGTGAGAAGGGGCTCTGTTTTGCAGAGGCATTCAGTGAGCCAGGTTTCTTCCATGTGTAGCTTTCCCGTCTTTAAGGCCCCATTTCCATTTGCATTTAGCTGATGAGTAGCAGAAGAAAGACAGGTTGTGTGCCTCAAGCTGGAGGTGACACCCATCACTTCTGCTCCCATTTCATTGGTAAGAAATAGTCTTTTGGCCCCCACCCAGATGCAAGGATATTGGGAAGGAGAGGAGAACATGGATGTTGGTGAGCACCTACTGTCTGTCATAAATCCAGGATCAGTAATAGCTGTTCATTGGTGCTAAGATTATTGGCATGGCTTATTCAAGTGAGAATGGTTTGGGACTATTTCAAGGAGTGCCAGAGGGAGAAAAGATAAAGTGGAGAGAATGCAGTCCCTCGTGGATTCAGTGTCCTGGATAACTGTTATCAAACTCAGGTTTGGCTGCTTGATGCTTGAAAACCAATACTTGAGAGACAAGTGCTGGTAGGAATGGAAAGGTTGCTTTATTCAGGAGGCCAGCAGCCTGGGGAGAAAGCGGACTCATGTCTGAAAACCAACTCCGAAGACTCTGCTCTACCATGAAATTTTTAAAGGGAGAATTATTTGAGGAGGGCGTCAGGGTCTTTGTTCTCTTCCACTCTGTGCAGACTTTCCTCTGATTGATTGGTGGTAAGGTAACAGGGCAGTGTTCCAGGACTCTTGTGCTCAGCCTGAAGTTACCATCCTCCACCTGGGTGGGGGCCTTAGTTCCTGCAGAAGAACTCAAAGGTATTTTGTTAAGTATATTCCTTGTGATGGAACCAGGACCCAGCCCTGTGGCTGCACTACTCTTTCTTGACTACTCCTCCTTTGTTTCTGCATTCCCTCCCTTCCCTGATAAGCAACTGTTTGAATCTGCCCTCTGGGACTCAGGGAAGGTCAAGGAGGCTGAATGAAGCCTATTTCCTGCAAACAAGAAATGGGTGACATGGAAAGGATTTGTACTTGGGAGGGCTTCAGAGGGTCTTGTTCTGTTTCATAAAGGCTTACAAGGATAAAGTAAGTAAGCTGTATGCTGGGGATAAGAAGTGTGGTTGCCTGGGGAGTACACCCTGTATCAGCCATAATGTAGTATGGAACGGGCAAACCAGCTCTCTGTGTAGAATTAGGAAGGCAAGATAGGAGAGTGAGAGATCCTCAGAGGACTGGACTGTCCTGATCAGACCTAGAGCATCAGTCACTGTGCCTGGCATAGTGTAGGCACACTGGAAATGTTTCTTGAATGAGTTAACATCCTCCTGTCTTTAACAAAACAAAACCTGAAACCCTTCCCTCAACCCCACATTCTCCTCCAATATTATCCCTTTATCATCTTTCCAGCAGAACTCCTCAGAAGAGTTGATTATGCTCTCTGCCTCGACTTCCTCTCTTTGCAGTCTTTCTTGGAACAACACCAGACAGGTTTTCACCCCCACACCACACAGAAATCTCTTTGTCAAGGTCACAGTGACTTCCTGTTGTCAGCACCGTCCTTGTTAAAACATTTTCTTTAACTTGGCTTCCATGATGCTTCTGGTTTTCTCTTACCTTACTGACTGCTTTTTCTCATTTATCTTTTTGCCAGTTCCTCATCCTCTTCCCAGTCTCTCAGTGTTGCTTGAGTCCCCTAGGTCTGACCCCAGGCTTCCTCTCTTCATCTACAGTCATTTTCTAAGTGATCTTACCCAGCCCTGTGATGTTAAATACCGTCCTTTTTATGTTTCTAACTTTCCCCCTGAATTTAAATTCATATATCTAGGGGCTTCCCTGGTGGCGCAGTGGTTAAGAATTCGCCTGCCAATGCAGGGGACACGGGTTCAAGCCCTGGTCTGGAAAGATCCCATACGCCGCGGAGCAACTAAGCCCATGTGCCACGTCTACTGAGGCTGTGCTCTAGAGCCCACGTGCCCCAACTACTGAAGCCCACGCACCTAGAGCCCGTGCTCCGCAACAAGAGAAGCCACCGCAATGAGAAGCCCGCACACTGCAACAAAGAGTAGCCCCCGCTCATCGCAACTAAAGAAAGACCATGCGCAGCAATGAGGACCCAACACAGCCATAAATAAATAAATAAATAAATAAATAAATAAATAAAAATTTTTAAACATTTGTGTATCTAAATGCTTATTCAAAAACTTCTCTTGGATATCTAATAGGCATCTCAGAGTTAACATATCCAAAACTGAATTCTTCATTCCAGCTCCCTGACAGCCCTCTTCCCCACAGTAAAATCCCCGTCTTCTCCATTGTTCCTTGTTTCAGTTAACAGCTACCCTATTCATCCAGGTGCTTAGGCCAAAATCCATGGTATCACGATATCCTTCTTGACTGTTCGTTTCTCTCACATCTAATCCATCGGTAAATCATACATAATATTTTATGCCTTCGGAATGTATTTAGAATCTTATCACTTCTGACCACCCTAGCGCTCTCTAATCCATACTGCCATCATCTCTTGCCTGGACTGTTGCAGAAGCTTCTAACTGATCTCTTTGCATCTACCCTTGACCACTACAGTCTGTTCTCTCAGCTGCCACGATGATCTTTTTAAAACAAAGTCACTTCTCTGTTTAAGACGCTCCAGTTACTTCCCAGGATACTTAGTATAAAATCAAAAGTCCACACCACAGCCTACAAGGTCCTGTTTTATCTGGCTCCTGGCTATCTCTCTGACTTCATTTTCCACCACCTCACTCAGATGCATTGGTGTCCTGGTCTTGCTGCGTCTCAGCTGGGACAAGCTCACTTGTACCACAGGGACTGTCCACTTGCTCTTTCCCTTGCCTGAAATACTCTTTCCTGAGATGACCTCGTACATAGAATTAAGAGCACAGACTCTGGAGTCAGACTGCTTAGGTTTGAATTTCCTCGTTATCTGACCTGAGCAAGTTATTCAACCTTTCTGCGCCTCAGTTTCTACATCTGTAAAATGAGAACAATAATGGGACCTACTTCATAGAGTAATTATGATGATGAAATGGGTTAATATATGTAGAGCACTTAGAATAACACCTGCCTATAGTAAGCTCTGTGTGTTAACTCTGTGATGGCTACTACTTCATCAGGTCTCTGCTTATACGTCGCCTGCTCAGAGATGTCTAAATAGTTGGAGAATTATCAGAATGAAGAGTGAATATGCAGCCTCCTGGGGGATGTGCTTCGAAGGGGACAGCTTACTGTGGTGTAGAGACAGCACATGTGCAGGAAATGTCTTTCTGTGAATGTCACAGGAGTGCCCCTTTATTTTAGTTACCGCCGTGAAGGTGCCCACCCCTCCTCACCCACTCCCATTTCTCTTTCCCTGGTCAGTCTCTTGTAGGACCCACTGCTGCCTAGTATCCCCTCTCCCAACTCCCGCTCATACTAATTCAGGCTGGGTCTTTGGAGATAGACATTTGGAGACCTGTAGGGTTAGACAAGGGAAGGAGAAGAGTTACCTCACCACCATATCATCCCTTTTTCTTTGCCTCAGCATGGACTTCTTAGGCAGCATCCATAGTATCTCCATTTCCTCCTCTCACCTTTATCAAAATACCGAGGAAAGATTACTGACTGTGAGTATTCTGTCCGTGTGTGTGTGTGTGTGTGTGTGTGTGTGTGTGTTTTAACTTTACCTCTAGAGAGAAAAGGAACCCAATGAAAAAGGGACAGGGCAGAAGAAATTACCTGTTTCAACTTCCCTTCTGTTTTCATTATTCCTATCAGCAAACTTTCTTTAAAGCATCTAGACTTCAGTGATATCCTTCAGGGACAGGAGCATAGGGAAGTATTGGGAGACTTGGCCTTGTTTTGTGGAGAAATACCCTGTTCAGAAATAGACTGTGGTGGAAATGGACAACAAGGGAGGGAACTCACTGGGGCCCTAGAAGTGGGAAGGTTCAGAGAGGAGATGAGTGAAGAAATATGTAACAGGGTCTCTCAGCCTGAGAAATAGCTCCAAGGTTCACAGATCTCCCTCTACTTGCAACCTCATGCACAGCCTGTAGAAATCCTCACCAGTGACTCGGAGCTGGGGGCAGGGTCCCTTACTCCCAGTGCCAATCCAGATTTGGTCTAATGGTGATTCACATTATAGCTTTGCATGAAGCAGATGCACTTATTTCGCTGGAAATTCTCAGAATTATTTAGGCCATAGTTAATTGGATTTTGGTGATCTGGAGGCAGTAATAAAATAATTGAATCTCAAATCTGTTAAAATTACTTTTGCTTATGTACCATTCTCCATATAACTGGCCAGAGTAAAATGATCTGGAATAGCTTTCATATTTTTTCTTTTTGTCCAGTAAAACCAGAAACAAAGGCTATATGAAGTAATTGGTAAATATAAAGGCAGTGATACTCTGAACACAGCCAAGAGTTTACACCTTAAACAGGGCAGGATAGGCTTTAGATAAGAGCTAGGCAGAATTATCAGACCATTGAATGGATTAGTTTCCCTACTTTGTGTCTCATTTCTGTAAGAGGGATATTCAGCATCATTTGTAAAATTCATGCTTGCTCTTCTAAATGGGGAGATATTTGTGTCACTTGGAGTAAGTAATCTAATACTACCCTACTCTGCTACTGCTCTAATTAGTAGTTGTTATTCCTATGACCCAGAAGGAGGAAACACCTGTAGTATATATTCAATGAGTGAGGTCTGCTTCTCCACTTCTTTCATGTTAGTCCCAGTTGTAACAATATTGCCCCCCAGGAGTATGCAGTAACCTGGAGGAGTGGAGGAGGGCACTGACTTGTGTGCCCACTGGGGCACCCTCAACCAAGGGCTTTGCACACTGGGTGTATTTTGGGGGGCTGTTCAGAGGTCTGTTCTGGGTCATCTATCCCTGATGATAGATGGATGTCAGTTCACAGTTCTGGCTGTCCCTAAAGATCCAAATAATTTCCGTCGTGATTTCAGGGTGCCCTTAGCCATTTATAATGAATCAGTTCCTTTATTCGTTCAGTTCAGGAGTTCCATAGGTAGCTTTCCCAGCCCTGTTTTTGTTGTTTTGTGGAGGGAGAGCATAGAAAATTTCTGCAAACCTTGTTTGGGATCTAGAAGTCTCACGATATCTGTGGATAGGTAAATAGCATCCCAAAGTAGAAGCTTAGCCTGTGCTACTCTCTTGGGATCATGCAGACCTTTGAGATGTGGATAGGAAGGTTCCCTGGCTATTCGGACCCTACAGTGATCATTATTTGGCCTTTAAAGGAAAGACTCTGACATCTCTAAGACATACAGAAGTTTACACACCCTTCAAACCTTCTAAGTTACAGAGCTCTAGTGTGAATTTTTTAATAGCCTGTGTCCTCATCGTAGTAAACTTTTCCCCAAGAGTTGATACTTCTTAGTTAATGGTACATAAGAGGATAGTTGACTAATGGAATCTCTGTACCGAGCAAACTTGAGCTTGTGTTTGCATAGCTTATTTCTCTTAACTGTTACCCTATACCAAAATAATGAGAGTTGCCATTTTGCTGGAAGTTCATACTGTGGGGCCTAGCCTCATCTTTGGTGAAGACAGTGCTATAGGTATTAAGAGAAACACAACTGTTAGTTATATTTATGAGACTTGGAGGAGCACAGACAAGCTTCTGATTAAAATAGTGAGCAAACAGCAGTGACAGAAAATAATTTATCAGCTGCTTATGCCAGCAAATTGATGGAAAGATACTAAAGAAAAGAGTGCCTAAATGAAGCAGTGGAAAAATGGATAAGAATGTAAATAGATTACAACACTTAATCTTCTTAAATTAGCATTATATTTCAAAGTATAAATTATTCTGTGAGAAATCAGAATGGTGTCCAAAACTAGTTTCTTACTACAATATGAATCCACAGTCATTTGGAACAAAATGCCACACTTGATGTGTTTTATTACTTTTAATCATTTGGATGGATTAACAGTAAGATATCTGTGTTAGCCTTTGCAAAAGGTAGACTACTTATAAGATTGGATATAATATATGTTTTTGTCCTTACATTAAATATTGGAATGTAATTTTTAAAAACAGACTTGATTTTTAGAACAGTTTTAGGTTTACAGAAAAATTGAGAAGATAATAAGAGAGTTCCCTTATACACCCCACCACACCTCCCTCCATGCACAGTTTTCCCTGTCATTAACATCCTAGGGTAGTATGATGCTTGTGTTGCAATTAATGAATCAGTATGATACATTATTGTTAACTAAAGTCTATACTCCATTCAGATTTCCTTTTGTTTACTTAATGTCCTTTTTCTGTTGGAGGAACCCATCAAATATACCACATTTACATTCAGTTGTCTTGTCTCCTTAGGCTCCTCTCGGCTATGACAGTTTCTCAGACCTTACTTGTTTTTGATGACCTTGACAGTTTTGACAAGTATTCATCAGGCATATTGTAGGTTGCTCCTCTTGAAATTTGTATTATGTTTCTCTACTGATTAGACTAGGGTTATAGGATCATATAGTAGGACTATGTTTAGCCTTGTAAGAAACTGCAAACTGTCTTTCCTAAGTGGCTGTACCTTTTTGCATTACCACCACCAATTTACGAGAGTTCTCTTTGCCTACGTGTCAGCATTTGGTATAGTCAGTTTTTTGGACTTCAGACATTCTGATAGGTTTGCAGAAATTGGGATGCAATTTCCATAGTGGGTCATTTAGTCTTACTACCATATTTTATTATATCTGACTATGGAAACATTAGCTTTCTCCTGATATTTCTCTTTAAATTAGCATTAAGAAAAGTGTGTACTTTTTCCCATATGAATAACTGTTACAGATGTTTCAATAGCATTTCACTTATTACATTAAAATACAATTACCTATTCTCTTTCCTTTCTTATTACTAATAGCTTATAAGCTACGTACTGTTAGTGTTAAGCTATGTTCCGTTGATGTTAATGTCTCATGTTTAATTGCGTTTGTTTAATTTTTTAATTCTCATTTTCCATTCTTCACAGTCATTTTTGCTTTTTTGTTTGTTTGTGTTTCTTTGTTCATAAAGCTTTTTTGTTTCTGTTACATTATGTAGTTTTGTACCAATGGCTAGAAGCAGATCGTCATGGCAAGAGCCAAGATGCTGCAAATACGACTTCAGGTAAAAATAAAAATAAAAGTTGAGGTGTTAGAAATTATTATTTTAATTCATCCCAAGCCCATCAAATTGCTTCTTTATTCAGTTTTGCTTAGGCAAAAAAAAGGTATTATTTTGTATTTCTGTTTTCTCATTTGAATCTTAATTTTTGTAAAGACCTCATTTGCTTCAAGCCTTGAAGAAATTATTTATTCATTAGTGTTTAAGCTCTCTTGGCAGATATGTCCTATATTCTTAGGAGGAAAGTCTTAACTGTAGCTTAAGGTCAGTAGGAGGTTACTTGGCAATATTACTTGAAATTAAGTCCACTTGTAGTTGTCGTGGGGGATATTAATATTTGCACAAATTTATAATCCTTGTTTATTTCAGGATAATGTTTAAAAGGTGGATTTTAAGTTAAGTAAAGCATACTTATGTAATTTCCATTTCCTGGGAATCCAAATTCTTAGACTGATTCATTTTTCCTGCTAAGTCCTAGCAGTAAATTCTATGTTAGAGGTTCATGGGTTCAAAGTGCAAAGGTTAGGTTGTTGCTCTGTCTGACACCTCCAAAAGGCATCTCCAAGATTCTCTTCTTTGACTGGTACTAGTAGGAATAGCTGCATTTACTCACTTCTGAATCCTTAACAGTGTTATCAGAATTATCACTCAGATTTTCTCCAAATTTTCTTCAAAATAATATTTGCCAAGACAGCTGTGTATATAGCAATGATCTTCCCCCCTTTTAAAGCAGTCCAATAAGAAGTGATGGTGGTGGTCCTGTTTTTCTTTTGTTAGATTTGTATTTCTGTTTCGTGGGTTTTTGTTTTTGTGAAATTCTTTTTCCCTGGAGGTGGTTTTCCTTCTCTCTCTTCTGGTTGATTCATCGTGCCTCAAGAGGGTGTGGTGTTCCTTCCTTAACAGGACAATTATATTGAAAATGGCAGTGTCATGACTTTTCTGATTTATTTCCCGACCCATTAGTAACTTGATATATGAATGAAGGTAATGTTAACTATTTTAACCAAACTGAGGCAGGAATTCATTAAAAGGTAAGTGTTGCAAGGAGTAATATCCTGCATTATATGCTGTTTCTTCTGCTCCTGCAGTATTTCATATTTTATTTACATTTGTGAATGATAAAATAAGCATTTTTGGTATTTGAGGGTGGGCGAAGGAGAGGGTTTCTTGACCGCTGGATATTATCTGAGGATATCCCGTTGCTGTGTCACTAGCACTGTCAGCAGCATAAACCTTAGAACCAGGAGAGAATTTTTGTTTTTGTTTTTCTCTGTCTTGAAGTGAAAAGTGACCTTTCTTTTTTTAATGAAGAAGTAAATAATCTAAAAATTCTTAGCGTTTACATGAGAATCTAGTACCAGCTTAAAGATACCATTTACCCTTTCTGAAATCAACCATGAGCCCTGACTCCTTTCTTCAGACATAGTGACCCATGGATGGTTTCACATTTTCCATTGACTTTCCCATACCCTAGAGGCATGGTGCAGAAATTGATAAACTTTCCTTAGGGATGCCTTTGACAGTTTCTCTTCTAGAAGTGAAAGCTCTCTATCTCTTAGAAGATGGAAATATGAGTTAGAAAGACATAGAGATGAAGTGCTTGCCTAAATAAGTGAGAGGAATCCAAAGGAAAATGATCATTAGCCAAGGACTTAAATTAGAAGTAAAAGGTTAGTTGCTGCAGTAAATCTATTTAAATTATGTGCCTTTATTCAGAAACGCTCCTGTGTATTTTATATTGCAGTCTCCAACAAGATTTTACAGTGTGACTTTTCCCTCCTTCTGTGATCTGATAAGTTTTGCACTGAAAGGTGTTTTAGTATACATCTTTTATATTTTTACCAGAGATGGAAACTGAGTCTAACTAGGTGTCCAAATGACTCATGAATTGCTTTATGATATTTTTATTTGTACAGATACTGGTAGGTGGCATTTATCTTTTAATACATCAGCTTGTGTTTCGTACTTACTTAGAACTTAACAAGTAGAAAGAACACAGGAGACAGAATGGTATTGCTCCCGAGGTCTTCTAATTCCTTAATCTCAACTTTTTGACACTGAGAATTTAAGATCCATCCATATTAAAATATTTTGTGAAAGTAAGGCATTTGGAGGTAACAGGTCTCATGGGAGTTAATTTGGTCAAGGACATAAAGAACTGAGCTAACAATTATTACTGAATTTTCTTATATATAATAATCAAAGGATAGTCTTTTACCTTTCCAGAATTTTAACAGGTGATGAAAATGGCTTAGAATAGCTTGTTTCTTTTCAGAGGTTAGTGTGCTTAATTTGTTCTGTCTGCTAAACCAGACAACTCAGTAATGATGTTTCTGATTCTGTTAATAATGTTACTTGTAAAAGCATGGCGATGCAGTCAAAATTACCAGAGATTTTTGTGGGAACTCAAGCAAAGTTGCCTCCTTTGGGCACTGCAGCATTAAGTCTATCCATGTACAAAATTTCAGGATCTTAAGAAGTATAATTAGCTTAATTTGAGATGTTTCTTTAGTGAGTTAAATGTTTCCAAATAGATTTTTTTTTTTTTTTGGTCACCACATGTTGAAATGAGGACAGTAATTAGGTTACAGCAAGGATTATTTTCACATGTCTTGATTTTTAGTATCAGTTGTGTAGCCAGGATTTTAAAATTCAGATTCTGAACTTTTAAATGCACATCTCTTATTAACAGTTCCTTTTCAGATGTCCATTGAAAAATTTACAACTGAGACTATTAGAGGTAGAAATTGAATCAGATTTCAATATTATCAGTCAGTATATATAGAAAATAAAAATAAAACTATGACATGCTTTTGAAAAAATTGTAGATATTAACTAATTACTAATTATCTGTTGTAGGTGAAAATTTTGACCAGAGTCCTTTGAGAAGAACATTCAAATCCAAAGTTCTGGCCCACTATCCTCAGAATATAGAATGGAACCCTTTCGATCAAGATGCAGTAAACATGGTATGTGTTTGGTTTTTGGTGTTTTTTTTTTCCTCTTCAGCCTTCTTTTTATTTTAAGATGACAGTAGTGACTATATTTTGAATGTCTACATTATTTCATTTAATTTAACCCTTTAAATAAAAAATTCTTTAAGATATATTATCCTCATTTTACAGATGTAGAAAATGAAGCTCAGAGAGGTTAAGTAACTTGCCTAAGGTCCCCATAGCTAATAAGTGTATGTAACAGACCCTCAAAGCCCATTTTCTTTTCCAGCTATTAAGCTGTGTGGTGAATTTGTATTAATTAATACATAGACACTTTGGTAACAGTGATATCATTTTCTTGGCCTGAAGTGGAGCCTGATGGAAGGAGCATGATTGCAGTTTTCATATTTCAAGGAATGTTGTATGATGGGTCTGTAATTTATCATATTCACAAAGTAAGGTAGGAAAGGAACTTCAGTGCATCATTTAGACATTAGTAGGAATTTGTTTATAAGGAATTTAAATTAATGTAATGAGTTACCAGTGGTGATTGTAAGTCCCTTTAGAGGTTCTTAAAAATACAGTAGGTCATAATTTTCAGGTCATTTAGGAAGGGTCCTTCTTAGAAGCCTAGATAATATTTTGTTCCTCCATGATCTCTGTGATTATAAAAATCAGGGGCCCCCAAAGTGAGTAAATCAGAGATCAGGCACGATAGGCACAGAAGTGATTAAAGGTGGACAGGGACTTCCCTGGCGGTCCAGTGGTTAAGACTCCGCACTTACACTGCAGGGGGGCATGGGTTCTATCCCTGGTCGGGGAACTAAGATCCCGCATGCCATGTGGCGTGGCCAAAAAAGAAGAAAAGAAAGGTGGAGTGAGACACATAGCTGTGGTTCTTTTTGAGTATTTTAAAGGTGGAGCCAAAAGACCCCATTATGATGTGATACTGTAAGGGAAGAAAATTAATATTTAGTAGTAGATGCCCGCTAGATACCTCATGAATGTTACTTTCACATACATGCTTACATGTACCCAGTGAGGATTCTTATTCATATTTTACAGAGGTTAAGTTTACTTGCCCAGAGTTATACAGGGAGTCTCAGAGGTTAAATCCCGATCATTTTTACTCTCTAGCTCACTTTTTTCCCACCTGCATGCTGCCTCCCCCAAAGAAAAGCTGTGTACCTTGGTTTTGACATGCCCCAAAATGATATGGGTCACATTGGATCCTTTGCTGTATTTCTCTATCACAGTAAACCCATTCCAGTCTGGACTTACTCCAAGGATGGAATAGCATGGTACTTTTTCTAAGGACAGATGCCTAAGGCACTTGGCAGTTCGACTTTGATTCTTTACAGAGCACAGTGTACTTATTTCTCTTAACTGTTACCCTATACCAAAATAATGAGAGTTGCCATTTTGCTGGAAGGTCATACTGTGGGGCCTAGCCTCATCTTTGGTGAAGACAGTGCTATAGGTATTAAGAGGAACACAACTGCTAGTTATATTTATGAGACTTGGAGGAGCACAGACAAGCTTCTGATTAAAACAGTGAGCAAACAGCAGTGACAGAAAATAATTTATCAGCTGCTTATGCCAGCAAATTGATGGAAAGATATTAAAGAAAAGAGTGCCTAAATGAAGCAGTGGAAAAATGGATAAGAATGTAAATAGATTACAACACTTAATCTTCTTAAATTAGTAATATATTTCAAAGTATAAATTATTCTGTGAGAAATCAGAATGGTGTCCAAAACTAGTTTCTTACTACAATATGAATCCACAGTCATTTGGAACAAAATGCCACACTTGATGTGTTTTATTACTTTTAATCATTTGGATGGATTAACAGTAAGATATCTGTGTTAGCCTTTACCTCTATCTGCATAACATTCATCTCTAAAGCAATTATCAGCTTCCTTGATCAGTCTTTGATATTTTCTTTACCCCTTCTCTCTGAGTTATTTTACGTAAGCAGAAAACATTTCCCTCTGAATAGACATGTAGGCTTGTGTTTCGAGGCTTAAGCACCATACAACATTTTGTTTATTGCTGCAAATCTAAAGGGATTTGCTGGTACTCCTTGAAAATCTCTGAAAAGCATCCCATTAAACTAGTCTGCATTTGGGTCATAGATTTACTTCCCTTAATTTCCTCTTTGATTTATTAGTAAGTACATTTGTATGAAGCTATAATTTATTCCCACCTAAAGGTATAAAGCTTTGTGCTTGCCTTTAGTAAAACCCTACTCCAATAAATTATCACCTTCTGTGATATCACTCATTCTGCTAACAAAGTGGAGCTTTGGATAAGGGTCATTAATTTCATACAAATTAAGTACCCCAAAGCAATGAAACTTGTTAAATAAAAAAAAATTCCATGTATATGAGTGCAGTACATATATAGCAGAAAATAGATATGTGACATTTGGAATTGCTTCTGAATTAATTGCTTTTATGTCTCTTGGTTGTGGATTCACAGATTTTTGTGGGGAAAAAAATGGAAGTATCATAAAACAGAGAGAACAAAACAAGTCATATACCCATCACCCAGAACTAACATGTCAACATTTGACAGATTTGCTTCAGAGTCATACCTTTCCTCTTAAATGAAACAAAACACTGCAAATGGAGCTGAAGTTCCCCTGTCTCCCCCCACACCCCACCACCCCCATTTCAGATCTCTTTAAGGAAATCTGCATATTGGCATCCATGACTGTCTATGTAATGTTCTAATAGATGGAGCTTATCCTTAAGAATGTAGAGAACCTAGAAATTGTTAGGAAGAAAATACGGTTAATACTTTTTTAAGCAAGTTTTGTGAAATATAAAGATTCTTTTTCTTATATATGTCCTAAATGAAACATCTGATATATGATATTTCAGGTAACTAAAGAGTAATGACTATTATATAGCTGTTTATAATCTGTAAAGCTCTTAAGTTTACAATTTACTATTTACTTTGATCACAAAGAAGGGTGGAGTGGAATGATGAGCGAAGAGTAAAGGGTAAAGGGTTGGCTGGAAAAAACCTATTTAGACATCCATCTTGCAAAATGCAAGGAAAAAGAGCACTATATACTTTTGACAGACTCAGGAAGTACTTGAATTTGAAATGGATAACCCTTAGTTACATTAATAGATCTGACATTGGAATGAAAGTAAGCCCTCATTTTGACCCAGCTTGAAGTTCATGTCTCACAATAAAATCATAGGAATGGGGGTTTTAATCCAGCCATTACTGGGGGAGCCCACTTGTTTTCTTAACATCGCAGCTAGGATATTTCACCGGCATCTCAGACTCAGCATACCCCAAACTGAATTCACAGGCTTCCCACCAATCTTGGTCAGTGAATGGTACAACCATCCACCTAGGTGCCTAAGCCAAAAATCTAGCATCGTGCTTGAAAGTTCCCACTTTCTCACCCTCTCCCATATGCAGTCAGTTATCATCTACTTCTCTCTGCTTCTGCATACCCGCCTTAGTCCAAACCAGCAAGCCCTCTTACCTGGACTCCTGCAATAGCTGTCTAACTGGCCTCCTGCGCCTGTCCTTTTTGTTCCTCACACTACAGCTTCTGCTTCTGCTTTCACCTCTCTTTGGAAGGCTCTTCCACTTCTCCTTCCCCTAGTGAATTCTTCGTATTGACCCTTCAGATTTCATTGTAAACATGTTCCTCAGAGAAGCCATCTCTAACCACCACCTTCCGTCAGCCTTCCAGCGTTCAGCCAGGTCCCCTTAGGTTCTCTTGGCACCTTGTACCTTTTTGTAGCACTGTTACAGTTGCAATTAATTAATTATGTAGCTAGTTGTCTACTCCCTGTCTCCTGCTATAAAGTAAGTACCATTAGGACAGGAACACTCTCTTTTATTCATTGCTATCTCCCTAGCTTTGCACATAGTAGAGGTTCTAATCATTGAATAAATGAAGGTCTATATGCTTGCTTACAGTACGTCCATTCCCTGTCTTTGTTCAGCTGTCACCTCCACTGCAAAACCATCTCTTAAGCAGGAATGATTAGGTGCTCTGTCTTCTCTATTCCTATAATACTTTGAACACACTCTGTAGCAGTATTGATTACATTATTTTATAACTGCTGGTTTATATGTCTTTCTTTCCTATTAGGCTAGAAGCTCCCAGAAGTAAGGGATTATTTTCATATTTGTCTTTTGAGTTATCAAGATCTAATGCAAAACATGACATAAAATAAATGTTTATTAAATGAAGAAAGGAAAGAGAGGGAAAGAAGGAAGGAAAAAAGGAAGGGCAAGCTGACTCATTGAGAGTTTTATTTATATAGTAAGAGAGAAGGAGTGGGATTAATAGAACTATAGAAAATGGAAAAAAGAATTGTTAAAATTCTAGCCACACTGCCTAAAAGAGTCCAGAGAGATAATAAGGACATTTGGTCACTCAAACCAGGAGAGGTACACAGCATTGTGAGCCCAGTTTGGCTAGAGTAGTCTGATTGCCAGCGACAATGTGGTCAGCAGTGACAACTCTAAATTTTTAGTTGTTGTGGGAGAGTGGGGTGGAGAGGGGATATTGTTGGTAAACAGCAATATCAGGGGATAAAAGATGTTGTTGAAAGCCATGGTGAGCAAATCTTGACTTAACAGTTCAGGATTATGAAAAATAAACTTGACAAATCATATGATTCTCACTTTTAAAAATGAAAAAGCAATAGCATTTTCCAATTTATGGTTCCCAGATTAGAAATATAATTCTTAGTTTTGTTGATGTGTCGGAAGAGCATTTAATAATTCTTACATCTGTTATCTGTAGCATAGAGAGTCATTCTTCATTTTGAGCACAACTTTTGGCAAGGTTTTCCTGTAGATGTTTGAATGCATGCTGACGAAAACTACAAATCCTTAAGGGAATATTTGGCAGCTGTTCAAAAACAGTTTGAGCTGGAATTTTGTGGTTTATGATGTCAGGAAACCTTGTCAATTAAATTAAATCTTTATGTTGACTTTGGAGGTCACTGTGTTTCTGTATTGCCTATTTGATGTAAAAAGAAAACTACAGATTGAATGAGGAGATGAACTAAATCTGATCCTGTACCCCGAGCTGTTGTTTTTGATTGTTTTCTTGTTCATTCATTTATTCATTCATTCATTCAACAAATACTTCCGTGTGCCATGCACTATGCTGTGCAGGTTTGAGCTTAGCCTGGAGCAAGACTGACTCAGATCATCCTTCCTACAATCTTTATTGACTATAGTTAAATGTGTCAGATGAGTTTTCATTCATAATCAGTAGAAGATCTCATTGACTTGTTATGGTGAAAGCAGCTTTAATTATGAAGGCCTCATTATGAAAATATTCTGCCATGGCCTTTTATTCCCAAGATTAGGAATAAGCAGAATTTCCCCCTAACAAATCGAGGTATTCATGTGTTTAACCTAAATCTATATCTTATTTTGCCCAAATGTACACAGTAATTTAATTTTTGTCAACATACATATATAATAATAATTAAGTAAAGCTACCATAGCTCTTTCCAATTCTTATATTCTTATATTCAGTGATATAAAATATAAAGACATTTTCACTGGGATACTTATGCTGAGCTTCACAATTTTTGCTTTTTATCTTTATCAGTCACCATTTGTTATGGCCCCAAATAGTGTATTGTTCCATGTGTGGTACTCTTGAATGGTTAAGGCTATTACCAGTCCTTGAGTAGTTTTCAATCTAGAGATGAAACAAAATTTGAGAAACTACTGTGTGTCAGTATACAATGTACATATGTATACTGTGGTGCAGGATTTTAACTGCTTCATTCAACAAAGACTTTTTAGAGGAGAAGTGACATTTTAATGGCATTTATAGGATGAAAACACTATTTTTTATGGAAAGATAAAGGAAGGCCTCTTTAAGGTAGTATTTATATGGAGACTTACAGGAAGTAAGGGAGTGTTTTGGGTATATATAGCTCTATAACAAACCATCCCAATGTTACTTAAGTGGCTTAAAACATAGGCTGGCAGGGTTTTTTTTTCCACAAAGGGCCAGATAGTAAATAGCTGAGCGTTGTGGGCCATGCAGTCTCTGTTGCAGTTATTCAGCTCTGCTGTTGTAGTGCAAAAGCAGCTATAGACAGTGCTTAAATGGAGGAGCGTGGTTGTGTTCCAACAAAATTTTATTTTCAAAAACAAGTGGCAGATTGGATTTGACCTCAGGGCTGTAGTCTCTTGATTTAAAACAACAAAATCATCATTTTGCTTACAGATCTGCAGTTTGGGTAGGGTTTGGCAGGGTAGCCCCTTTGCTCTACTGGATGTGAGTTAGGGTGGTTCCAGGCTGAGGACTGGGATTGTCTGAAGGCCCCCAGCAGAGTAGGTGAGCTAAAGAGCAGGTTTCAGTTCCCCAAAACCTCACATTCTGTCTTCTGGGCTCGTTTTTTTTGTGTGTGTGTGTGGTATGCGGGCCTTCCTCTGTTGTGGCCTCTCCCGTTGTGGAGCACAGGCTCCGGACGCGCAGGCTCAGCGGCCATGGCTCACGGGCCCAGCCGCTCCGCGGCACGTGGGATCCTCCCAGACCGGGGCGCGAACCCGGTTCCCCTGCATCGGCAGGCGGACACGCAACCACTGCGCCACCAGGGAAGCCCCTCACTAACACCTATACACACCTATACTTATCCTCAGGTCTCCGCTTGGGCTTCCTTCATTTTTTCCCCTGGTGGCTCCCTCTTTTCTCATTTATGTCCTCCTGCTGTGTTTTTTCTTAGCAGCCTATATTTACCCTATCATAGCACTTCCAATACTTTATAATTTTATTTTTTTATAATTTTTTAATCATCTGTCATCCTTACTGGACTGGAAGCTTCAGAGGAGCAGGAACTGTGTCTTTCTCACCATTGTACCACCATCACAGGGCCTAGCTCAGAAAGGCACTTAATAAGTGTTTGTTCACAGTTTGGATGAAGGACATGTAACTGTTAGGTGAATTACATTTTTTTGGTAATGTGGGGATTTGGGAGAACTTCTAAATTTTACACCAGATAGATTATTAAATCTGAAAAAAAAATGTCATAATGTATGGTAAAATTATTTCTATGCAGAAAGTATATTGTAATACAAAAGTAGAAAGGAATAACAGAAAAGTTAATAATGATCGTTATTTTAGGATAGTTGAATTACAAGTTCTGTTTTCCTTAGTGTATTTCAAATTTTCTATAATTTGTTTAAAATGTTTTAAAGACTCGATTTTAATTTCTTGTGCTTTGTAAGTATCTTAAATATAGCATCTTTAACTCCTCACGTAATTTTATTCCCAAGTTTGACTCAAGCCTGCATAGTTCCCAAGACCTGGGGCATGATCTCTGCTGGAAATAATCTAAAATGTCTTGTTTCTACCCTTCTGCTTCAGTAAATCAAAAATCATTTAATTTTCAAAGTTTATTTTCCTAAGGATAATATTGTTCAAAATAGCAAAAATGATACTGTTGTTTTTATTATTCTCTTTAACTTTTTTTCCATTTATCAAATGAGCCTTCACCTGTCTGTGTATTCCTCTGAAACATTATCAATGTTATTCTAAAAATAGTCCTTAAATACTAAATATTTGTAAAGTGCCCTTGCATATTTTGTCTTCAAGTCACTGATGCAGCAAATGTTGTAGATAAAGAAACCGAGGCTCAGAGAAGTTACATGACTTAATGAAGGTCACAAGCTCAGATGGAGCTTCACAAACATTTTTTTCTGGTTTGAAGTTGTGTACTGCCTTCTGATGCTTTTCTTCTCCTTCCTCCACAGTTGTGCATGCCTAAAGGGCTGTCTTTCAGAACACAAACTGACAATAAAGACCCTCAGTTCCACTCATTTATAATTACCCGGGAAGATGGTTCTCGTACCTACGGTTTTGTTCTCACTTTTTATGAAGAAGTTACAAGTAAGCAAATCTGCACAGCAATGCAGACGCTCTACCAGATGCACAACGCAGAGCATTACAGCAGCTTGTATGCTTCATCCTCCTGCAGCATGGACTCACTGGCAAGCAGTATTGACGAGGGAGATACCACTTCCCTTTTGAAACTCCAGCGATACAACTCTTACGACATCAGCAGAGACACCCTGTATGTTTCAAAAAGTATATGTTTGATCACACCACTGCCTTTCATGCAGGCCTGCAAGAAATTCCTTATCCAGCTTTACAAGGCAGTTACCTCACAGCAGCCACCACCCTTGCCGCTTGAGAGCTACATCCATAATATTCTCTATGAGGTGCCCCTTCCTCCTCCAGGGAGATCACTGAAATTTTATGGTGTTTATGAACCTGTCATCTGTCAGAGGCCGGGCCCCAGTGAACTTCCTCTCTCCGATTACCCGCTCCGAGAGGTCTTCGAGCTCCTGGGCCTGGAGAACTTGGTACAGGTGTTTACATGCGTTCTTTTAGAGATGCAGATCCTTCTCTACTCACAAGGTAGGTCTGCCCTAGATTTTAGGTCTCCCAAAAGCAAGTACTTATGCTCTCAACTACTGGGGTGTATTATTAGAACCAAATAATTAATGGTCCGAAGTCTCTTCTGATTGTGTAAAGGAGAGGGTTTTAGGTAGGACCAGAGGCTGAGAGGTTACTTCTCTTTTGGATGGCAGTGGCTGTAGAGAAAAAAAGGGAAGGAATATAAAAGCATTAACTTGGCTGACTTGAGTGTATTTGTTCTTTAATGGAAGTACCCCTTTTTTTCCCTGATAATAACATAATCATCATGAAAGAAACATATTTCTTTTTATAATGAAAGTGAGAGAATCCTCTTACTACCAGGAACATGTAGACTTCTCATTTATTTACAGGTTAGTAAAGGTTCACATCAAGACTCAGCTGACATTGGAAAGGGATAAACGGAATCGTTGACTCTGCAGTTTCCTAAGGCGATCAACTTTGGATGGGTTGATTTCATGTAGTGAGAGAAAGGAGTACAGGCGTGTGGAACAGACACGATTCTCCTAGGTCTAATAATTCCACCAAAGTTATGTGGGGGGGTTTTGTTTTGTTTTTAATCCCAAAGGAAGTTATGTTTGTGATATTTTTCATTCAAAATTCTCCCAAAACATACTTAAGAAACTAGCAGAATTTGGGTTTTATTTTACCAGTGCATCTGTGATGACTAACTTTGAGCCTAGACTAGAGCACTGGTTCTAGTCTGAACATGAATTTGCAGAGGAAATAGAGATGCTGTGTTTTAATGGATAGTGAATTGAAGGAAAATATAAAATGGTACCTGTGCCTTGATGGGTCTTTTGAAAAATGTGGCACAAATATTGGGTTAGCATTTTGCTAACTTGTACTTAGGCTGACAGAATGGTAGTGCAGTCTCCTGACTGTTGCTGTCAAGCTTATTTTACCAGTTTCTTTTTTTTCTTTTCTATTTTAAATTATAAATGAGGCTGAGCCAAGTAGGCTATATTTGTACTTCCCCATCTTGTGTGTATGTTGATACTGTTTGTGTGTTGACAGCCCTTCATGAGGTTGTATTTTCTTCAGTTTATCCTACATAATGTTCTCTGATAATGTGTTCCGGTGTCTCAATATTTGTTGTCAGGAAGTTCTTCCCTAATGACTAATCTCAATTCTTTCCTGTCCTCGTGCTCTCACTTTCTTAGTGCTGTTCATTACCGGCAGATCACCCTTTTGTATGTGAAAGATTTAATGTTAAGTAATTCTTTCTTCCTTTCTACGTCTTCCTGTCTTGCTTTTTTCCCTGAAGCGGGTAGGGGTTGGAGAGTTGCTTGTTGGGGCAGGGGCTTGAAGCTTAATACCCTCAGGTATATTAGCTTATTAGTAAAAAGAATTTAAATCCTAGATTTTCAAGAGATCTTCCCAGTGATTTAGTTCCATTTCCTAATGTTCTGCCTAGAGAAGCAATTTGGGGCAGAAAGAGTATTGGTTTTTAAAGTGATAACAATCATGGGTTCAAATCTCTGTTCTGTCACTTACTATTTGTAACCTTGGACAAGTTACATAATCTTCCTGAGTGTCAGTCAGTTCATCTTTATGGGGATAACAGGTTTTTTTCCTTCCTCTCTCACTGATTTATTGTGAGAAAGTAAGAAACCTGTGCTGACTAAATGATAGCCAATGTTGTTGTAATTATTATCAGTTTTATTAGTCCTACATAATCCTCTATAAAATTATGCACATCTTAAGTTGTGAGGGTCTGACATATTATTGCATTCAAAGTATAACTTTGTTAAATTAAATAGTCAAGGCATTTGTTTCAGGGTTGAGAACTTAATAAATGTTCTCTTATACTGAATGTCATGCTTTTTAAAGAAAAAAACCCTTCGTTATCACACTTCCTGTTTTAAATAGCACTTTATGTCTCTGTGCTTGTGGTATGTCTTGAGCTCTTATCTTTCTGCTCAGCTTGACTAGCTTATCCTATGTAGTTTATGGAGTCTGTTGAAAAGTTATAGTTGATTAATATCTACGTATTAATTTCAGTTTCAAATTAAGAAGACTGAATATTTATGAGCATGTTTTTATACTCAAATGAGTATTTTTTGGTAACTTGGTCTTTTATGCTGAACACGAGAGTGAATCTTGAGATTGTAGAACTCTCATACATATATTTTTAAAGTGTCATACAAAAAAAAGGCTCATAAAGTAATTTTCTAATCATTCACAGAAATCACTCTATATTAGGAATTGTACTATTAAAGTGCCTTGTACATTTTGGTCTTTTTGCCCCCTGCATTTAATCCTCTCAACAATGAGTTAGTACTGCACATGCTTTTATGAAGGAGGAAATTGACGCTCCGGGAAGCTTAGTAACTTACCCAAGATCACACAGCTATTAGGTAACGTGGTGGAGCTGAGAATGGGCTTGGATCGGTCTTTATCCAGAACACTTACCCACATGTTAGCTGTATTGGGCACTGCACTTAACTTTTCCTTATCTGTCTCAGTATTTATTTTTAAATTATAAACTCACCTCTGAGGGTCTTTTGTAAAGATACCATGTTAAATAATTGTAGATTATCTGTGTAAATGCACAAGTGTCTCTCCCATTAGAGAAAGAAAGGAATGAATTAAGAGTTATGTTGATTTGTACTCTGGTGCCGTTCTTCGTTTCTCCTGACTGTGTTAAGGGGTTTTAATAACATCTGATACTTCATTTCTTGTTCACTGATGCCATAAAATTTAAAAACATTACAAGTCTTGAACAATTATCATGAAAACCCAAAAAGAATAAAAGTAGATGGATTTCAGTGATGAAAATGTCCTTCTAGACTGATTTGAAATTCTTGTCCACAGCCCTTTTTTTTTCTTTATTTTAAAAAAAATGCTGCCGCACACATTCCTGGGCCCTGTTTGTTTGTTTGTTGGCTGCGTTGGTCTTAGTTGCGGCACGTGAGATCTTTGTTGCGGCACATGGGCTCCTCTCTAGTTGCGGCACGTGGGCTTCTCTCTAGTTGTGGCATGCGGGTTTTCTCTCTCTAGTTGTGGCGTGTGGGCTCCAGGGTGCATAGGCTCTGTAGTTGTGGCGCATGGGCTCTGTAGTTTGCAGCACGCGGCTCTCTAGTTGAGGCGCCCGGGCTCAGTAGTTGTGGTGTGCGGGCTCAGTTGCCCTGCGGCCTGGATCGAACCTGAGTCCCCCTGCATTGGAAGGCGGATTCTTTACCACTGGACCACCGGGGAAGTCCCCCACAGCCCATTTAAATCTATCCAGTCTGGGGACTTCTCTGGTGGCGGTGGCGCAGTGGTTAAGAATCCACCTGCCAATGCAGGGGACACACGTTCGAGCCCTGCTCTGGGAACATCCCACATGCCGCAGAGCAGCTAAGCCCGTGTGCCGCAGCTACTGAAGCCCACGCACCCTAGGGCCCCCGTGCCGCAACTGCTGAGCCCGCATGCTGCAACTACTGAAGCCCGTGTGCCTAGAGCCCATGCTCCGCAGCAAGAGAAGCCACCGCAGTGAGAAGCCCGCACACCGCGAC
>NC_041219.1:77827323-77861488 GCF_002837175.3 Physeter macrocephalus | reverse complement strand
GCACGAACCCGTGTCCCTTGCATCGGCAGGCGGACTCTCAACCACCGCGCCACCAGGGAAGCCCTGTACCTGTACCTTGTACCAGGTTAAAGAAGTTTCCTTTTATTCCTAGCGTGTTCAAAGTTTTTAAAAATTATGAATGCATGTCATATTTTATTGAATGTTCTTTCTGCATCAAGTAAGATGATCGTGTTTTTCTCATTTTAACCATTTATTAAGGTGAAAAATGTATATTCCAACCTTATATTCCTGAGACAAACCTGATTTGGTCTTGGTTTTCAGATATGGCATCATTTAGTCTGCTAATATTTTGATTAGAAGTTTTACCTCTATGTTTTTTATTGATTTGGCTTATCATTTTTATTCCTTGCACTATCTTATCTGGTTTTTGGAATTAAGATTATTCTAACTTCATAGAATGAGTTGGAAAGTATTCCATTTTTGTCTGGAAGATAAAATGGAGAAGAATTAATTTAAGGTTCTTTTTTAAAATTTATTTTATTTATTTATTTTTGGCTGTGTTGGGTCTTCATTGCTGCGTGCGGGCTTTCTCTAGTTGCGGCGAGCGGGGGCTACTCTTCATTGCCATGCGTGGACTTCTCATTGTGGTGGCTTCTCTTGCTGTGGAACACAGGCTCTAGGCGCGCAGACTTCAACAGTTGTGGCACGTGAGCTCAGTAGTTGTGGCTCTTGGGCTCTAGAGCTCAGGCTCAGTAGTTGTGGCGCACAGGCTTAGTTGCTCCACAGCATGTGGGATCTTCCCAGACCAGGGCTCGAACCACTGTCCCCTGCACTGGCAGGCGGATTCTTAACCACTGTGCCACCAAAGAAGCCCCTTCATTTAAGGTTGTAATTATATGATCCATGACTATTTGAGGGAACCTGTCTGTAAACTGTTTGGTCTTGTTGGGAAGATGTTAAGTACCAGTCCAGTGTCTTTAATGGTTTATTTCGGTTTTCTATTTCTCCTCCCCCTTTTCCTTCCCACTCCTCCTCTGTCATCATTATCATCATCATCAGCTGGGGACAAAAGTCAGATACTTTTATTATACCACAGACTACCCCCGGTCTTTGACCACGATCCCTTAGAGCAAAAGAATCCTAATAGTTAAAAGATGCTGGCATAGTACCTGTCCCTTTGGCATTACTGCTTAGTTCAGTCTATCATCCTACTGCATGAAAATGTCTCGCAGAGCAAGGCCACTGAGGTTTGCAGCGTTCCAGTACAATACATCTTCTCAGGTTCCAACTGCAGCAATATATGGCTTCCCCCTTTCAAGGCATCCGGTATAATTGAGCTAAGAGACAATGTCATCTCTTGCCCCGAGCCTCTTTCAGGGTGTTAATGTAATATTGGATTTCTCTTATTATCATAACTCATTTATTTATTCCTTTACCCTTAACTACTATTCCTCCTTCTTTCCATTTATACCCAAACTTTTCCACCTTTGGAAGGCACATTAGGTTTGGCCACAGTGCTGGTTTAGATTGCAGGCAGCCATAGTAGTCTAGCAAGTACCTCCGCCTCAGTTCACTACCATTCATATTAGGGTAAGGTTACATAGGTACAGAACTAGTGGGCTGTTTTTACCTCCAGGCATTACAGCTGCATTCACTGTTAACCCCCATTTTGCCAGATGGGGTGAAGGCACAGCCCACCCCAGCAGGCTCTTAGGAATTCTGACATAAAGGTTTAAAAATAGAGTTTCATCCCTGCTTCTGGCACTTGTAGCTGTAGTCCTGGTCCTGCATCAGGTAGGAAAAAGAAATCTGAGGTGATGTGGGGAAGAAAATAAAAAGTATATTGTCATACCAGCATCCTTACCCCTCAGGAAGAATTGTAGTCGTACCAGCATCCATCTCTATCCCCTTTTCCCCAGATCCACCAGAAGAACAGAGGTATCTGTCTAGTGGGGACTCTCCCTTAGGCCCCCTTATGTTGAGTGTGAGCACACACTTGTGAAGGCATGAAAGTCAGCCCCTTATGCTTTTATCTCACACATTTTAGACAGCAGATGTTTCAACTGCCTGTTTCAACTGTTCTCATTCTCAATTAAGCCATTACTGTGAGGGTGATAAGCAACATCATATGTCCATTTGATGTGGCATCTCTTCACCCACTGTTGGACACTGTGTGCTGTGAAGCGTGTTGTGTCCCATAGCCTGAAGATGTGTAACTTGGCGGCCCACATTGGTAGAGTATCTTCTGTTCCAATCCTCTAATAGTATTTTAAGCATTTGCATCTACTGCCTTGTATGCAAAGCCCAGTCTGAAGTGTCTATTCCTGGTAGGACCCATTTATAGCCCCCCCCAACCAGGGCTGCTGGCATTAATCCAGTGTAGTCTACTTGCTGGCAATGTGTAGTAGGGCCTTCCCCCCAGCCATCTGTAGCCTCTGTCTCTCCTGTTGGCAGACAAAACAGTTCTTGTTGGCAGTTTGTGCCTCAGAGGGTATAAGAGGATTATGTCTAGATTCAGCCCATCTCTGCATTGCTGCAGTCCCCCAGGTGGCCACCTGAAGGGAGTGTACCAAAAGGTCCACTTGGTGGTTACATCACCTCCCAAACCTGAAAGTGGGTTCTTCTGATGGGCATTAACATGTCCTACTTTAAAGTGGCCCATAAATTCCCAGAGCGATTTCCATATGGCTGCACCTTGTACAGGCATCCTTTTAATAGTCCAGTTTTCCGTTGCCCATGAGTCAGTAAAAACCCAAGCATATGGGCTTTACCATTGTTCAGTTCTTCCATCACTGCTAGGAAAACAGCGTGTAAGTCAGCCCACTGAGCCCATCTGTGTTTACTTTCTTTGATCAGAGTGGTGGCCATTCACCTTGGAACTGTCATACATAAACCAAGCAGCTCTTTGTTGGTCAGTTGAGAGGTATTTATACCGTCCAAGTGACAACAGAATCTGGCACCTCCTCACTCAGTTCCAGAGTCAGTCTTCTGGGAAAAGAGGCTCCTCATTGTATCTCCTCCTTGCCTTCTCCTCATAACAAGATCCTCTATAAACAATCTCCATTTAATTATGGAACTCTTCTGTGCACTGCCTTCCTCACTAGAGTGTTTTTCCGACATTACCCAAGACATCATGGGTATTTTGGGTTTCAAGATTATTTTGTCTTTCGGTCATAGGGGCAGTTTAGACTGACGTTCAATAGCAGGCTAGTAACTGCCTCTCCAATGGAAATGCTGCAGTCCGTCATACCAGGAGTTGTCCCTGGGAGGTGCTCACAGGCTTTTGCCGTAAGCCCCAGTCTGTGCTCTGTGTAGGGCTCCTGTACAGAGTTTGTCTGCCAGGCTCCAGCTTCTTGTCCATAACACTGTGTGGGCTCCGGCAGTCTTATTCCCATTTAGCATGATGTCTAATTAATATTGCTTAGATTGGAGAGCGATTGACATGCCGTCTGTTTTACTTTGCGGGGAGGTGTTCCCCATTTAGACATAGTGTCCATTCCCATAAACCATTCCGGTAAGCCTGTTACCACTGGACCACCGGGGAAGTCCCCCACAGCCCATTTAAATCTATCCAGTCTGGGGACTTCTCTGGTGGCGGTGGCGCAGTGGTTAAGAATCCACCTGCCAATGCAGGGGACACACGTTCGAGCCCTGGTCTGGGAAAATCCCACATGCCGCGGAGCAACTAAGCCCGTGTGCCGCAACTACTGAAGCCTGCGTGCCTAGAGGCTGTGCTCCGCAACAAGAGAGGCCACCGCAGTGAGAAGCCTGCACACCGCAATGAAGAGTAGCCCTCGCTCGCCACAACTAGAGAATGTCCACACACAGCAATGAAGACCCAATGCAGCCAAAGATAAATAAATAAAAATAAATTAATTTTTAAAAAAATCTATCCAGTCTGTTATTTAGAGAGTGTGTACATCACAGTCACTTTGCAGTGGTAACTGGCTAGAAATTTTAAGCAGGGAATGAACCCAAGAGGTAAAGGCTCTTTTCTAGGACCCCAGATCAGAAAAGAGTACTTTTCTTCTGCTGCCTAGAAATACTTGGAGCAAGACAGTGGGAAGATTGGAGTCGGATCATCTTTTCAAAGGAATAGTGGAGGAATAAAAGGGGAATTTAAACACCAGGGTCTAATTTTTGATACCAATCATTAAGGTCTCAGGAACATTTTTGGATCTAGCTTATTACCTTCTTTGACTCTTCACAATGGAAATAAGCAGTTACCCACAGCCCACGCTGCACTGCCTGCCTGTGAGCCTTGACAGTACTCCTCTCCCTTCCCCTCCCTTCGTAAGTTGTACATGAATTAACCTTGTCAGAAAGTAGAAGCTGCTTGAAGTTTTCTTGAAGAAGTTGGGAGCCTTGTAAACACAAATTGCTAGTCATGCTCAACTAAACATTATAGCTTATTGGTTATGGGGTTGATAAATCATAAAATCAAACTTGATATTTTGATGGCAGAAAGTGGGTTCCCATGACCTGTATCCAAAAAGCATTAGAATTTTAACAGCTTTGGCCAATATTTTTATAATACTAGTTTTACTTTGTGATAAACAAAAACTTAATATTAAGACATTTTTCTTAATAAGTTTTCATTATATATTCAAGAAACTAATCCTTGGTCAGTCATATGAGAAGCACATGTCTCCTTCCAGTTTGTGGCTGTTAATTTTCTTTTAGGGATCTTTTGATGAATTAAGATACTCAATCATAAATTCTCATTTACAAATCTTTCTTATGACTTAACTTTCTGTTCTATTTAAGAAATCCTTCTCTATTCTGAGTTTGTAAAAATAGTCTACATTTTTTTCCTAAATGTTTTAAAGTTATATTTAGCACCTCTAAGAAATTGATTTTTGCTTATGTTGTGAGGAAGAGATCAAATTTAATATTTTAGAAATATCTGTAACTAGTTATTTTATACTAGTTATTAGATAGACCATTCTTCCTCCCTCTGATCTGCAGTGCCACTTCAGTCATGTATAAGTTCCTGTATGTGAAGTTCCTCTATGTATTTCTGGGCATTCAGTTTATTCTGCCAGTTTTTCTGTCCCTGTAGTAAATCACGCTGTTGTAATTACTATAGCTTTAAAGTAAGCCTTGGTATCTTATAGGACAGTTCTCTTCACCACCTTCTTTTTACTGAAATTTCATTGAATGTAGTTTTGAGACAATTAACGTATTTAGAATGTTGAGTGTCCCCTCCATGAAAATGATATATCTCTCCATTTATAAGGGCTTTCTTTAATGTCTCTAGGTAGTTTTATAATAGTAAAGTAGGTGATAATGTGCAAATAATGATGGTTTTATTTCTTCTTTTCCAATCTTTGTCACCTTTATTTCTTTTGCTTGCCTTGTAGTACTAACTAGGCTTTCCAGTACAGTATAGAATGGAATTGATAATAACAGGCATCCTTGTCTTTTTCCTGATGTTCAAAAGAATGCTTTTAATGCTTCACTATTAAGCTATAGTGTTTTTGGTAAATACTTTGTTTCTTTTTTTTTTTTTTTTTGCGGTCCACGGGCCTCTCACTGTTGTGGCCTCTCCCGTTGCGGAGCACAGGCTCCGGACGCGCAGGCTCAGCGGCCATGGCTCACGGGCGCAGCCGCTCCGCGGCACGTGGGATCTTCCCAGACCGGGGCACGAACCCGTGTCCCTTGCATCGGCAGGCGGACTCTCAACCACCGCGCCACCAGGGAAGCCCTGTACCTGTACCTTGTACCAGGTTAAAGAAGTTTCCTTTTATTCCTAGCGTGTTCAAAGTTTTTAAAAATTATGAATGCATGTCATATTTTATTGAATGTTCTTTCTGCATCAAGTAAGATGATCGTGTTTTTCTCATTTTAACCATTTATTAAGGTGAAAAATGTATATTCCAACCTTATATTCCTGAGACAAACCTGATTTGGTCTTGGTTTTCAGATATGGCATCATTTAGTCTGCTAATATTTTGATTAGAAGTTTTACCTCTATGTTTTTTATTGATTTGGCTTATCATTTTTATTCCTTGCACTATCTTATCTGGTTTTTGGAATTAAGATTATTCTAACTTCATAGAATGAGTTGGAAAGTATTCCATTTTTGTCTGGAAGATAAAATGGAGAAGAATTAATTTAAGGTTCTTTTTTAAAATTTATTTTATTTATTTATTTTTGGCTGTGTTGGGTCTTCATTGCTGCGTGCGGGCTTTCTCTAGTTGCGGCGAGCGGGGGCTACTCTTCATTGCCATGCGTGGACTTCTCATTGTGGTGGCTTCTCTTGCTGTGGAACACAGGCTCTAGGCGCGCAGACTTCAACAGTTGTGGCACGTGAGCTCAGTAGTTGTGGCTCTTGGGCTCTAGAGCTCAGGCTCAGTAGTTGTGGCGCACAGGCTTAGTTGCTCCACAGCATGTGGGATCTTCCCAGACCAGGGCTCGAACCACTGTCCCCTGCACTGGCAGGCGGATTCTTAACCACTGTGCCACCAAAGAAGCCCCTTCATTTAAGGTTGTAATTATATGATCCATGACTATTTGAGGGAACCTGTCTGTAAACTGTTTGGTCTTGTTGGGAAGATGTTAAGTACCAGTCCAGTGTCTTTAATGGTTTATTTCGGTTTTCTATTTCTCCTCCCCCTTTTCCTTCCCACTCCTCCTCTGTCATCATTATCATCATCATCAGCTGGGGACAAAAGTCAGATACTTTTATTATACCACAGACTACCCCCGGTCTTTGACCACGATCCCTTAGAGCAAAAGAATCCTAATAGTTAAAAGATGCTGGCATAGTACCTGTCCCTTTGGCATTACTGCTTAGTTCAGTCTATCATCCTACTGCATGAAAATGTCTCGCAGAGCAAGGCCACTGAGGTTTGCAGCGTTCCAGTACAATACATCTTCTCAGGTTCCAACTGCAGCAATATATGGCTTCCCCCTTTCAAGGCATCCGGTATAATTGAGCTAAGAGACAATGTCATCTCTTGCCCCGAGCCTCTTTCAGGGTGTTAATGTAATATTGGATTTCTCTTATTATCATAACTCATTTATTTATTCCTTTACCCTTAACTACTATTCCTCCTTCTTTCCATTTATACCCAAACTTTTCCACCTTTGGAAGGCACATTAGGTTTGGCCACAGTGCTGGTTTAGATTGCAGGCAGCCATAGTAGTCTAGCAAGTACCTCCGCCTCAGTTCACTACCATTCATATTAGGGTAAGGTTACATAGGTACAGAACTAGTGGGCTGTTTTTACCTCCAGGCATTACAGCTGCATTCACTGTTAACCCCCATTTTGCCAGATGGGGTGAAGGCACAGCCCACCCCAGCAGGCTCTTAGGAATTCTGACATAAAGGTTTAAAAATAGAGTTTCATCCCTGCTTCTGGCACTTGTAGCTGTAGTCCTGGTCCTGCATCAGGTAGGAAAAAGAAATCTGAGGTGATGTGGGGAAGAAAATAAAAAGTATATTGTCATACCAGCATCCTTACCCCTCAGGAAGAATTGTAGTCGTACCAGCATCCATCTCTATCCCCTTTTCCCCAGATCCACCAGAAGAACAGAGGTATCTGTCTAGTGGGGACTCTCCCTTAGGCCCCCTTATGTTGAGTGTGAGCACACACTTGTGAAGGCATGAAAGTCAGCCCCTTATGCTTTTATCTCACACATTTTAGACAGCAGATGTTTCAACTGCCTGTTTCAACTGTTCTCATTCTCAATTAAGCCATTACTGTGAGGGTGATAAGCAACATCATATGTCCATTTGATGTGGCATCTCTTCACCCACTGTTGGACACTGTGTGCTGTGAAGCGTGTTGTGTCCCATAGCCTGAAGATGTGTAACTTGGCGGCCCACATTGGTAGAGTATCTTCTGTTCCAATCCTCTAATAGTATTTTAAGCATTTGCATCTACTGCCTTGTATGCAAAGCCCAGTCTGAAGTGTCTATTCCTGGTAGGACCCATTTATAGCCCCCCCCAACCAGGGCTGCTGGCATTAATCCAGTGTAGTCTACTTGCTGGCAATGTGTAGTAGGGCCTTCCCCCCAGCCATCTGTAGCCTCTGTCTCTCCTGTTGGCAGACAAAACAGTTCTTGTTGGCAGTTTGTGCCTCAGAGGGTATAAGAGGATTATGTCTAGATTCAGCCCATCTCTGCATTGCTGCAGTCCCCCAGGTGGCCACCTGAAGGGAGTGTACCAAAAGGTCCACTTGGTGGTTACATCACCTCCCAAACCTGAAAGTGGGTTCTTCTGATGGGCATTAACATGTCCTACTTTAAAGTGGCCCATAAATTCCCAGAGCGATTTCCATATGGCTGCACCTTGTACAGGCATCCTTTTAATAGTCCAGTTTTCCGTTGCCCATGAGTCAGTAAAAACCCAAGCATATGGGCTTTACCATTGTTCAGTTCTTCCATCACTGCTAGGAAAACAGCGTGTAAGTCAGCCCACTGAGCCCATCTGTGTTTACTTTCTTTGATCAGAGTGGTGGCCATTCACCTTGGAACTGTCATACATAAACCAAGCAGCTCTTTGTTGGTCAGTTGAGAGGTATTTATACCGTCCAAGTGACAACAGAATCTGGCACCTCCTCACTCAGTTCCAGAGTCAGTCTTCTGGGAAAAGAGGCTCCTCATTGTATCTCCTCCTTGCCTTCTCCTCATAACAAGATCCTCTATAAACAATCTCCATTTAATTATGGAACTCTTCTGTGCACTGCCTTCCTCACTAGAGTGTTTTTCCGACATTACCCAAGACATCATGGGTATTTTGGGTTTCAAGATTATTTTGTCTTTCGGTCATAGGGGCAGTTTAGACTGACGTTCAATAGCAGGCTAGTAACTGCCTCTCCAATGGAAATGCTGCAGTCCGTCATACCAGGAGTTGTCCCTGGGAGGTGCTCACAGGCTTTTGCCGTAAGCCCCAGTCTGTGCTCTGTGTAGGGCTCCTGTACAGAGTTTGTCTGCCAGGCTCCAGCTTCTTGTCCATAACACTGTGTGGGCTCCGGCAGTCTTATTCCCATTTAGCATGATGTCTAATTAATATTGCTTAGATTGGAGAGCGATTGACATGCCGTCTGTTTTACTTTGCGGGGAGGTGTTCCCCATTTAGACATAGTGTCCATTCCCATAAACCATTCCGGTAAGCCTGTTTAAACATTCCAGTTTTCACCCAAACTTCCACCTTAATCAGTCAACCTTAACTTTTTTCATATTCTCTCAATCTAATTGTAGCCTGCCTTAAGACTTCACCAAAGGGTTTTGGTATCACAGTGCATGAGGTCCCATCCAAGTAAAGGACTCCCAGAAACTTCTCCACTCCCTGACCGTTTTAGCCAGCAGGGGGTTTGAGCCAAGATTAATCTGCCTGACTATTGCCCCAGGTGATGTCAGGTCTGGTTTCTCATTATAATCATTGCTTTCCCTGTGTCTTACATTTCTCCAAACTGGGGTAAACAAACTCAACTTGCTTAGAGCCCTTTAATGTAGGGGGTCCAGCAGGGGTCCCTTTGATCCACCCAGTCTCAGATAGTACTGTATTAAGACCTTAGTTTCAACCCCATCAATGTCAATGTCCATTTTATTCATCCCGTTTCTTTTTTTAAAAAATCTTTTTATTTTTAAGATTTTAAAAAATTTATTTATATATTTCTTCCTTCCTCCCTTCCTCCCTCCCATCCCTCCCTCCCTCCCTCCCTTCCTTCATTTTTGACCACGTTGGGTCTTCGTTGCTGCACGGGCTTGCTCTAGTTGCGGTGAGTGGGGGCTACTCTTTGTTGCAGTGCACGGGCTTCTCGTTGCGGTGGCTTCTCTTGTTGCGGAGCACGGGCTCTAGGCACGCGGGCTTCAGTAGTTGTGGCACGCAGGCTCAGTAGTTGTGGCTCACGGGCTCTAGAGCTCAGGCTCACTAGTTGTGGCGCACAGGCTTAGTTGCTCCACGGCATGTGAGATCTTCCCGGACCAGGGCTTGAACCCGTGTCCCCTGCATTCGTGGGCCCAGCCGCTCCGCGGCATGTGGGATCTTCCTGGACCGGGGCACGAACCCGTGACCCCTGCATCAGCAGGCGGACTCTCAACCACTGCGCCACCAGGGAACCCCCGTCCGATTTCTTAATAACCATCCACAGATTTCCATCCTGCTGGGATGAGTCTCTTGACACCCTTGTTTCTTTTTCCTCTTTCCCACTTCTATCAACATTTGCTTTATTCACTCAGTTTCTTAATAACTGTTTAAAAATTTCCACCATGCTGGGACGAGTCCCTTGACTCTTTCCTCTGCCTCTCCACATTTTCTTTTAAATTAATATAATGTTTTTATTAGCATCTGCTAAGATTCATGAGGGGAAGCTGAGACAGGCTTCTCTGACTGTAAGGTTACATGGGTTGCTAACGCAGAAGGGGCCCACAGTATTTACCATGACCTGAGTAATGGGCATTTTCAGTTGTGAATATACTAGTTATCATAGCACCAATCCCACACGGCTTACATATGAATAATGAGGGGTGAACTCATCTGGGGTGTTCCACTTGACATTTTTAGGGGGAGTCAGGTAGTTCCCCTTCTTTGAGTAAACACTTTACAGCAGCTTTTATCCAGTGCACCAGGCTGGCTGCTCCCTCGGGAGTAACCTGCTCTGTGTCTGTATCATGGATAGCCATCTGTAATTGTCCCATAGTTAGCTGTGGGTCCTGCACCAACCCTTCCACTCTGCAGCATTTAAAAATGAATATACTGCTCCAGGGGACTTCCCTGGTGGTCCAGTGGTAAAAAATCCGCCTTATAATCCAGGGGACACAGGTTCGATCCCTGGTCAAGGAGCTAAGATCCCACATGCCGTGGGGCAACTAAGCCCGCGTGCCACAACTACTGAGCTTGCGCGCCTCAACTAGAGAGCCCACGTGCTGCAAACTACAGAGCCCACATGCTCTGGAACCCGTGTGCCACAGCTACAGAGCCCACGCGCCCTGGAGCCTGCGCACCACAACTAGAGAAGAGAAAACCCGCACACCACAACTAGAGAGAAGCCCGCACACCACAATGAAGAGCCCGCGCGCCGCAACAAAAGATCCCACGTGCCTCAGGGAAGATCCTGCGTGCCACAACTAAGACCCAACGCAGCCAAAATTAAAATAAATAAAATAATAAATAAATCTTTAAAAAAATAATAAAAATAGAAATGAATATACTGCTCCTAAATTTCTCTCTTTGTCCTTTTTAGTAAAGCTTCTTCAGGAAGCTGGTAATGCCAACCTACAAAGTGAGACAGCTCCTTCACACTGAGCCCCGTGGTCTCAGTAGTTTCTTGGTTTTGCCCTTCCCCAACCCCACACGTGAACTTTGGTGACCAGCAGTCTTGAGGTGCTCTTTGTTGTCCCTGAATAATTTTTCGCTTTTTGGGGGCAGCTTTGAAGCTAGTTGGCCCAGCATCAAAATCTGACCCAGCACTCTCTTTTAATTTCATTTTAGCTGTTATAGCTAACAATAATCAAGGGATTGTATATTTCACTTTTTTCTTATAGGTTTGTATTTCTTTATGCATCCATTGAAACAATTCTCCAGGAGTTAGATCCATCAATAAATTCCATCGATAACTTTTACCTTCAGTCATTTATCTCAGCATAGCTGCTGCCCTACACCATGATTGATCATGTGGCCACCCAGGAGTCAAAGGTTCCTCATACCCTGCCCTGTTCCTCATCCTTTCTCTTCCTAAACCGCATGCTTCTGTGAGCCTGTGTCATTCTACTGAATTCCACATTTTATGACACTAAATGAGAGCTTCTTTCCTCCCTGACACCCATCTGCTCTGACACCAGCAATTTAGTTCACTTCTGACGCAAACTACCTGGAGTTAACACCAGATTCCACAGGTTTAAGGGTTTGATCCTGCAAGACTACCCTCACTTCAGACACCAGCCACAAATAAGGTGCCCAGGCTACCCACATTTCTGCCCAGCCAACTATGAATTCAGGATATCCCACGACCCCACTTTCGGGGGGGGGGATTTTCCCACGAACCCACTAGAACGGCTCATAGAACTCAGGAAAGCACTTTACTTACTGTCACCGTTTACTATAAAGGATACAACTCAGGAACACCCAAATGGAAGACATGTATAGGAGAAGGTATGGGGGGAAGGACACAGAGCTTCCATGCCTCTCCAGGCACATCATCCTCCCCGCACCTCAGTGGGTTCACCAACCTAGAAGCGCCTCTATTTCTTCTTGAATCAATTTTTGTTCATTTCTGTTTTCTCTAGGAATAATTTTCGTAGCTTTCAGTTTATTGACCTAAAGTCTTAATATTTCTTTATCTTCTTAATGTCTGCTGTGTCTGTAGTTTTGTCCCCCTTTTCATCCCTAATACTATTTATTTATGCCTTCTCTCTTTTTCCCTTGGTTGTTTTTCCATAAAGTGTGTCAGTTATGTTACTCTTTTTTTTTAACATCTTTATTGAAGTATAACTGCTTTACAATGTTGTGTTAGTTTCTGCTGTATAACAAAGCGAATTAGCAATACATATACATATATCCCCATATCCCCTCCCTCTTGCGTCTCCTTCCACCCTACCTATCCCACCCCTCTAAGTGGTCACAAAGCACCGAGCTGATCTCCCTGTGCTATGCAGCTGTTTACCACTAGCTAGCTATTTTACATTTGGTAGTGTATATATGTCAGTGCTACACTCTCACTTCATCCCAGCTTACCCTTCCCCCTCCCCGTGTCCTCAAGTCCATTCTGTACGTCTGTGTCTTTATTCCTGTCCTGCCCCAGGTTCATCAGAGCCTTTTTTTTTTTTTTTTTTTTTAGATTCCATATATATGGGTTAGCATACGGTATTTGTTTTTCTCTTTCTGATTCACTTCACTCTGTATGACAGACTCTAGGTCCATCCACCTCACTACAAATAACTCAATTTCGTTTCTTTTTATGGCTGAGTAATATTCCATTGTATATATGTGCCACATCTTCTTTATCCATTCATCTGTCGATGGACACTTAAGTTGCTTCCATGTACTGGCTATATAAATAGTGCTGCAATGAACAATGTGGTATATGACTCTTTGAATTATGGCTTTCTCAGGGTATATGCCCAGTAGTGGTATTGCTGGGTCTTATGGTAGTTCTATTTTTAGTTTTTTAAGGAACCTCCATACTGTTCTCCATAGTGGCTGTATCAATTTACATTCCCACCAACAGTGCAAGAGGGTTCCCTTTTCTCCACACCCTCTCCAGCATTTACTGTTTGTAGATTTTTTGATGATGGCCATTCTGACTGGTGTGGGGTGATACACTGTGGTTTTTTTGATTTGCATGTGAGGTGATACACTGTGGTTTTGATTTGCATTTCTCTAATGATTAGTGATGTTGAGCATCCTTTCATGTGTTTGTTGGCAGTCTATATATCTTCTTTGTAGAAATGTCTATTTAGGTCTTCTGCCCATTTTTGGTTTGGATTGTTTGTTTTTTTGATATTGAGCTGCATGAGCTACTTGTATATTTTGGAGATTAGTCCTTTGTCAGTTGCTTCGTTTGCAAATTTTTTCTCCTTTCTGAGGGTTGTCTTTTCATCTTGTTTATGGTTTTCTTTGCTGTACAAAATCTTTTAAGTTTCCTTAGGTCCCATTTGTTTATTTTTATTTCCATTTCTCTAGGAGGTAGGTCAAAAAGGATCTTGCTGTGATTTATGTCATAGAGTGTTCTGCCTATGTTTTCCTTTAAGAGTTTTCCTCTTAGAGTTTCCTCTAAGTGTCTGGCCTTACATTCAGGTCTTTAATCCATTTTGAGTTTATTTTTGTGTATGGTGTTAGAAAGTGTTCTAATTTCATTTTTTACATGTAGCTGTTCAGTTTTCCCAGCACCACTTATTGAAGAGGCTGTCTTTTCTCCATTGTATATTCTTGCCTCCTTTATCAGAGATAAGGTGACCATATGTGCGTGGGTTTATCTCTGGTCTTTCTATCCTGTTCCATTGATCTATATTTCTGTTTTTGTTGTAGTACCATACTGTCTTGCTTACTGTAGCTTTGCAGTATAGCCTGAAGTCAGGGAGCCAGATTCCTTCAGCTGCGTTTTTCTTTCTCAAGATTTTTTTGGCTATTTGGGGTCATTTGTGTTCCCAAACACACTGTGAAATTTTTTGTTATAGTTCTGTGAAAAATGTCATTGGTAGTTTGATAGGGATTGCATTGAATCTGCAGATTGCTTTGGGTAGTGTAGTCATTTTCACAGTGTTGATTCTTCCAGTCCAAGAACATGGTGTATTGCTCCATCGGTTTGTATTGTCTTTAATTTCTTCATCAGTGTCTTATAGTTTTCTGCATACAGGTCTTTTGTCTCCTTAGGTAGGTTTATTCCTACATATTTTATTCTTTTTGTTGCAGTGGTAAATGCGAGCGTTTCCTTTATTTCTCTTAGAGATTTTTCATCGTTAGTGTATAGGAATGCATGAGATTTCTGTGCATTAATTTTGTATCCTGCAACTTTACCAAATTCATTGATTAGCTCTAGTAGTTTTCTGGTAGCATCTTTAGGATTCTCTATGTATAGTATCATGTCATCTGCAAACAGTGAGAGTTTTATTTCTTCTTTTCCGATTTGGGTTCCTTTTATTTTTCTTCTCTGATTGCCATGGCTAAAACTTTCAAAACTCTGTTGAATAATAGTGATGAGAGTGGGCAACCTTATCGTTTTCCTTATCTTAGAGGAAATGGTTTCAGTTTTTCACCATTGAGAACGATGATGGCTGTGGGTTTGTCGTTTATGGCCTTTATTATGTTGAGGTAAGTTCCCTCTATGCCTACTTTCTGGAGAGTTTTTAATCATAAATCGGTGTTGAATTTTGTCAAAAGCTTTTTCTGCATCTATTGAGATTATCATATGGTTTTTATCCATGAATCTGTTAATATGGTGTATCACATTGATTGATTTGCGTATGTTGAAGTATCCTTGCATTCCTGGGATAAACCCCACTTGGTCATGGTGCATGATCCTTTTAATGTGCTGTTGGATTCTGTTTGCTAGTATTTTGTTGAGGATTTTTGCATCTATGTTCATCAGTGATATTGTCCTGTAGTTTTCATTTTTTGTGACATCTTTGTGTCATTTTGGTATCAGGGTGATGGTGGCCTCATAGAATGAGTTTGGGAGTGTTCCTCCCTCTGCTGTATTTTGGAAGGGTTTGAGAAGGATAGGTGTTAGCTCTTCTCAAAATGTTTGATAGAATTCACCTGTGATGCCATCTGGTCCTGGGCTTTTGTTTGTTGGAAAATTTTTAATCACAGTTTCAATTTCAGTGCTTATGATTGGTCTGTTCATATTTTCTATTTCTTCCTGGTTCAGTCTTGGAAGGTTGTGCTTTTCTAAGAATTTGTCCATTTCTTCCAGATTGTCCATTTTATTGACATATAGTTGCTTATAGTAATCTCTCATGATCCTTTGTATTTTTGCAGTGTTAGTTGTTACTTCTACTTTTTCATTTCTAATTCTATTGATTTAAGTCTTCTCCCTTTTTTTCTTGATGAGTCTGGCTAATGGTTTATCAATTTTGTTTATCTTCTCAAAGAACCAGCTTTTGGTTTAAGTGACCTTTGCTATTGTTTCCTTCATTTCTTTTTCATTTATTTCGGATCTGTTCTTTATGATTTCTTTCCTTCTGCTAACTTTGGGGGTTTTTTTTGTTCTTTTTTCTATAATTACTTTAGGTGTAAGATTAGGTTGTTTATTTGAGATTTTTCTAGTTTCTTGAGATAGGATTGTATTGCTGTAAACTTCCCTCTTAGAACTGCTTTTGCTGCATCCCATAGGTTTTGGGTCTTCACCTTTTCATTGTCATTTGTTTCTAGGTACTTTTTGATTTCCTCTTTGATTTCCTCAGTGGTCTCTTGGTTTTTTAGTAGTGTATTGTTTAGCCTCCATGTGTTTGTATTTTTTATAGTCCTTTTCCTGTAATTGATATCTAGTCTCATAACATTTTGGTCAGAAAAGATACTTAATATGATTTCAATTTTCTTAAATTTACCCAGGCTTGATTTGTGACCCAAGATATGATCTATCCTGGAGAATGTTCCATGAGCAGTTGAGAAGAAAGTGTATTCTGTTGTTTTTGGATGGAGTGTCTTATAAATATCATGTATGTCCATCTTGTTTAATGTGTCATTTAAAGCTTGTGTTTCCTCATTTATTTTCCTTTTGGATGATCTGTCCATTAGTGAAAGTGTTAAAGTCCGCTACTATGATTGTGTTACTGTCAGTTTCCCCTTTTATGGCTGTTAGCCTTTGCCTTATGTGTTGAGGTGCTCCTATGTTGGGGGCATAAATATTTACAATTGTTATATCTTATTCTTGGATTGATCCCTTGATCATTAAGTGGTGTCCTTCTCTGTCTCTTGTAATAGTCTTTATTTTAAAGTCCAGTTTGGGACTTCCCTGGTAGCGCAGTGGTTAAGAATCAGCCTGCCAGTGCATGGGACACAGGTTTGAGCCCTGGTCCGCGACGATCCCACATGCCGCGGAGCAACTAAGCCAGTGCGGCTACAACTACTGAGCTGGTGCTCTAGAGCCCGTGAGCCACAACTACTGAGTCTGTGTGCCACAACTACTGAAGCCCACACGCCTAGAGCCCATGCTCCGCAACAATAGAGGCCACCACAAAGAGAAGCACATCTGCCTCAACATCGAGTAGCCCCCACTCGCAGCAACTAGAGAAAGCCCATGTGCAGCAGCAACAAAGACCCAATGCAGCCAAAAGTCAATAATTTATAAATAAATTTTAAAAATAAGAAAATAAAAAATAAAGTCTATTTTGTCTGATATGACAATTGCTACTCCAGCTTTCTTTTGATTTCCATTTGCATGGAATATCTTTTTCCATCCCCTCACTTTTAGTCTGTATGTGTCCCTAGGTCTGAAGTGGGTCTGTTGTAGACAGCATGTATATGGGTCTTGTTTTTGTATCCATTCAGCCTATTACCATTTTCTTAATTGTTTTGGGTTTGTTTTTGTAGGTCTTTTCCTTCTCTTGTGTTTCCTGCCTAGAGAAGTTTCTTTGGCATTTGTTGTAAAGCTGGTTTGGTGGTGCTGAATTCTCTTAACTCTTGCTTGTCTGTAAGGGTTTTAATTTCTCCGTTGAATCTGAATGAGATCCTACCTGGGTAGACTTGGTTGTAGGTTTTTCCCTTTCATCACTTTAAATGTATCCTACCACTGCCTTCTGGCTTGCAGAGTTTCTGCTGAAAGATCAGCTGTTAATCTTATGGGGGTTCCCTTGTATGTTATTTGTTGCTTTTCTGTTGCTGCTTTTAATATTTTTTCTTTGTATTTAATTTTTGATAGTTTCATTAATGTGTGTCTTGACGTGTTTCTCCTTGGATTTATCCTGTATGGGAGTCTCTGAACTTCCTGGATTTGACTTACTATTTCCTTCCCATGTTAGGCAAGTTTTCAACTATCGTCTCTGCAAATATTTTCTCAGACCCTTTCTTTTTCTCTTCTTCTTCTCAGACCCCTATAATTCGAATGTTGGTGTGTTTAGCTCTTAATTTGTTTGGTCTGGTGGGTTTTTACCTTTCTCCTTCATCTCTGCATATTTCCCTGTCTTCTCATTTTGTTTAATTTACTGTGTTTGGGGTCTGCTTTTTGCAGCCTGCGTATTTGTAATTCCCGTTGTTTTTGATGTCTGCCCCCAGTGGGTGAGGTTGGTTCAGTGGCTTTTGTAGGCTTCCTGGTGGAGGAGACTGGTGCCTGTGTTCTGGTGGGTGGGACTGGATCTTATCTTTCTGATGGGCAGAGCTGCGTCCAGTGGTATGTTTTGGGGTGTCTGTGAACTTAGTATGATTTTAGGCAGCCTCTCTGCTAATGGGTGGGGTTGTGTTCCTGTCTTGCTAGTTGTTTGGCATGGGGCGTCCAGCACTGGTCATTGGGTGGAGCTGGGTCTTAGTGTTGAGCCGGAGATCTCTGGGAGAGCTCTCGCCGATTGATAATACATGGGGCCACGAGGTCTGTGGTGGTCCAATGTCCTGAACTTGGCTCTCCCACCTTGGAGGCTCATGTCTGACACCCAGCCAGAGCACCAAGACCCTGTCAGCACATGGCTCAGAAGAAAAGGAAGAAAAGAAATAATAAATTTAAAAAATAAAAAGAAATTAAAAGAAGAAAAAATAATAAAATAAAAAATTTCTTTAAATAAATAAATAAAAGAAGAGAGCAACCAAACCAATAAAGAAATCCACCAATGATAACAAGCACTAAAAACTAAACTAAGATAAACATAAAAATTAGAAACAAATCAGTCACAGACAGCAAACCCCAAGTCAACAGTTGCTCCCAAATTCTGCCGCCTCAATGTTGGGAACATTTGTGGTCTATTCAGGTATTCCACAGATGCATGGTTCATCAAGTTGATTTTGGGGATTTAATCCGCTGCTTCTGAGGCTGCACAGAGAAATTTCCCTTTCTCTTCTGTATTTGAATGGCTCCTGAGGTTCAGCTTTGGTTTTGGCCCCGCCTCTGCATGTAGGTCGCCCTCAGGAGTCTGTTCCCCACCCAGACTGGAGGGGGTTAAAGCAGTGGCTGATTAGGGCTCTCTTGCCATCTCAGGCTGGGGAGAGGGAGGGGTACGGTAGTCATAATTGGAATGCGGGGTGGCCTGTGGTGGCAGAGGCCGACATGACATTGCAACAGCCTGAGGCACGCTGTGTGTTCTCCTGGGAAAGTTGTCCCTAGATCTCAGGACCCTGACAGTGGCGTGCTGCACAGGCTCTGGGGGGGGTTGGGAGGGGTTGTGGGTAGTGACCTGTGCTTGCACACAGGATTCTTGGTGGCAGCGGCAGCAGCATTAGCATTTCATGTCCATCTCTGGGTCTGAACTGATAGCTGCAGCTGGTGCCCTTCTCTGGAGCTTGCTTCGGCAGTTCTCTGCCTTCTGTGGGCACACAGGGAAGGAATCCCCTCTCCTAGTGCACCCTGAAACAATGGTCTCTTGCCTCTTCGGCAGGTCCAGACTTTTTCCCGGATTCCCTCCCGGCTAGCTGTGGTGCACTAGCCCCTTCAGGCTGTGTTCATGCAGCCAACCCCAGTCCTGTCCCTGTGATCTGACCTCCAAAGCCCGAGCCTCAGCCCCCAACGCCCACCTGTCCTGGTGGGTGAGCCGACAAGTGTCTCAGGCTGGTGAGTGCTGGTCGGCACCGATCCTCTGTGTGGGAATCTCTCTGCTTTGCCCTCTGCACCCTGTTGCTGTGCTCTCCTCCGTGGTTCCGAAGCTTCCCCCCAACTGCCCACCACACCCACATCTCCGCCCGCGAAGGGGCTTCCTAGTGTGTGGAAACCTTTCCTCCTTCACAGCTCCCTCCCAAAGGTGCATGTGTCGTCCCTATTCTTTTGTCTCTGTTTTTTCTTTTTTCTTTTGCCCTACCCAAATACATGGGGAGTTTCTTGCCTTTTGGGAAGTCTGAGGTCTTCTGCCAGCGTTCAGTAGGTGTTCTGTAGGAATTGTTCCACAAGTAGGTGTATTTTTGATGTATTTGTGGGGAGGATGGTGATCTCCACATCTTATTCCTCCTCCATCTTGAAGGTCCCCCACTGTGTTACTCTTTTTAAAGAACTAACTTTTACCTTTGTTTGTACTCTCATTTTTATCTTTGTTTTCTGTTTTATTAATTTCTGGTTTTGTTTTTTACTTCCTTTGGACCCATCCCACCCCCAGTATTAGCATCTTAAGTATTTGAGTGTTATGTTAGTTGCATCCCACAAGTCTTAGTATCTGGTATTTTCATTATTCAATTCTAAGAATTTTTAAATTTTCATTTATTTTGACCATTTGCCTTTCTCCCTCTTTTTTTTTCTTTTTTGCCTTCTTTTGAAATAACTGAAACATTTTCTCTCATTGCAGTTTTTTTAATTTAATTATTGTAGGTGTTATATGCTCTGTTTCTCTTTATTAATGGTAAACTTTGAGATTTTAACATGAACACTCAGTGTTATGTTAATCGGAATCTTTAAAATACAGATACTCTAAAAATGCTTTGACTCCAATCACCCCCATCATGGCTTACTTGTTATAGTTGTTCAAAATTTTGATAATCCCTCAAATTAGGTATATTTTATATACTTGATTTTGCTTAAAATTACTCATAATTGCCATTTAAAAAAAATTCACATTCAATTTTGTATCTTAGGTATTTCTTCTGGGATTAGTCTCCTTATTCCTAAAGTGTATCCTTACAAGTTCCTTAAATGAGGTGGCATTCTCTATTAGATTTCGTTCATCTGACAGTGTTTTAAATTTGTCCGTGTTTTTGAAAGATGGTTTCATTGGATATTAAATTCTATGTTGAAAGTTTTTTTTTCCTCTCTCTCTTAGCACATTATATTCTACTGTCTTCTGGTTTCCATTGTAGCCATTGAGAAGTCATTTATCACAATCACTCTAATTGTCATTCCTTGGCCAGAAATCTATTTTCATTCTGGCTATATATATGATTTTCTGTTTGTCTTTGGTGTTCTGTATTTTGACTGTGATTTATCTAAATGAGGGTTTCTTTATTTGTCCTGCTTGTGATTCATTGTGTTTCCTGAATTCTAGGGTTAATATTTTTCACCAGTGTTGGAAAATTCTTAACCATCTTTCTAAATTTTACTTGCATCTGTCTTTTTTCTTTTTTATCCTCCTGAACGTTAATTAAATGTGTTACTCTGTCTTGCTCAGTCTTCCATATCTCTCAACCTCTTTTTCTATCTCTTTGTCTCTGTGCTTATTCTGGTTGATTTATCTCCCACCTTATAAATTCTCTTTTTATCCATGTTTAATCCATAGTTAACCCTTCCTTTGACATTTTAATTTCAGTGGTCCTATAAATAGTATTACTCCTAATTCTTCCTTTAATTTCCTTAAACATATTAAACATACATATTTTATATTCCTTCTCAGATAAATTCAATATCTCATGAGTTGAGGATTGAGGGTTTATTCCTCCAGGAAGGGTTTGTATTTTCTTTCACCAGGCACCTGAATTCACTGGCAACACAGGTTTACTTTAAGTTAAAATTCTCACTCTTAGTCTTTCTTTGGGCCATACAGATAGCATGAGAACCCCAAACATCCTTGAAAACTAGCCAGTAGGTAGGAATTCACAGGGAGGCTTTTTCCCCCTTCCTCCCTGGGCCACGGCCAGGGCCAGGACAGACTACTTTCCTTGGCAATACAGATTTTGGTTTTGTTTTTTCCTTTCTACAGGTTTTTGGCCTTTTAGGTCTAGCTTTTTGCAAGAGGATCTACCATCTTAATTCCAGCCCTTCTTGGACTTTGTCCCTCAACATGCACAGAAGTAAAACCGAAGCTCTAGGCCACCTTAGATCAGTAAACACTCCAAAGACAGCCAGACGTTTGAGTTTTACCACACTGGACTCTTGCTCACATTTTGTTCCCAGCCTCCAATGACTTCCCTTATTTTTATTTTTTAAAAAATTTATTTATTTTATTTATTTATTTTTAACTGCATTGGGTCTTCATTGCTGCGCATGGGCTTTCTGTAGTTGCTGCGAGCGGGGGCTACTCTTCATCGCGGTGCATGGGCTTCTCATTGTGGTGGCTTCTCTTGCTGCAGAGCACAGCCTCTAGGCACGCGGAATTCAGTAGTTGTGGCTCGCGGGCTCTAGAACACAGGCTCAGTAGTTGTGGCACACAGGCTTAGTTGCTACGCAGCATGTGGGACCTTCCCAGACCAGGGCTAGAACCTGTGTCCCCTGCATTGGCAGGCAGATTCTTAACCACTGCTCCACCAGGGAAGCCCCAACTTCCCTTATTTTTTTTGGCAAATTCATAGTCATGTATTGGGTGTTATATAGCTATTTTATTTACCATTTGTAGATTAGTTTTGGAGTCCTAGTCTGCAACACTGCCATAAATAGAAATGTTTAAAAAAGATCACTGAACTAAAATTAAAATGAACAGATTGATTGTGACAGTTATTACAGAATGTAACAACTGCTAGACATATTAATGTAACTATTAGTAATGTAAAATAGGAAAATAATCCAGATCTTTTTTCTCTTTTACCAACAATTACCAATTATATTTAACCTACATTAAATAATTTAAGTACATAGTATGTGCATAAATACTTTGTTTTTATTTTAACCTTCATTGAAACAATAAGATACTACGTTTCACATATCCTCATGAGTGTTAGAAAATTATATTTTTATGAATGTATAGATATATATATTTATAGGAAGCTGTATTTTATTTAAAATTATGAATTAAACAAGACCTTTTAATTTAGAAAACAATTCTCAATGAATATATAGTTCATTGCCTATTTTGCAAACCTATTTGACTTTGAAACGTGTATACTTTTTTAAAAAGTCATCTCATATCAAATAAATCCTTTTCAAGTCAGATTCAAATTATTTATTCTCATAGATCCATTTTGGGGGGATTCCACTTCCAACAGATTATTTCCATATAGATTATATTCAGCAAGTTTTAAAAATTGTGGTAAGAAAAAAAACCCATAAATTTACCATCTTAACTATTGCTTAGTGAAAAGTTCAGTAGCATTAAGTATATTCACATTGTTGTGCAACCAGTCTCCAGAGCTTTTTCATCTCACAAAGCTGAAACTCTATACCCATTAAACAATAACTCTGCATTTTGCACTCCTCTTAGCCCCTTCCTGACAATCACCATTCTTCGTTTGTTTCTATGATTTGACTACTTTAGATACCTCATGTAAGTGGAATTATACAATATTTGTCTTTCTTTGATTGGCTTATTTCACTTAGCATAATGTCCTTAAGGTTCATCCATGTTGTAGCATATGTCAGGATTTCCTCCCTTTTTAAGGCTGAATAACTTTCCATTGTCTGTATATGCCACATTTTGTTTATCCATTCATCCATTGACGGATGCCTGGATAGTTTCCACCTTTTGGCGACTGCGAATAATGGTGCTGTAAACATAGATGTACAAATAGATCTTCAGCACTCTGCTTTCAGTTCTTTTGGGCATATATACCCAGAAGTGGAGTTTCAGCAGGTTTTTAGTACTTAGCTGCTTCCTGCTGCTGCCAAATACACTTTGGTTTTCTGTGTTGATAATATAGATATACTTTTAATAGCTTCAGTATATTTCATTATATAACTGGCCATAAATCTAACCCTTTTGTTAGTTCCTTAGGGTATTATAAATAGTTTATTGCTATAAATGACACTTTATACATAAGCGTCCATGTACATACGTTTTTGTATATTTATGTGATAAATTACTAGAATTGCTGGGTCAGGTGATCTGTATATTTTTTAAGCTTTTGGTAGATATTGCCAAGTACAAAGCTCTAGCAATTTATGCTGCCTTTATAAGGCAATGTATGAGAATACCCTTTTCTCCACACCATTGCTGTGATTTTCTTCTTAATCTGTCAATCTGATTAAAGCAAAATGTAGCTCACTTTTCAGCCATCATCGAGGGTGATTTTTTTTTTATGTTCATTTGAATTTGTATTCTGCCTTTTGTGATATCTTTGTGAACTAGGAAGGTAAGCTGAATTATGCATGGGTCCAAGCCCTCAAAGCCAGCCTGGCTCAGTTAGTAACCAGTCACTGCCTTGGGTTAGTAAATGTATAATCTTTCAGCTGCATCAGGATGTTCACCAGAGGTGTGCTGTACACCACCATCCTCACACCTCCACTGGCAGTGCTTCGCAGTATGTAGACCCCAATAATCATGGCCTTTTCATGGGGCATTGCACCACCAGCCAGCGCTGGACCTGCTCTGTGTCACTCAGCCATCTCCTCAGCCTGCAACATGGGTCCTGTGCCCCCAACCTCCAGCCCGCTGGACTGTCCCCACGGGGGCTGACCTTATTCTCTACAGTGATGCTGGTGGATAGGGGCCGAGACCCAGGGATGAGACAGTGGAGGCCACGCCATCTCAGGGTCTGTGCCTGTGCCACTGCTAGGCAAATTTTTGGCAGTATGTTTTATTGTATAACATAGGCAAGCATAATGTCCAATAGTTTTATTTCATTTTACATGTCTTAGATGTTAACATATTAATTTCTTAGTACACATTTATTGATCACTCACTATGTAGTAGGTCCCGTACCAAGTGCTAGAAATTCTGAGATTAAAAAATATCGGGCTTCCCTGGTGGCGCAGTGGTTGAGTCCGCCTGCCGATGCAGGGGACACGGGTTCGTGCCCCGGTCTGGGAAGATCCCACATGCCGCGGAGCGGCTGGGCCCGTGAGCCATGGCCGCTGAGCCTGTGCGTCCGGAGCCTGTGCTCCGCAACGGGAGAGGCCACAACAGTGTGAGGCCCGCGTACCGCAAAAAAAAAAAAAAAAAAAAAGTGTATGGCATTTAAACCAATCTTGAGAACGCAGAACTGGAAAAAAGAATAGATATAGAACACCCACAAGTTGGTGGAATTGTGGTGAAGGAAAAATAAACCATGTGTATCAGTCTTTCATGTCTACTAGAAGAGGGGAAAACATATAATTTATTTTCACTCCCCAAGTGAAAGTTTACCATAATCAAAGGAAGAAAATAGCCCAAGATGCTGGTTTCCATTCCTTAAAGAATTTGTGTTTCCTTTGAGATTGAACATTTTCCATCAACAGCAAATAAAGTAGCCAAACTGCTAGGGATTTGATATGATGGCTTAAAACCCTCTGCCTTTCAGGATAGGTCCAATCAGGAGACAGATTAAACCACACAGTAATGTAAATAGAGGAATGTAATAAGAAGAATTATTAAACTATAGTAGGAAACTATAAAGACATGAAGAAAACCCTAAAGGGTACCCTAGGAAGGACACACTTGGAAGGGGACCCACTTCCCAAGGCCGAGGTTCATATCTCACTGAAGAAAGTGTGGTGGCAGCTCATTGGATGGTGGAGGTCAGTGGGTTGCCTGGGCCAGAGCTGATCCTCAGTCACCAGGCAAGCAGAAGACAAACCTCCCAGGTCCGAGTGAGCTGTGGCTGCTGAGAAGGCACACAGAAGTTGTCAGGGCTCCAGATGGCTGTGAGATATGAGTGTGCCGTATCCACATTAGGAGGGCCCAGTGACTGAGGCTGCCCACTCTGGGCGTGTGGCCGGGGAAGTGGGCCACCAGATGTCCTCACATATCCACACCAGTGATCAGCCATGCGGAAGGAGCAAGGACACACAAAACACTGCACCTTGCCCACTGCACTCCAAAACCGGGGAAGAGAAGCGCTTCCTCCTGCAGTGTCTCTCCGCTGTCCTCTACTGGCAAAGTTTTCTGGTGTGTTCACCATAAAAGAGAACATGCTTACAGTCCAGTCCATTTTCATAGACCACCTATGGAGTGATTTGGAGCTCAGTAAATAGATCAATAGATAACTGGCACAGGATCTGACTGCTTAAAACCCTGAACCTTTCACCTGTGTCTGGCTTTTAATTGAGAAAGAAATAAAAAAGCCCCTGACACCCAGGAACTGATCGAGCACTCAGCTCAGCCTCCCTGTCACTGTAGACTGATTGGATGCTCATAGCTGAGCCATGTTGTTCTGTAGAGCATAAACGGTCTCACGGGACCATCCACTCCAAGCAAGGTCACTGTGCAACCCACAAAATACCAAACACCCTCTTCCCTCAAGCTGCCTGGTATTTGTTTTTTAGAAGTACTCCTGTAAACAGGTTTTCACCTAAAATTTTATAACGAATCAAATAAGGAAAATTTTAAATACATGTAGGCTATGGATAGCTGATGATTCGTGACCACAATCCCATTGTAGACTATTAAAGGTAGTCATTTACAGATTATAAAACAACACAAGAAAAAATTTTAATGGAAAACATCCTGCTTTTGCGTGGTTGGGTGTTCTTTGAGTTTGATATGAACCAAGTAGCCTCGGATCATTTCCCTTAACCTTTTTAAAAAGACTTCCCCAGAGTCTTACTCCCTCAGATTTTACTGTATTTGTGCGCAATAAATTCTGTGAGAGAATTATTATAATTCCACAGTATCCATTCTGAAAACCAAACGTTTTTTGGTAACTCATTTATTGGCAAAATGAGATCTGAACCAAAGTGACCCTATTTAAGTTCTTTGAGTATACTGGGACAGTCATATAGTTTGCTGCAGAAACATTAATGTATTTGATTATAGGGTGCTGCCCTGGATATTTCAAGTATGTGTGGTATGCACAATATTACCTTTCTAAGTTAAAAAAGAAAAAATCTGAATTCTGAAACACATCTGCCTCTGAAGGTTTAAATAGGGATATAGACATATGTATGCATAGCATCCATGGCAGAGTGGTTTTAGAGGCCACTTTATTTGTAGCTTTGTGAGTTGATGAATGTTCTAAACTTATTGTGGTAATTTATTTTGCTGTTTATATATATATCAAATCATCATGTTGTACACCAAATGTTATATGTCAATTATATTCAATAAAACTGGGGGTGGGGTGAGAAGGCACTTTAATACTGTGGACAGTTTTTAGTTTTGGTAAATTAGTTCATGTAAACAAAAAAACCAACCTCTAATTTTCTGGTACCTTTCACTTTGTCCCTAGATTTGAGTTGGAGGTTAATACAGGAAGTGTGACTATGAATGCATATATCTGTTGATTTCTTGTACCCACAAAATGAAGGCTAAAATAAATATAATAAGGATAACTGTAGGCTATAGCCATGATCATTTATACAAGAAAAACAGAGCCTCTGAATTGAGGATTGCATAGATATACATGTATATAAAAAGTGATCAGTAGCAATATTCTTACACATTTTCAATGGGAGAAGTGCCGAGAGCAATTTTATTAGTTCTTATTTGCTTTGCATTTTGAGGGACTGTCAATTCACATACCAGTGTTTTCAGAAGCAAAGAGCTTAATGATGTTTCCCACCTACTCATACCCCCTTAAAACCATTCAGTGAAACCATTTAACTCTTTAATTACGGTGGAATAGAGCAGACCTCTTTTCTGCATGGTCATGAAGAAACATTTTACTTATTTATTAGCACACGAATTTTTTCTGGAGATTGATATTTTCAAGCTTAATGCAGTGATTATGTTTTGACTTGTAATCTTCCCCTCCATTTTTGTTGTTGCTGTTCTGTACAGATTATCAACGCCTGATGACCGTGGCGGAAGGCATCACCACACTTCTGTTCCCATTTCAGTGGCAGCATGTTTATGTGCCCATCCTCCCTGCTTCTCTGCTACATTTTCTTGATGCTCCTGTCCCTTATCTGATGGGCCTTCAGTCAAAAGAAGGAACTGACCGTTCTAAGCTAGAACTTCCTCAAGAGGTAAAAACTTACAATGAACGATGAAGCGCTTGCTGTTTGTTGATTTAGGTCAAGCCCACTTTTGTTAGATAGCATTGTCTTTGTCTGAACTGAGTCTCTGGCTATTCTGAATCTTCCAAGTAGGTCTAGGCCAGAGGCTCAGCCGTAGAATGCAGATCGTGACTCCTGATGGTTATTATATGACATAGTCATTAATTAAACATGGATCAAAACAGGACAGTGGCAAATTTTCACAGCTGTAAATTTGTGAAGATGGAGCAGTAGTAGTATTATCTAGGAGCTTTATTATTTTAATAACATTTTCTTTCTTTTTCCCTATTCCTGTTATAAATTTTGTTTTTAAGTGGTACAGCCCAATTTTAACATCCTTTAAATTATTGTATTAATTGAGGTGAATTTGATTCTTGACCTCTATCAAATGAAAAGTAACATCTTTCAGCAAGCTAGGGATCATGGAAATATTAAATACTTTAGTAGTCTGTTTTCAGACGTAAGGCCAGTTACCAGCTTTTTCTAAATGTTAGCTTAGCTCGCTGGTTGAGATAAAAATTCTAACCCTTAGCTTTTAGTCTACCTTAAGATTACTATGCTTTCTGTGTGTTATATTTTCAAATGTTGTTTCAGAAGAAAATAAACAGGAATTCTTGAAAGCATTTTGAATCTAATTTTTAGCTATTGTTAATGGTACTCAGAATTGAAATGTAAAGCCTTTGAGTTGAAATATTGATGAGAGTGCCATGGCCTATTAAAAAACATAAAATGGTTAATTACATTATATTATTCGCTATTTAATTAGCACCTTTCTTAATAAAATCTTTCATGCTGTGCTTCACTCTTATTTGTTCTTATTACCCATAGAGATTCTCATTTTAATAAATGAATTTAAAATAACACACTAAGCCACGGACGTTATACCCAGTAATGATTCCTGTAATCATCCACTGCTTACTTTATTCTAATGAATGTTTCCCTACCCAAATTAACATTTTTGTTCAGGGGAAAATAGCTTGATTCGGATCATATAAAATACACATGCAAACTGTTTTGCTCTTTTTGAGCTTGTGCACGTTCTCTGCTTCTCCCTCTCTCTTATACCTCTTTTTTTCTAATACCTGAACTCTCATTTTCTCTTTTATTAAATTAATCTAAGTATCCTGTTGGTTCAAAGAAGTAAGTCCTTTAAATTTTTAAGGAGAAAGAAATAGACTAGCCAAATGCATTTTGTTTTAAAGACTTAAACAGTGACATGTTTTAGCTTCTTGTTGAGTATCTGATCTGGTCTCTTTGCATGTTAATTAAATGATATATTTTTAGACACATAAATATTATCTTTCCATTTTTGCATGAGTAATAATTGTTGAGGAATTTTAAATGCCACCTTGATGTATTTGTTGTCAGGAAATCTTTCTGTCTCTATGCCTTTGTGTATCCTCTGACTCTAAAAATAAACAAACTTAAAAATTCTGAAAGCTCTTACAGTAATGTCTGTGATTTTCTAATTTTTCATTCACTAAACCAACACTATTTAATAAATATACATACTCATGTATTCAGAGTAGAATAATAAGAAATAACCTGAATCAGCTGTGAAAATAGCACTGCTTCTGTATAGAAAGTATTCATTAGTGCATTACTGCTTTATAAGAAAAGGCTAATAGCATATCACTTTGCTCTGGTTTCATTTTACAATGAGATGAAATAATCTACTCCACAGAATTTGGAGGAGGAAGTGGGTATAAAAATAGTCATTTTTAAAAAGTGACTGGTAATACCCTCCCTTGTCTTGAAAACTGTAAAATAAACTAATAGCTAAAAATAGTGAGAGGGCTTCTTAGAATAGTTGTGAAAATAAGTTTACAAAATGATTATTTTTAAGAAGACATGATTTTAGTTGTTAGCTAACTAATGTAACTACATAGACTTATGATTAACTACCCACTCACTTGCCCCATGATTCCAAAATGATAGGCACAGGTAGCCATTTGTTATATTGTTTTGGTCGGGGGGAGGGGGGGAGAGTGATGGTGGAAGGAGGTAGCACTGGGGATTAGCTGCATAGACTGTACCTCAGTTTCTACCTTTCTTGCTCATCTTTACAGTGAACGGTAGACAAAAAAATCTAGGGAAAAACTGAAACAGCATTGCTTTGCTACTTTCTTTTTGTCATATCTTGTCCTAAAATTTTATGAAAAGGTTAAATGTGCCCCTCTGGCTTACCCTTATACCAGCTTAACTTCAGCTTTTGAGAAACCAGGACTCTTACCAAACATGAAGAGGGCTGCCCTGGACTCACATACCTGGATACTTCTTCCTCTTGCCTATATTTTTAAGGTTCCACAAAATGACAATGTCCTTAAGCCTTGTTCATTCATTCATCAAACAGTTGTATCATACACTACTAGTGTACAATATACTGGGAGACATCTAGAGAAAAATGTCACCTTTAAGAGGTGATTTCTGATTTCCAAAATAAGACATTTACAAATATCAATAACACAGGCTAAAAAAAAAAGAAATAAGAGGAATGAAAGAACTAAGAATATATACAGAGGAAATCAAGATGCCTTTAGGATAGGAACGGGAAGCCTTCCTGGCAGAAGAGATCATTAAGCTTCAAGTCTTTGTCCCCTACTTTTGAGGGAATGTTTGTTGTTTTTAATTGGAAGTAATTACATATGAAGGCTTCTGGGCAGTGTTAATCAGTAAAAATATAGAAATATTTAGTTCTAGGGACTTCCCTGTTGGTCCAATGGTTAAGACTCTGTGCTCCCAATGCGGGGAGGCTGGGTTCAATCCCTGGTGGGGGGACTAGATCCCACATGCCGCAACTAAAAGCGCCTGCATGCCACAACGAAGTTCCCGCATGAGGCAATGAGGATTCCGCGGGCTGCAGCTAAGACCCGGCGCAGCCAAATAAATAATTAAATATTTTTTAAAAAGAAATATTTAGTTCTAAAACATCATAAGATTGAGATGTTGAGTATATTTTTCATTCTTGAGTTCTTAAAATTTTATTTTAATTTAATGGTATTAAAAGTGAGAAACTGACTTAGAATACTGTATTGTATGGAGTTCTTATCTGTTTTAGAAAAAGGGCTTTTTGGTTTTTCTTCAGTAAATTTTTATAACACAAGTTTACATTCCCTATTTCTACTTTGTAATAATCAAAGCCCCAATTCAGGCCCCTGTAAGTCAGCATAGGAGGGTGAGAGAGACTCGCGGGAACATGAAGACAGGCCCGTAGCTGTGGTGCTGGAACATCCACCTTGCCACACATTTTTGGCTCAGCAGTTGGTTACATGAGCATAACAAGCTTTAAAATTTCCCCAAATGTATCATTTTTCTCTTTTCACAGGGGAAGGAGAGGTATAGAAAAGGATAGCAGGAAGGCATTAATGAAGGATACAGTACAAAATGTAAGTGGTGAGAGGTTGCTGGTTAACATTTAGATTAGCAAGTTAGTGAATTTTTTCTTCCGTTTTTAAAGATATTGAATCATCCATTTGAATTATGGTGACCTAGTTTCTCCCTTTAAGCCTTACAATATATCCTACTTTCTAGAGACTGTAAAAACATATATAAAGATGTGGATTTAAATAAAGCTGTAATAGCACTACTGTCTTCAGTAAGATGTGACTTCAGCTGTTACTTTATTTAGAGAATACTATTGACATTGGAGATGAGGCATAATGGAAAAGAAAAAAATCCCTTAAGCTACCAGGCTGTTTGAGGGTGCGTACCTGGAACAGGTGTCAGGAAGTCACCTACCTTCTTGGGCCTCAGTTTCTTCATCTGCAGAATTAAAGGGTTGGATTCAAAGGTTATTTTAGGCTTGAAGAATCACTGTTGATTCTGTTTTTGGATGGTGGAAAATCTTGAGTTTTTATCAATCTTAATTTGGAATTTTGCTATACTTCTTGCTCATCAGTATCTAACATGAAGAACAGGTATCAAACAAAAGTAACAGGGACTTACCTGGTGGCGCAGTGGTTAGGAATCTGCCTGCCATTGCAGGGGACACAGTTTCAAGCCCTAGTCCAGGAAGATCCCACATGCTGCGGGGCAACTAAGCCCGTGTGCCACAACTATTGAGCCTGTGCTCTAGAGCCCGTAAGCCACAACTACTGAAGCCCGCAAGCCTAGAGCCCGTGCTCCACAACAAGAGAAGCCACCGCAGTGAGAAGCCTGCACACTGCAACGAAGAGTAGCCCCCCCCACTCACTGCAACTAGAGAAAGCCCGGTCGCCGCAATGAAGACCCAATGCAGCCAAAAATAAATAAATTAATTAATTTTTTAAAAAAAATTTGACTTCAAAAAAAAAAAAAGGAGAGAATAACAGAGACCTAATTGTTTGCTCTCCTGTTTTCATCTTACCTTGGCATTCAGGATCAGAAGACAGTATGAATTCTGTCCTTGCTGAGCTTTGACTTCAAAAAAAAAGAAAGGAGAGAATAACAGAGACCTAATTGTTTGCTCTCCTGTTTTCATCTTACCTTGGCATTCAGGATCAGAAGACAGTATGAATTCTGTCCTTGCTGAGCTGGGGGCATTGTTGAGGGGCGGGGAGATGGGGAAGCATGAGGTGAGGCTTCCTATTCTGTTTATTGACTTCACCCCATGCCTTGTGTCCAGCTACTAATGCAGTCAGGATCAGTTTTATGTGATGGACTACCTTTCTCCCCTCCTCCTCCCCAGTTTAGGAGCTTAGTTTTCCTTTACTCTGACAACCTTGTTCTGATCAAGAGGGTATGGACAGTAAAGGTAAAATACTGGGGTTTTTTTTGTTTTTTGTTTTTTGTTTTTTTTGTGGTATGCGGGCCTTCCTCTGTTGTGGCCTCTCCCGTTGCGGAGCACAGGCTCCGGACGCGCAGGCTCAGCGGCCATGGCTCACGGGCCCAGCCGCTCCGCGGCATGTGGGATCCTCCCAGACCGGGGCGCGAACCCGGTTCCCCTGCATCGGCAGGCGGACGCGCAACCACTGCGCCACCAGGGAAGCCCTAAAATACTGTTTTTGTATATACTGTCATCAAGTACCTGAGGGACAATCCAAATTTTAGGCAGGTACTTAGCCCCTTGAATTTTCTATATCTATTTGAAAGATATTTAAAAGTCTTAATTCAAAATCCAGAGTGTAAACAAATTCAAAAAACATTTCCTCTTATTTCTGTCTCCTCTTTTCCTCAACTCAAAAATGTTCAAGTCAAGTCTGAGTTACCCAAGGGTTAGTCACTTATCTTTCTCTAGGCACTTGCCTCCACTGCTCTCTGCCTCCCGCTCTTTGTCCAGTGGCTTCTGAAATGGTTTTGCCATGTAAGAGGTTGAAGCTAATTTTAGATAAAGTGAAAATTTGTGGATTTTCTGTGGACTGGATTGCTCTTTGCTAATTTATTCCATTTGGGGGTACTACAGCTGCTAAATTTTAGCAGTTATTGTTAATTCTACATTATAAACGGTGTTAGAGCAGTGGAATGGCATAGAAAGTTCAAGCTCAGTAAGCATTTTATTTTACCCAGTGCCTAATTTGTAAGGTACTATGAGTCTGTGTGCTTTTACCTGTCTAAGGAAAGCCTATTCGATGCCATGTATTACAGAGTTATATCCAGATTATAATAAACTGATGAGACCCAGGGGAAATGATTCATATGTATTAAATATATACTTACATATTTCCTCACATAGGGAAAAATGCTGGCAACAGAGATTTATTTTTAAAGAGTAAAATATTCTTAACTCTGAGAAGGTTAACATAAAAGACATTGCAACCTTTTCTTTATAAGAGTTGATTTTGTTTATAATAGTTGGCAAGAATATTTTAGAACATAAAATTACTATAAAACCTGTGTATTTTTAAGTTGATACTTTTAGCATTTTATTAAGTGAAAGTTTTTTAAATTAATTTTTTAATTGAAGTATAGTTGATTTACAATGTTGTATTAGTTTCTGCTGTACAGCAAAGTGAATCAGCCATACGTATACATATATCCACTCTCTTCTAGACTCCATTTCCATATAGGTCATTACAGAGCACCAAATAGAGTTCCCTGTGCTATACAGCAGGTTCTTATTTAGTTATTTTTTATATATAATAGTGTGTATATGTCAATCCCAATCTCCCATTTAAAAACCTTTGTATTTCTTTTTCCTCTTTCAGGCTAATTTGTGTTTTGTGGATATTGACAACCATTTTATTGAGTTGCCTGAAGAATTTCCACAGTTCCCCAATAAAGTAGATTTTATCCAGGAACTCTCTGAAATTCTTCTTCAATTTGGGATCCCTCCTGAGGGCAGCCTACATTGTAGTGAGAGTGCCACCAAGCTAAAGAATCTGGTTCTGAAAGACTTGGTCAATGACAAGAAGAACGGCAACGTCTCTGCTAATAACATTAGCATGTATGAGTTACTGAAGGGCAACGAAACCATAGCCCGCCTCCAGGCTCTAGCCAAGCGGACTGGTGTGACCGTGGAAAAAATGGACCTCTCTGCCTCTTTGAGTGAAAAAGAAAAAGATTTAAAACTGCAGTGTGAAGAGGCAGAACTAAGGGACTACCAGCTCAACGTACAGCTCCGAGAGGTCTTTGCTAACCGCTTTACACAGATGTTTGCAGATTATGAAGCGTTTGTGATTCAGACCGCCCAGGACATGGAATCTTGGCTGACCAACCGGGAACAGATGCAGAACTTTGACAAAGTAAAAAGAAGCAGAGTTTCCCTTTTTATGGTTCTTAGTGGGCTATACATTACTGATTTTGTTAACTTTTTTAAAATACAGATTTTTCCCCCTCTCCTTTCCCTTTAAGAACTCTTTTTTACCAGTATTTTATACTATATAAAATAATTTCACTGGAAAGTATAAATCAACTAGCTCATTAAGCTGCTCATTGAATTATGTATTTAATTGCCTTTAACCTTATTTTTACTTTTTTTTTTTTTTTTTTTTTT
>NC_041219.1:77818962-77827176 GCF_002837175.3 Physeter macrocephalus | reverse complement strand
GTCCCCTGCATCGGCAGGCAGACTCCCAACCACTGCGCCACCAGGGAAGCCCCTAACCTTATTTTTAACTTTTCTATACTTTGAAGATGTTTGAAATGAAACTTAAATTCCATGTTTTTCAAATCTGTTAATACTATCTCACCTTGTATGCATTTTATTGACTCATATTTTAGGATCAAGTCTAGTTAAATGAGGCCTATTCCTTTTCTAATAAATCCTTATTCTTATATTTTGCCTTCATCCTGCAATGAAGTCACAACTTGCCCATGTAAAGGTAACAGTTTACTTTCAGAAGGTAAATTTTTATCTCATCTTAGGATCAAAAGAGAGAAAAAGTGAGGTTTTATGAGAAAACTGAGTTTTTATGACTTTAACCCTCTGTTCCTAAGTTTTTGGAAAGGGAAGACAGAAAACGACACTAACTTTTGATTGTCCTGCTGAAATCGAAGCTTCTTTCTAAGGTTTACTATAGAGTATTCTTCTGCCAGTTTTTCTGGACATATCCACCAAATTTTTTTTTCTTCCAGACAAAAGCACTTAGGGGTGTGCATTAACTCTTTCAGGTCACTAGGGTATAGTTCAGTCCCTTGCCTCTGTGACTGCCAAGGCATGATACTGCTATTAGAATGAATTATGGCTTTTTGCTAAATAGTATCTTTGTATCGTGAAAGACCGCTCAAAGGGGCTAATGTGTTCTAAGAGGCTAATCTACAATCTTGGAGCATCTGACAAATAAGAATTAATAAAAAAATTTTTGTAAAGGTGGGTGGTATAAAAGATTATTTTCTGATTTCATTAGATTTTTTTAGATGAGTTATATAAACCACATTTAACAGTTAATTTCCGATACATTTTATGTTTGAGAAAACTTCTTTAATAAATTAAGAAGCTTTCACCTCTCCAAATGTATTCTTGCTCTTAGTTTCCGTTCTCATTAAGCTTAACCATTTTTCCACATTTTTTCCTAGCCAGCTTGGAACTAATCTGTGTATACTCATGATTTATCCTTGGAGCAATTCAAATTCTTATCTAAATCGAGCACTGGTACTTTCTTCCTTCTTAATCTTTATGTAGCTTCAAACTATAAATGGAATTCTTTTTATATAACCCCTAGAGAAATGAAAGTTTCATGTTGGATTCCAGAAGGCTTGTAATCATCTCATTTTCACTAGGAAAATTTACAGGACTATCACATAGTAGTCCTGCAAGCCAAGTCTTTGCTGACTTAAGTGATGTAGCCCACAAGGATCTGAATATCAAAAGCCAGACATTTGGTCCATTTAGGAAAAAAGGCTGTTTGCTCTATGAAAAGTAAAATTGATATTTATCTGTAAAATGTCTTTTGAAGAGGTGAACTATTTCTGGAGATGACTGTGAACCTTTCTTTGGTTATTTGGATTTGTGTAACTACATCTGAACTATGGAGGCACTTTAATTGATTGAATAAGTGGATTTCTGTAAGGAAGTTTTTCAACGGCATCCTAAATTTCAGAATTTATTTCCTACATAAATATGCTAGGAGGAAGCTAGTGAGTATTAAGGAGAGTAACCTTAGGTCAGAACTTATCCTTCCACCTTTCCCCTTCTGGCTTTCGCCACATTGCACCTAATCAAAAGAATGAAAAGCAAAAGCAACCCCACAGCTGAAATAGTAATCCACTTCCAAATTTTAGCTAGTGTCAAATTGTGGCTAGAATTCCTCTACACACATGGACCTGAAGAGCCAAAGGAAAAAAATGAACCCTTTGAATTAGAAACTGATTACAATTTACTGAATCATTCCATGCAAGCAGACAAGCTGGTAACAGGAACATGTGGCTGGTTGTACATGTTTTCCAAAGGCTTGGCTTGCTTTGCATGGTTTTTCAGGCAGTGCTTTTTTTAGTTGTTAAGGCCCAAACTATTCTTTCAGCACAGGTCTGGATGGAGTTTGATCTTTAACTAATACTCATCCATCAGTTTTTAACTGTGGGGGCCTAGGAAAACATCCCCCTGAACCAAAGATTTTACCCATAAGCACAAATTCCACGTTGTTGGGTTTTTTAAGGTTCTTGCTTATGTATATCTTACTATTGTATCAGTTAATCACCTCGATGCCTTATGACTTGGAGGTATTTGGCACAGGCTAGGAATAGAGAGCAGAAGAAATTACAGCTCACTGGGGAAAGGGGTCAAATTTAATGGTAAGTGAAGAGAATGATTGACGATCATGTAGCAACTGATCCACCATCTTTCATTAATGATGCCCTTTTTTCTGCATAATGGTCATGAGGACTAGAACGTAAATCAATTTTGAAAGGTGGGATCAGTGCTAAAGAACTAAGTGACCTAAATTCTATGACTTTAGAAGATAGGAAGAAAAAGTGGAGTTTTAAGGATTTTTAAATTTCAAGCATCAGTTTTGTGTGTTATAAGATTGAAAAGGAATGATCTTAGCAACAGATAATTTTTGGATTTATCATGTAGTGTTGAGATGATCTCTTTGCACTAATAATTGCCTAATTATCTCATTACAGGCTTCCTTTCTGTCTGACCAGCCTGAACCTTACCTGCCATTTCTTTCACGCTTCATTGAAACACAGATGTTTGCCACCTTTATTGATAATAAAATTATGTCTCAGTGGGAAGAGAAAGATCCTTTGCTTCGAGTCTTTGACTCTCGGATTGAGAAGATAAGACTGTATAATGTAAGGGCACCCACCTTGAGGACATCTATATATCAGAAATGCAGCACTTTAAAAGAAGCAGGTACATTTGTTATGCCTTTTAAAATTAACTTAAAATCCATGATCATATCTTTTTACACGTCGTTGGCCTTATAAACCACAGAATTAATTTTCAGTTTTAGACTTCTTGGTTAACCCTTGTACTGTATCAAGAGATGCTTTCTATCGTTTTGTTTCCTTCTGTTTTGTGAGCTAATGTCTGTCCTGTTCCTGCTTGACATTCCTCTTCCCTCAGAAGATGAAAAACAATAACAAATTGAATGGAATACAACTATAAAGTTGCTGTGAAAATGTTAATTTCTGTCTTGCTGCTTATTTTGCCTTTTTGCTTTTTACCGATTCTCTCTTCATCCAAGGAAAGATAAGTATCAATTTAAAATAGTAAATTTGAGTTGCTGCCTAATTTACATAACTAAAATAGTATATTTACTTTAGTGGTGCCATTAATTAAAATAGCTTCATTTATTGAAATTAAATCTCTAGATTCTTGTATTCAAATTAGAGGTTCCCAACCCTGCCATTAGTTTTTTCTCTCAGAGAATTATGATTCTTGGCCAATCGTGTCTGGCAGTGTAATATAGTCCATTAAATAAATGATCATATTAATAGTGTTTACTGAGTGCATACTATGTGCGGGACATAATACCAGCTGTTTTACGTGCATTTTGACGTTTGATCTTAATAATGAGGGGGTATAGACACATTTTATTGTCTGTTTTATTGCTGTCTTCATCTTACAGTTGAGAAAACAGAGAGGTTAAGTAACTTGCTGTGATTGCATAGCTTGTGGTTGGTAGAGCCCTGATTTGAACCAGAGTTTGACTGCTTCTAGCCCCTGGAGTCTCACTACCGCATTAGCTGTTCATTCAATAAATAACATGTAAAATGTACCAGTCCACACAATTTTATACATTTATACCTGGTTCCTAACTCTTTCTTTGCCAAATAAACTGATATCTATCACTTGAGTGCCCCTTCCTTTTATTTCTTCCCCTTCGTGTAGAAGTTATTTGAGAGCAATTTTTTTTTTCTGGAGCAAAAAGGGGCAGCAAATGTGGATTTTCTTTGCTGTGCCTCTGTTGCTTGCCTTTCTCACCTTATTTTAAATAGATCAAAGTTACAGGAGTGGTGATGCTGTAGTTGTAGCATAGTTTAAGGAAAGAAGTATATAAATGATGTCTCTTGTGTAGCCTTAGAGGTTTCTGATGACTCGCTGAAACATCATTCTGTTGTATCCCACTTATGAGGATAGATCCTTGGAGCCCCTTTAGGAAGTGACAATTGTTTCTGTGTTTCTAGAAGTTGAGGGAGTAGAGTGAATGAAATTGTCTATGCCTATTCAGAGAATAGTATGACTTTCAGTGCTTTAATAGCCATGTAAATAGTATAATGCCTTGTTGAGCACATTTTATTCCTCCCTTCCTGACAGAATTTTTTAAATGAAGTTAAGTGCTGATTGCTGTATTTGTGTGCTTCTAGAAAATCTTTTCAATTAAAATAGATTTTCTATCAGCCTCTCAGTTTTATACTCCTACTGTCATTGCAGAAATTATATAAACTGCTGAAAATGTACCATTATAGCTTATATATGAAGTCTATTTTATGATGCTATTAAAAAAGCATTGACAGACAGACAATATGTACCCAAAACACTTATTCTTTACTGCTTTTACATTAAAAGAGCTTTAAGAACAACAACAACAACAACAAAAATGTACCATTACAGATTTAATATATACGAAAAAGAGATTAGGCTAAATTAGGAATAGTCTCCCAGGAACTTAATTTATCAAAGACTTTCTTAAAAAGTAAAAGGAGGGCTTCCCTTGTGGCGCAGTGGTTAAGAATCCACCCGCCAATGCAGGGGACACGGGTTTGAACCCTGGTCTGGGAAGATCCCACATGCCGTGGAGCAGCTAAGCCCGTGAGCCACAACTACTGAGCCTGTGCTCTAGAGGCCGCGAGCCACAACTACTGAGCCCGCGTGCCACAGCTACTGAAGCCCACGTGCCTAGAGCCCGTGCTCCACAACAAGACACTGCAATGAGAAGCCTGTGCACCACAACGAAGAGTAGCCCCCACTAGCTGCAACTAGAGAAAGCCCGGGCTCAGCAACGAAGACCCAACGCAGCCAAAGATAAAAATAAAAATGAATAAATAAATTTATTTTTTTTAAAAGTAAAAGGAAGCAGTCAGCTGTAACTATGTCTGTCTCACAAATGGTGCAGTTATTTCTTTTATCAGGTAAAATTGTCTCCTCCCCACCCTCACCCACAACAGAAACTAGAGAGACTAGGATTTTTTGTTGACATTAGATTTTATTGTGTATCTTGTTTTGTTTTTTTTTTTTGTCCTTTGTTTTGCTTTTGTTTCTGTTTTGCCTCTAACTAAAAAGAATTTTGATTTGCAGGTGAACTCTTTAGGCAGAGGCTATCTGCTGCTGATATTGGGGCACCAGAACCTCATGATTTCTGTGCAGAAAGACACCAAGTTGCTAGTAACGCAGAGTTTTCTTATTCCTTACTGATCACAGAAAATGAGTTTTGGCACAAACCCTTGAAAGTCTAACAACAGCCCCATGATCTCTCAAAGCAGGCATTTAATAATTTCTGAATGTTCAGTATTCACTGATGATATAATCACTGAAAAGTAGCATTGTGTTTTGCTCCCTATGGCAATCTTATAAACCCTAGAGTAATTCATTGTGAATCATGATTTTTGTTTTTACAGAGCTTCCGAACTAAAGGAGAATAACTCAATATCAGATGGATTTTTTTCTGTCATTTTAAATCCAATGGAAAAACTGAAGCTACTTTTCCTTTTTTCCTTTTGTGAGAACAGAAGCACTTTTTGGCAGAGATGGAATTCTGTAGTATTTCATGGAACATAAAATTGTCAGGGACTTCAGAGAATTCCATGCCATGAATCTAAGCATTATTTCTCTAATCATCTGTTAATTGTGTTTTATAAATATTAGGAAGCATTAAGAGTATAGATACGGTTGTGGAGAGTCAGGGGGCATCATTGAAAATTAAATATCATTTCACATTAAAACATGACATCCTTTTGCCCAGCCTAGAACATATGGAGTATGTTTCACGAGAAGTTACAAGTTACACATTAAAAATAAAATGAAATTCAAAAAGTTGTGGATAAATTCATATGAGTTATAAAGAAAAATTAGGGAAGCTTAAAACAGATATCTAACATTTTGAAGTTTAGGGTAATAATGCCTTCTGCACACATGCCTTAATGCTGCAAATGGAAACAACTGGCTGGGAGGCATCGATCTCACATTAAGATGGTCTTAAGCAGGTCCATTTGACAAGAGTGGAATGTGTCATGGACAGACCGCTCCCCATCCAAAACAGAAATTTAGAGTATATATGGGGAAGAACCAGCAATACTCAATCTGCTGGTATTGAATGGGGCAAAATAAACTGATTCTATGAAATATTTGTAAAAATACCTTTTTACTTCTCTCAAATCCCAAGATTGGCAGTTCCCACGGTGTGTTCTGTTTATCACACAACCACACGTACTGCTTGTTCTCCTTGCAGTAATCTCTAGGCAAGGGATGGGAGACCTAATCTTGCTTCACAAGTATTATATTTTTTCTTGAAAATTCAGTTGATAAAGGCATTTAAGATCAGATTTTTTGACCAGAGAAATAGTTCACTGTTTCCTGGGCCTTTGAAACATCTCTCAACTTTATGTGGTTTTAAAATAGAAATGTTGAGTAATTCCTATCTTTTAACTCTGGCCTATTTTATTCTTCAAAAGGCAGTTTCTTATCCCCTGGACATTTTCTAAATGCCTGCTTATTTTATTTTTCTCTGCATTATGCCTTTTGATCTAATAAACACTCCGAAATGACTCCTACTAATGAGAATGTGTTGCTAAAAGTGAGGTAATAAACTTTACACAGTTCCTTGTTTTTACAAATGGAGAAGCATGAATATTTAATGGATCTTTGCACAAAGAAATAAAGTAACATAAGGCTATAGTGCTTGCTTTTTTCTTCCCTTTACTTGTCTTTCAGCTCAAGGAAAATATTTTATTTGCCATCATTTTCTTTAATGTTGTACTTAGAACCATATTTTCATTAAGAATATTGAATTTCCCACTTAAGGGAAACTGTTTCAATACTAAATTATAGATTTTTTTTAACCCCGCTGCCCTGCTTTTGACAAATGCAGAAAATAGTATGAAAATTAATTATCTAGTATTTACTTAAAACTAACCTTTTTATACTTAACATTATACTGATTTCTGAAGAGCTTTTGTAAAAATCTATTTCAGACTATCAGAAAGGTTGAGTTTCTTGTCACTGCATGAATGGAGGAAGCATTATTTTTTAAGGAAAAATAATGAAATGAAATGAAATGCCAATGAAATGTCTCTAATATGTTATGAATTTAATTTATAGCCCAATCAATTGAGCAGCGACTGATGAAAATGGATCACACTGCAATCCACCCACATCTACTTGATATGAAAATTGGTCAAGGCAAATATGAACAAGGGTTCTTTCCAAAGTTACAGTCTGATGTCTTGGCAACAGGACCAGCTAATAACAAGTAAGCATGTTCTTCACTTGAGTCGTTGGTTGAAGGAGTGAATGAAGGGTGCAGTGCTCTAATGGGGAATGCTTAACTATTAAACATTTTATCAATCATTACTTTTTCAAAGACCAAATTAATCTGCTTGAAATATGAATTGACACTCAATGAGTATTTGACTTTTAATTCCATCATGTAAGAAAATCCAAAGACTAGATATTTTTCTCTTGTTGAAGTAATGTGCACTTGGGAATAGTTTCATTTTAAATGACTGTGTTTTAAATATAATGCTAATACTGTCTAATGGAATTAGAAAAGTTATGCCTTCACTGTCTGTATTAGTTTCCTAGGACTGCTGTAACAAAGTACTACAAACTTGGTGGCTTAAAACGAGAGAAATTTATTCTTTCATACTTCTGGAAGCTAGAAGTCCAAAATCAAGGTATTGGCAGCGCCATGCTGCCTCCAAGGCCTGTAGGAAAGGACCCTTCCTTGCCCCTTCCCACTTCTGGTGGCCCCAGGCATTGTTTGGCTTACAGGAACATAACTCAGTCTCTGCCTCCTCTTCACATGGCTACCATCCCTCTGTGTCTGCTCTCCTCTTGTAAGGACACCAGTTATGTTGGATTAGGGCCCACCCTAAATGCCCTCATCTTAACTTGATTACATGTGCAAAGACCCTCTTTCCAAATAAGGTAACATCCACAGGTGTTGGGATTAAGACTTCAGCATATCTTGGGGCTTCCCTGGTGGCTCAGTGGTTAAGAATCTGCCTACCAATGCAGGGGACACTGGTTCAAGCCCTGGTCCGGGAAGATCCCACATGCCGTGGAGCAACTAAGCCCATGCACCAGAACTACGGAGCCTGTGCTCTAGAGCTCATGAGCCACAACTACTGAGCCCACGTGCCACAGCTACTGAAGCCC
>NC_041219.1:77805282-77818444 GCF_002837175.3 Physeter macrocephalus | reverse complement strand
ACCACAATGAGAAGCCCGCGCACCGCAATGAAAAGTAGCTCCCGCTCGCCGCAACTAGAGAAAGCCCGCGCGCAAGAATGAAGACCCAAGGCAGCCAAAATAAATAAATAAATAAATTAATTAATTAATTATTTTTTTTAAAAAAAGACTTCAGCATATCTTTTAGGGAGACACAATTCAACCCATGACACCATTTTGTACTTTTAAGTATCAAGTGCAGAAATTACAAAACAGCCAAAACTAAAGGTAAACCATATCATTTTTTATGGTAGACGATTCCACTCAGAAAATATCTGAATATGGTTAGAATTGAAAAGAGTTATTTGGATTTAGGGGAATTCTTGATTTTAGTTGAACACAAGAATGTAATAAAGAAGGATTTTACAAGAAAAGAACTCAAAGGAGAGTATTAATGGGAAATATGGTAAGTTGGAAAGAAGCCTTTGAATTGGAAATCAGCAGTTCTGGAATTTAGTTCATTCCTGACCACTAACCAGCTTAGGATCCTTGGACAATTTGGAATCACTTGCCCCTTTTCTCATTTAAAAACACTCTAACATTCTGTAACATCTGTGATTTTATTAAAGAGGCTCAGAGAAGGAAAGGGAGGAGCCAGGCAGTGGCCAACAAATGAGATAGAAGACTGTGGTAGAGATTGGGTGTATAAAATGGAAGTGGCGTTGAGCCACCAGAATTGTCCGAAGGCAAGTAGAGAATCAGTGAGGGGAATAAGACAGGTGGAATTATGCCTTTTAACCTAAATGGCCCAATCTAAATAATAATATGCAAGTTCTTGAAAGATGGCTTTAAAGTATGATGTTTCTGTCTAACATATGATCTGCTGAGCTACATGTTGGGGAAGTGTTGGTACTTACCTCTTTATTTCTCATGATGATTGTCATGATTTTATTGGTCAGGAAAAAAGAAAACTTAGTAAATTATCTTTATCATATGTGATGGTAATGCTAGGTTTAATTTATTAAAAACTATACTAAGCTAAGTATTATGCTACTAGGAGTTTCTTGGGATGCATATATATGTGGTAATATTTGTATATCTTGTGTTTGTATAGTTACTGTCCTATTTTTAATAACCTGAAGGAATGAAACCCTTACCATTTTCCCAGCTAAAGGTGTTCCTTTAAATGTGTTTCTGAAATGTGTCAAAATTACTGATTCATTTAGGTCTACACGTGAGAAAAACTACAGTGATAGCAAACACATCAAAGGGAAAAAGATGGTGTGTATGAATTAAGGAAAACAGTTACAGTACTATATACATTGCTGTTTCCTTTGCTTTCAGAGTCTAGTACTGGAATACCTCAGAGATATTATGGTTTTGATTCCAGACCACCACAGTAAAGTGAATATCGCAATAAAGCAAGAAGTTTTTTGGTTTCCCAGTGCATATAAAAGTTATGTTTACGCTATGCTGTTGTCTATTAAGTGTAGAATAACATTATGTCTATTTTTTTTACATATACATATCTTAAAATACTTTATTGCTAAAAAATGCTGGCCGTCATCTGACAACACAGGGTTGCCACAAACTTTCAATCTGTAAAAAATGCAGTATCTTTGAAGTGCAATAAAATGAGATATGCTTGTATGTATCATTATAAATATCCGCCCCTTTTGAGATCTCAGTCAAAAAATTTGGAAATTTTCATCACTGCTTCACTTAAAGTAATTATCCTTCCTTGTAACCCATTTTTTCTGCTTTCAGAAAGCATTATCTTCCCTGCCGGTGTAGCCTTCTCCATGCCAAGAGAGTGTTGGTTGTGGAGATGCTGCTGATAATAGCTAATATTATTAAGCCAGTCTGCACTAGCGTCTCTTCTGACTGCATTAAGTACATTAGCTCATTGATCCTTATTACAAGCATATCCCTACATATAAAGCCTATATTGCTTTACCCATTTTATGATTGAGGCTCAGAGACAGTCAACAACTTGCTTCAAGATCACATAGTAGGAAGTGGTGAAACTAGGATTCAAACCTAGGTCTGCTGATTCAGGGGCCCAAGCACTTAACCATTGTACTACATATACTGCCTGGCTCTGTTACTCTAATATAAAGGTGACGTGTGCCTTTTGTTACTTATGGAGTTGGATGTTTTGCTTTGGTAGTCCCCAAGAAATTTTGAATAGCCTAAAATATTGAACGTAAGGGAGTTTAGCAACAGCCTGTCATACCAGCCTAATGGTCTTTCAGAATGAAAGAGGCCTCAGATGCCTCACTTCTACCTCACACTGGGCTCTGTTAAGAGGGGTGGACCCAAAAGAAGATAGGATAATAATTTGGGAAGCAAGATACATTCTCAGACGCCATCTTGCCTCATGAAGAAAAGATTGAGATCAAATAGCCTAACCCCAAAGTAGTGTCATCGTTATATGTTGGTAAGAGTACACTTTTGGGTTAATGGCAGAGTTAGGATTAGAACCCAGGTCTCCTTATTCCTGGCACCATGTTCATGGTGTCTCATTCATAAAAACTGTGGAAAGTTCTGGAAAATCTTCAGTACCAGCATTCTTTTACATATTTGGAAAAGGATCACTATGCAGTAAAGTGAAAGAATTGTGGATTTTTAAAAAGCTTTATTTGATTGAACTCTTTTATTTAAATAGGTTGTTTGAACTTTAATGAAGACAGTAAAGGAGGATGATTCATTAGAAAGGTGTCCCCTCCTGTAGAAACGCAAGCGTTTATGCTAAAGTCTTGGGTAGGAAGGCTGTAGAGAGAATTTAATATGCTTCTTACAAGGTGGAGGTAAATAGCTAATGACTGAAAATTTTACCTTACTTACCTTAGTTAATTTACAGGGTTTCACCTTCTAGTGAAGAGCTATCCCTGCTTTTATAAACACTGAACTTAAAATGTGCTAAGAGATGTTGACCATTATGGGGGTTCAGACTTTACAGATGATTGTACTGGATACAATGTTCTATTTTTCAGAAGTGAATGACTAGTCATCAGTTTATTCATTTTTTTCTTATGTTTATAAATTATCCCAATTTTTTGAATCAATTTGATATGAGTAGACTATTAATTTACATGGTTTTTATTTCCTTTTGATAGCATTAGAGCGCTCATTCATTCATTTGGCAAATATTTATGGAACCCCCTACTGTATGTGAGACACTGTCCTGTTCATTGGAAGTTTAGCAATGAACAAAATAACAAAAATCCCTGCTTTCAACATGAGGACGCAAACAAAAAAACTTAATATGTAAAATAAGTAACCTGTCAGAAAGTGATAAAGTTTGTGAAGAAAAATAAAGGAAGGGAAAGGAAGTAAGGAGTGCTTAGAAGGGAAGATGTCAATTTTCAAATGCCATATTTTATTGCTTTTAATCTTATAATCTCCCCATTTCCACACAGAGCCCCAAGCATTACATTTTCAGCTAGATTGTAGTCTGAAAGAGAATAGATGTCAGAGCTAATTACAGGGTAAAGGGATTTATAACTGTGCCTGTACAAATGGTTGATCAACTGTAAGAATTTCATACACTACTTACAAAGCAAAAGCAAATAAGCAGTCTTTAGTATTTCAGCAAATGTGGTCATCTTTGGTAAAATTATGCTTAGAAATGAGGTTTAATAATGCAAAGAATAAATTAATTACTTAACAAGACCAGGAATATGTGGACTTCACAGTAATTTTCTTAAGTAGATGCTCATTTCCCTGTTTTGAAAATAAAATTAAACTGGGCATTTTGTCTCACAGAGTGAGATGCTAGTTATATCCTGTAAATTAATATTTATCCTTATCTTTTGTGCTTTTCCACTTTGCCTGCCAGGAGAAATGTTCATCCATGTGTATTCTGCTCCTTCCTTTATTCATTATATAAGTTTATTAGCTGGTGTTTATAATCTGTTTCATATTTTTACTATTTATTTGAACCACCTTGCCCAGTAACCCTAATTTTTTAAATCCCTGAACAAATTTTACTGTCTTACACTGACTGTTTTTTGCTACAAGGCTGTTTCCAAGGCCTCCAGGTGTTTTACGTTGTATTACTTATATTTTGCTCTTCCTCTTTATTTATTATATAAGTTCATCAGCTGGTATTTATATTTTGCTTCAGAGCTGTTAAAAAATATTCATGACACTTGTTGAAGATGGTAAGACAGACTTTATTCAAGGCGGAGGGGCACCTTTATTCAAGGTGTAAGGACCACCGCAGTGGGGTCTTGCAGTGGAGAGGGAGATTAGAGGCTTCTCTGAATACTGCATGGACAAGTGGGAATTTATCACCAAGGAGCAGAGTGGAGGTCAGCGGATAGAAAATTACTAAGAGGAAACATCATGGGTATGGGGGATTCTGACTAAACTGACCTAACAGGATTCTTGTGGAAGGCAGGCCTAGGTGATTAAACATCACCTGGGGGATGGTGGAGAATTCAGAACCTGATCAGATATCCAGAATGATCATAGAATGAGAGTGGAGATGGTTTCTGCTAAACTGACTTAGCTAGGTTCTTGCTAAAACTGAATTTTACAAAGAAATGCACAAATGGGCTTAGGAAAGGTTAGGAGTCTGACTAAAGTTTGGTCAAGCAGAGAATCTTTGTCAGTGTCTTGATATGCTTTTTTTCTGGGTCTTCCTTTTCAGTCACCCAATTTTCTTTGTATCCTTTTTACAGTCTTTTATTGATCTTTTGCTTTAGGGACATTTCCAAGGATTCTAGTTCAAAGATCTGTGACTAGATCTTTGTACCTTTTTTTTCCCTGCTATAAACCTATTCTTTAAAAAAAAAAAACAACAACACTATTTTAAGAGGGGTTACCTTCCTTTGCTACCATTTTTATCATAATTATTCGGTGTTCCTCTAAATAGCAGACTGAAATGAGATGATTCATCAGTTTGAAACCAAAGCCATGCATAAATTATTTAAAAAGCAACAAAAGAAGCAGCATTCTCATTTTAAGCTTTTTGTAAATTGGATACTTCATTAATAAGAAAATTTTAAATTGTGAATTGTCAGTAATGCAATATGACTTTCGCTGAATGGCAAAAGTATAAATTCATTTCTTAACTCGTGTATAGCTCTGTGCTGTCAGGGATATACTCAAGAGTAAATATTTCTAGAATAGTACAATGAATACAGTCATGGGAATAAGTCAAGACCTGAGAAATCTTTTTAAATAGTTTGATATATGAAGAAAACATAGGCAGAACACTCTTTGACATAAATCGTAGCAATATTTTTTGGATCTGTCTCCTAAAGCAAAGGAAATAAAAGCAAAAATAAAAAAATAAGACCTAATTAAACCTAAAAACTTTTGCATAGCAAAGGAAACCATCTACAAAACCAAAAGACAACCTACTGAATGGGAGAAAATATTTGCAGATGGTATGACCAATAAGGAATTAATATCCAACATAAATAAACAGCTCATACAACTCAACATCAAAAAAACAACTCAATTAAAAAATGGGCAGAAGACCTGAATAGACATTTTTCCAAAGAAGACATATACAGATGGCCAACAGGCACAGGAACGATGCTCAACATCATTAATCATCAAAGAAGTGCAAATTAAAACCAGAGAAGTATCAGTTCACACCTGTCAAAATGGCTGTTATCAAGAGGACCACAAATAACAAATGTTGGTGAGGATGTGGAGAAAATGGAACCCTCGTACACTATTGGTGGGAACGTAATCAGTGAGGTCACTAAGGAAAACAGTATGGAGGTTTCTTAAAAAACTAAAAATAGAACTATTTCATAGTTGCTGTATTTTATAGCATTTCCACTTCTGGGTATTTACCTGAAAAAACAGAAAACACTAATTCAAAAAGATACATGCACCCCAATGTTCATAGTGGCATTATTTATAATTGCCAAGATATGAAAGCAACCTAAGCATCCCTCAACAGATGAATGGATAAAGAAGATGTGATGTGTGTGTATATACATACACACACACACACACACACACATATACACACAATGGAATATTACTCAGCCATAAAAAAGAATGAAAATTTGCAATTTGCAACAACATGGATGGACATGGAGGGTATTATGCTAAGTGAAATAAGACAGAGAAAGACAAATAATGATATCACTTATATGTGGAATCTAAAAAATAGTGAACATAAAAAAACAGAAACAGATTCATAGATACAGAGAACAAACTAGTGGTTACCAGTGGGGAGAGCGAAGCGGGGAGGGACAAGATAGGAGGAGGGAATTAAGAAGTACAAGCTACTATGCACAAAATAAATATGCTACAAGGATAATACTGTACAACACAGGAAATGTAGCCAATATTTTATAATAACTGTAAATGGAATATAACCTTTAAAAATTGTGACTCACTTTGGGACTTCCCTGGTGGTCCAGTGGCTAAGAATCTGCCTTCCAATGCAGAGGACACTGGTTCGATCCCTGGTGGGGGAACTAGGATCGCACATGCCACAGGGCAACTAAGCCCGCGCTCCACAACTAGAGAGAAGCACGCACGCCACAACAAAAGATCCCGCATGCCACAACTAAGACCTGATGCAAACAAAAATAAATAAATAAAATTTTTTAACTAAAAAAATAATTAAAATTGTGAATCACTTTGTTGTATACCTGAAACTTGTATAATATTGTATATCAACTATACCTATATATAAAAAATTAATTGTAAATAAAAATAAAACCACCTATAATGCCATCACCATGAGATGTTAATATTTGGTTTTATGCCCTTCCATTGCATGGATCCTGATATGTGTGCATGTCCATACTTATTTTGTTTTGTTTTTTACAAAAGTAGAAAATGCTTACACAATGTTGTATCCTGCTTTTTCATTCATTATTGTATCATGAGTACTCTCCCATATTATTGATATTCCTAGTAACTTAATATTTTTAAATGACTATATGATGTTTCATTATATAGCACCTCCTACTGTTGAACATTTGGGTTGCTTTGAGCACATTTACTTGATTCTGAGTAACTGTTGGTTGTAAGATCTGCTATTCAAAAGCTTTTTGGAAAAATTATACTTTAAACATGTATATGAAGTAGAAGATTCATCCTAGTTTCAGGAACATTTAAAAGCCAAAATGTGAGTCTTAGAATAATGGAAACACAGAATTGGTTATTGCATATATGCTGTGATGAACGTCTATAAACCTAAATATTAGACTGTGTCTCTGATTACATTTATTTAGGGTATATTTATAGAAGGGGCAGGTGATGTAGTTGACTGCAAATAAAATGGCTGAAAGACATGATACCAACACTTCAAGCGTTTATAGTAGAGAGGATTGTATAGAAAATAGAGATAAGTAATTATAGCACACTGATAAATACTACAGCTGGAGAGTATAAGAGGGGTAGCTAATTTAGATTTGGAGGAACCATAGAAGACTTCCTGTGTAGCATCTAAAGCTGTCTGAGAGTTGAATAGAAGTTGGGAGAAAACTTCATCTTCAAAGGCTCAAAGGTGAGAGAGCTTATCACATTGGAAGCACTGAGGTAGTTGAAGACAACTGGAGTTTTAAGGTAGAAAGGGTGACCAGCAGAGAGTTTAAGTAAGCTAAGAATTGAAAAATAGCCATTGGATTGGCAGTGAGGGCTATAAATGGCTTCAAGAGCATTTTCAGGGGAAGAAGCTGATTTGAGATGAACAAAATATCCAAAGATAAATAAGTAGAGGCCTTACATCTAAACTTTTCTTAAGAATGTTTACATGAGAAGAGTGAAGAAACAGATTTTTTTTTTTTTTTTTTTTGCGGTACGTGGGCCTCTCACTGCTGTGGCCTCTCCCGTTGCGGAGCACAGGCTCCAGACACGCAGCCTCAGCGGCCATGGCTCACGGGCCCAGCCGCTCCGCAGCATGTGAGATCTTCCCGGACCGGGGCACGAACCCGTATGCCCTGCATGGGCAGGCGGACTCTCAACCACTGCGCCACCAGGGAAGCCCCTGCATGGATATTTTAAAAGGAAGTGAGAGGGTAGTCTCTATCCAGGTTTGGGGTTCTGTTGGGCAGGTAAGGTGGAAAAGAGAGGATCATTACAGCTACTGTGCATTTTTTAACCTCGGTTTCAACAAAGCATTGATCGTGGTGATGATTGCATATCTCTATGAATATACTAAAAACCATTGAATTGGATAATTTAAATGGGTGAATTGTATGTATCTAAATTACATCTCAATAAAGCCGCCATATATTTTTAAAAAGAATTGATTGAAAAATAAGTATTGTTGGTCTTTGGTTTTCAACGGTACATTCTTTCTATTTTAAAGACAAGTGATCGCATTTTTTTGTTTGTTTGGTTGTTTCTTTTAACCTGCCCCTTCTGTTCTTTCAGTCGCTGGGTAAGTCGGAGTGCCACTGCACAGCGCCGGAAAGAGCGCCTTCGCCAACATTCCGAGCACGTTGGGCTGGACAACGACTTGAGGGAGGTATGTGGGCTGCCTTCCCGGGATGCCTTGATGCAAGAGCTGTGAACTAGGCTTACTTAGCCCAGCAGGTGTCATCGTGTAGGTCCTTTTGTGTTCTTCTAAAAGAATCGTTCAATTATGTTTTAAAATAGTAATCCTTTTATACTGACATAGCTGAAAGCACCTTTTTTTCCTTTTTTTGTAATTTTAATACATCTAAAATAAGGCTGTAAAACAAGTCTCCCTGTGTACCACATCAAGTAAAGGCTAAGCTTAGGATAAATTTTTGGTCAGTATGTCTCCCACAGGGAAAAAAAGGTATAAGAAGCATAGACTTTCTAAGTTTCAAGCATAATTTAAACTTAGTAAGTATGAAAAATAGCCATTGGATTGGCAGTGAGGGCTATAAATGGCTTCAAGAGCATTTTCAGGGGAAGAAGCTGATTTGAGATGAACAAAATATCCAAAGATAAATAAGTAGAGGCCTTACATCTAAACTTTTCTTAAGAATGTTTACATGAGAAGAGTGAAGAAACAGATTTTTTTTTTTTTTTTTTTTGCGGTACGCGGGCCTCTCACTGTTTGAATATACTAAAAACCATTGAATTGGATAATTTAAATGGGTGAATTGTATGTATCTAAATTACATCTCAATAAAGCCGCCATATATTTTTAAAAAGAATTGATTGAAAAATAAGTATTGTTGGTCTTTGGTTTTCAACGGTACATTCTTTCTATTTTAAAGACAAGTGATCGCATTTTTTTGTTTGTTTGGTTGTTTCTTTTAACCTGCCCCTTCTGTTCTTTCAGTCGCTGGGTAAGTCGGAGTGCCACTGCACAGCGCCGGAAAGAGCGCCTTCGCCAACATTCCGAGCACGTTGGGCTGGACAACGACTTGAGGGAGGTATGTGGGCTGCCTTCCCGGGATGCCTTGATGCAAGAGCTGTGAACTAGGCTTACTTAGCCCAGCAGGTGTCATCGTGTAGGTCCTTTTGTGTTCTTCTAAAAGAATCGTTCAATTATGTTTTAAAATAGTAATCCTTTTATACTGACATAGCTGAAAGCACCTTTTTTTCCTTTTTTTGTAATTTTAATACATCTAAAATAAGGCTGTAAAACAAGTCTCCCTGTGTACCACATCAAGTAAAGGCTAAGCTTAGGATAAATTTTTGGTCAGTATGTCTCCCACAGGGAAAAAAAGGTATAAGAAGCATAGACTTTCTAAGTTTCAAGCATAATTTAAACTTAGTAAGTAAAGATATATTTGCCTGTGCTTTGTCCTTGGCTTGCTGACACCATTTTTAGGAGTGTTTTAAAATTATTTTAAATTGAGATCCTTATGCTTTATTTGTACTACTTGAAAATAAAACGGTAATTACACATTTGAATAAGGATAAGTAAGTTTTTATTTTTTCTTGTGATCAAAAGAAAATGCAGTCGGAAGATCCGTTAACTATTTTCTAAACTCAGATGGGTAGAAATAAAGCAGAAAGCAGCATTCCAAATATATATATATATTGCTCTTTGTTGATGTGTTCATGTATATATATGATTTTAAACATTTTCTTGAGAACTGAAGCCTGTCTACTGCTTTTCTTTTGTGCTGCTGTATTTCTTCTCTCCCTTCCCTTCTGCTGTGACTTTATCATATGCACGCTTGTTTTGCTGCCTCTTTCTCCCTGTCCTTTTCTTCTTTGCTTTTCTGTCATTGGCACTCCTCCATCCTCTTAGCCTTCCGGGGAACTTGTGGTCTGTCAGAACTCCATGGCATTCTGGGAGTGGGATCAGGGTCCACCTCCTCCTGCACGACTTCCTAAAAAATCCTTCTCTGAGTGCTGCCTGGTATGTTCTTGCCTGAAAGTGCTTTGCAGATGTTCCTGAATCTTGTCTTTGGTGTTCCTCAAATCATCCACGTGTATGAGTGCACATAGCTCTAGAATGCCTCACATCACCTTGTGACGTGAACTGTTAGCTCTCCACTTCCTTTTGTGATTGGTACCTTTTCATGGTGGTGTGCGCTAACAAGAGTAATTCGATACCATTGGCAGATAAAACTGATTATTTGGATTCCCTATCTGTGGTGTTTTTTTTTTTGTTTTTTTTTTGCGGTACGCGGGCCTCTCACTGCTGTGGCCTCTCCCGTTGCAGAGCACAGGCTCCGGATGCGCAGGCTCAGCGGCCATGGCTCACGGGCCCAGCCGCTCCGCGGCATGTGGGATCTTCCCGGACCGGGGCACGAACCCGTGTCCCCTGCATCGGCAGGCGGATTCTCAACCACTGTGCCACCAGGGAAGCCCTCAGTGGTGTTTTTGAGGGGGAAAGAGGGGACTAGATTTAACACAATTGTTTTTCTTCCAAAGGGGAAATACATTAAATATTCAAATTTTCTTTTATTTAAGCATTTTGCAAAAGTGCAGAAGTGATTCATTTTCAAACAGCTTTTTTTCTTTTGCCGAGTTTTATCTCCACAGTGTTTTAATTTACCCCTCCTTATTCCTGGTCTGTATTTTGTATGGTCAGAAAATCAGATCATCAATATAGAATCTTAGTGCTAAGAGGAACATTTGAGGTAACTTTGTCCAACTTGACATGATTTAACTGAAGTCCAAGAGGCTTGTCTAAAGTCAAATGGACACACAAAGTCAGGGCTAGGCCCACAGACCAGGCCTCCTTACTCCAAGCCAGTGCTCTTCCCAGTAACCCTGCACACTGAGTTGCACTGAACAGCTATTCACCTGAGGGCCAGAGTTACTTAGGACTCCTGGTTGTATTTTTTTCCCATTATGACATATTAATATAAATTTACTTAACTTTACAGTGGTCTGCTCTTCACAAGCTCCATGCTGGTTAGAGGGACAGTGTGTTTATTAGAAAATTCAGGGAAAGTCTGTACTAAAGAGCAGTTATTTCAGTGTTTACTGAATAATAGGATATATTTTCATAGGTAGCTCCTACTGATTTGCTTTTGGCTTAGACAAAAACGACGAAGAGCATAGTAGAAATCTCAGAAGACACCTGAGGTGACTTCCCTCTGTAGGGAAGTCTTTCTCCTTGTGAAAGATTTCTCTTTCTTCTCAGTTTTTTATCTTAAAATACACCTTTTCTTCCAGCGACCCCAAAGAAAATCACATTCTTATCGTCACTTGTTTGCTGTAAAGACACTGCTCTATTTTTGTAGTATACAGGGGCAGCCTCGCTTCTTGCTGTGAGGAAGGGTCTTGAGCCACCCCTGTATCCATTCTGTGCATGTCTGTGGAATGTTGCTTATTTTGTGGCTTCAGCAGAGATGCTCAGGAGGAGGGTTTGCGCGTGGCCCTGTGGAATTCACTGTTGGCTAACACTACATCTGCCTTGTATGTGCAGGGTGATTGGTGAATATGGCCACTCAAAGGACAGCCCCATTCTAGCTTGCTGTCATTTATAAAATAGAACATAAACTTTAAACAGTGCTTAATTTTTAATCCAATTATTGACTTTTTAAAATCTAATTATGCATATATTTCAGAGAAAAGAAAAATGCCTGCGGCTTCTTCCTAGCCTCTTGCCTGACCATGTACCTCACTTCTTTCCTGGTAGCCAGTGTATTTCTTCCTAAGCCAAGTTTAATACTTAACTCTTCTTGAGAATTGAGTGTTGTAGTGGGTCTCTCTGCATTTGCACAAGTCCTAAAGATGGAGGAATTGAGGCTGGGGGAGAAACAGAACCCTTTTAACATTTAACAGTTAACATTTGTTTTTACCAACCATTTATCTCTAATTTGTAATATTCCAGATAAAATTAGTACAACCTGAAATGATAGGAAATGCAGGTATTATAATCTCATATATGATCCCTGTCTTATATCTCAGGTTTGTTTTTCTGAAACTTTTCATTTCCTGCTTTTATTTATTTGAACATTAACCTTCAGGATGTTTTGCTAGACCTTGTTACACTTAATTTCCCTAGTGGTGATAATTGACTCTCATTGTCAATTTTTCCTCTTTCTTTGACCCTCTAAAAAAGATTTGAAGCAGAAAGAAGTATACACAACTGTTATAGCAACTAAGTTCTTGCAGAGTTCATTTCATTTTTTAATCTGTTCTTAAAATAATTACACTGGAAAAGAGATTATTTTGTTAATGCTGCCTTTCATCAGGAGGGCTGGTAGAAGTAGAAGGTAAATGGATTCGTTGAATCCCTAATTGGTGAGATTTTTAACAAATTGTACTAGATTTAGCAGGTTATTTTTCTTCCAAGGGGGAATGTATTAAATGTGCAAACTCTCTTTTATTTAAAGAATACAAAGGATTTTACACATCTTTTTCTTATAATATCAAATTTCCCCTTAAGATAGAAAAGATAGACTTCACATATGTATCTGTGGGAGGATGTGCTGGCTTGCAATCTCTCTCTCTCCAATAAACTGCTGGTTTTACTATATAATTTAGAGCAATTATTCTCTAAATATGGACCTAAGACACTTAGACTTTTTGGAGATTTTGCCCTGTGGTCCTGATACAAACATAAGGTATCTGGATGAGCCTTTGTAGGTAGCACAGAAAGAAGAGAGACAACAGCTGTCCTGCGCTAATTATGTGTAGTGATTTTTTTTTTTTTCCTGGAAGTTCGCTAATCAAAGCTCAAGAGCTATGGTCCTCTCTGAGCCATTGATGTCTCCTAAAATAATATGATATTTGTGCTTTCTTTTTTTTTTTTTTTTTTTTTTTTTGCGGTACGCGGGCCTCTCACTGTTGTGGCCTCTCCCGTTGCGGGGCACAGGCTCCAGACGCG
>NC_041219.1:77770760-77804987 GCF_002837175.3 Physeter macrocephalus | reverse complement strand
CAAGGGAGGATCCCACATGCCGCGGAGCGGCTGGGCCCGTGGCCATGGCCGCTGAGCCTGCGCATCTGGAGCCTGTGCTCCGCAACGGGAGAGGCCACAGCGGTGAGAGGCCCGTACCGAAAAAAAAAAAAAAAAAAAAAACTGAACTAGATGAAACTCCATCTCATTTTGAATGAGTTTTTACTTGGTGTGGCTTCTGTCACTCCCTTTTCACAGGGCTAACAGTAGAGGGGGTATGAATACCCGCTGCCTTTCAGTGTGCTAAACCTTGAACTGCTGTTGCACATATACACTTATGGCCTTTTTTTGCATCTTGTTGTTCCTGCACTTGTTTGTAAGGTTAAGTAGGTCAGAAGAATATCTGATGTTTATGCATTAAAAATACTCTTTAATTTTTAGAAATACATGCAAGAGGCACGAAGTTTAGGAAAAAACCTGAGGCAACCCAAATTGTCAGACCTCTCTCCTGCAGTGATTGCACAAACCAACTGGAAATTTGTAGAAGGCTTATTAAAAGAATGTAGAATGAAGGTATGTATTACTCACTGTGCAGGACAGTGTACATTCATGTTCAATCCATGTATGAAGCTAAGATGAGCTGAGCCAACCCCCACTCGAGCCTGTAGCTTCCCTAGAAGGACACTTTTACTGGGGCATAAACGTCATGTGCTCTTTACTGAGGGCATGAACCTCCATGGGTTCTGTTACCCACAGAATCAGTGACATGGGAGCTCTGCATGGTTTTTCTCACCTTTCAGCCATTGCTGTCTTCCTCTCCAACATGACAGATATTAAGCCAGTCAGAAGTTGTGTCAGGGATGTCGTCATCTTATGTGAAAGGCAACACATTTTTTTGTATGTGTTTATACGTGTCTCTTTGTGCACCTGTGTAGAACCTTATCTGTGCTCATATGTGTGTGCCTATATCCATAAAGAAGAAGACCTTAGCTGTGTTGTAGGTTTGTGCATATTACACATGAGTCTCCTCTCAGACATCTGTGTTTATCAGAGGTAGCAATACAAATTGACAAAACTCAGAACATCATTTTAGCCAATAACTTCATTCATTTATTTGACAGTCATTTCTTGAGTACCTTCTCTGTATTCAGTAAATGCACTATTTTAGCATCAGCTTACAATGCTGAATCACACAGACAAGGTCCTTGCCTAGAGGAACTAGAGTCTCTCTCACTTTACATTTTATGAGGGCAGCTAAGTCTGCTGTAACTTAACTTACTTGAAACTGATTTCCATTTCCTTTCCATTTTCTGGTACATACTCATAGCAGAGAAGAGATGAAAGAGAAAAAGAGGAAGGAAAAAAATAGGTCTGCTTCACTCACAAATTAGACAGTTCTGAAAAAATTTAGAGCTGCCTGTTTGTATTGTGGTTTTTGCCTAAGTGCAATCAAAGCTAAGTGTGAATATCTTTAGTTTGCTAAGATGAAGTGTGAGTTGTGGCAGGATGGGGTTTCAGATTCTATAGTATATTTTCTAGGCCTGGTGTAATCCCCCAGTGTTATTCAAGTAAGTAATCTGAAAACTGTTGTACATAAGCATTTACATGAGACTACGTTAAAATAGCATCAGAGTCTCTCTTTAGTGACTATTTCTCTGACAAAATAGTAAAAGTATACATAATATTACTTGTTAGTTGACCACAGAGATTAAGACACTTTTCTCAAGGTGATTCAAAATCTGCAGTTAGAAGTATAATGAAGGGGAGCCCATATCTCCTGATCCAGGAATTGACTTGATGGCTTTTGGGCTCACTGCTGGGGTTAACCCTTGTGACCACATGTGATGTTTTCAGACAAAACGCATGTTGGTGGAAAAGATGGGACACGAAGCAGTGGAACTGGGCCATGGGGAAGCAAACATAACCGGCCTGGAGGAGAACACCCTGATCGCCAGCCTCTGTGACCTGCTGGAAAGGATATGGAGCCATGGCTTGCAGGTCAAGCAGGTAACAGTCTCAAGAGGCCCCGGTGACAGGGCAAGTTAGGAGCTCTGTTAAGAAAAGTAACAAAAAGAAAAAGATATTATAATAATTAAAGGTTATGTCCCTTTGTCACAGGGTGACTAGAAATACGCCACAGGCATTTTAATTCCAGAAAAAGAAAATATAACCCATGATTAGCAGGCAGTTTGGGGCTGTTTTCTGGTAAACAGGAAAAGATAAAACAACACATTCACTGCGGAGGCTGTATCCCCTGTAGATTCCATTAAGTATCTGCTTTCATCACTGTCCAAGAAAAAAATCTATTAGCCAGAATTAACAGTTCTTTGCCATTTTAAGTTATCTGGTTACTCAAGGCAGAAACATAGATGATTTCTTTGCTTTTGTCCCTCATTTCCCTTTCTATTTTTTTTTTTCTGTTCATCTTCCTCTCTTCGTCCCCTTTTCTCTTTCTCCTCTTGCCCCAGTTTTCTTCCCTCATTGCTACTGCATACATCCAAACATATTTTGCATACAGAAATACATTCTGTGCTGCTGGAGCCTTTAGTTCCATGCTTGCTTGTGTGGCCAGTGTAGACAGCCCTAGTTACATACCACTAAGTACCAACTGAGCTGAAGTCGGGAATTTCCTTGCCTGTGCTTCTGCCCTTTGCTTAGCTGCCCTTCCCCAGGCTGTTGCCAGTCTTGTCAGTGAGGCAAAGGATGGCCCTCACTACACATGGAGTGGGGTGCTTAGAATGTCACACAGCTAGGAATGGATGAGCTTGGGTCTCCCAGCTTCAAAAAATAGGCATTTCAATGTGAATGGTTTCGATAAGTTATTTTTTGATGAATCATTTCTTATAAAATGAAAAATTTTATATGCCTTGTACTTTCAGGGGAAGTCAGCTTTGTGGTCACATTTAATTCAGTTTCAGGACAGAGAAGAAAAACAAGAGCACCTTGCAGACTCACCAGGTGAGAATTCATTGGCTTGATTGTTTCTACAGCACTGGCAGCAGTGAACCATGTGAAACATCAGTACCTATGGCTTTGTCTCCACCTCTCTCAAGCTGACGCTCATCCCGTCTTGCCAAAAGTGGGGTAAAGTAGAAGGAGCAATATTACGTACTAGCTGTGAGACCTGGGAAAAGTCCCTTGACCTTTCTGACCTTCAGCTTCCTCATCCACAAGATAGGGAAAATAATATTAGCCATGCCAAGGCTGTAGTGTTGATCAAATCAGAAAACATTTGAAAACTTCTAATGAGTTGTAATCATAGATCATACAAGTAGTATTCCGTACTCTCACCAGTATTAGGGTGTGGTGTATACTGGTTTTTTTCTTAAATAAAAGTTTATTCACATCGTTAATAATCTTTCAGGGGAGAAAACATGTATATATGTTTCAAAAGTATTCAGAAATCAGATTTCTTCTTCTATTTATAACAATACATCTCATGTTACAGTATCATGAGTCATTAGCTAATAATGGTAAAATAACTATTTAACAAAAAGTAGAAGTAACAGTGGAAAGCCAGTAGAGGTAAAATGTTTTATACTGAGTCAGCTATTTGGGAACATTTTCTAAAATTATTGATTACTTTAGACATTGAAAAATGTAAAAAAAAAAAAAAAGTTTTATTTTTTTAAAAACTCGTAAGCCAACCACCAGCGTAAGAAATAAAGCATTGCAAATATGATTGAACCACTCTATTTCCATTCCCCTCACTGCCCCTAGAGGGCAATACTACCCTAAATGTGGTGTTTATTGTTGGAAACCTAGTTTTTCAATGTATCCAATAGAACAGCTAGGAATATGAATTTGATACTACATTGCCCTGGAGCCCCTCTAAACAGAATGTCAAGGTTCTGATGTCCCGGGATGTAACTGTATTTATAAAGATTTAGATCGAGTTTAAAAGCATTCTCTAGTGTCCATCTATCTCTGTTGTCCATTTTTCTATTGAAAAAGTAAAAATGCATTGGCATATTCCCTGAAACTATCTCTAACGTTTACCCACGTTCATAGAAGATTTAGCTGTTCAGACGTAAGGCCATAACCAAGGTAGTTTACCCTAATTAGAATAAATAAATTCCTAGGAAGAAATAACCATTTGTAGGATGAAATGTTGCAAAGCCAAGCTCAGTTAAGCAGGGAGGTGGAAGCATTTGACTCATGTGCTGAACAGGCATGTGAGAATGTCCAGCTGTTAAAGTGAGCAGCTGCCAGGCAACACTAGCAAGTTCATGGCTTTGAATGGTCAAATCGTGGGTGGTTGATCTAGAGACCAGAGACTCAGCTGTTTGCAGGGCCTTTCAGTCAGTCAGTAATGACACCAGTAAAACTCTGAAGTCAAGGCTCAGAAATATGGAATGTGTCAAAGCCTCATGCAGTCCCTGTGCTGCACTGCCAGGTGTCAGTGAAGGGCTGGAGAGCTAAGAACGAACATAAGCTAAATATTGTACTGATCCTAAGTAGGATTAATGTAAGCTGTGTAGCTTTTGAAATCAAATTTATTGTCTGTTTGAAGAGGTGGATTTGATAAATATTGCTCTAACACTTCTGGTAATTCAGCCCACGAAGTTAGGACTTAAAAAGATGACAGTGTGAAATGTATTTGAAAAAATCAGTTTAAGAGTAAAATCGTTCATTGTTGAGAAACAGTGTGTTCTAATTATTTAGAAATTAGCAGTTACTGACTTTAATGATTTTAAATCTGGGTGTTTGGGTTTCTCCCCAAAAAATACTTTTTGTTTGCCAACTACCTAGCTTCCTAATTAATGGCAGTAAACAGTCTGCATCTTCATATTAAGGAAAGATCCTCCAAGTCCTTAGAGATTCACAGTGGGTTTGAAGACAGCTCTTATTAGCATCGAGCCAGCATGAGATTAGGTGATAGATCATTACTAATCTTTCAGAAGCAGCACTAAACAGGAATCAGACATTTTAAGGGTTGCAGAAGAATGGAAAAGATCTGTCTTAGTAAGAGGACCATAGCAGGGTTGACTGTCTTGAAATTTTTTTAAAAGATTTTATTTTTATAGCAGTTTTAGATTCATGGCAATATTCAAGAGATGGTTCAGAGATTTCCCTTGTAGCCTCTGCCCCTACACATGCATAAGCTCCCTCATTATCATCATCCTCCACCAGAGTAGTACGTTGCTTACAGTTGATGAACCTACCTTGACATATAGTCACCCTAGGCCCATAGTTTATTTACATTAGGATTCACTCTTGGTGTGTCGTGCAGACTGTGGGTTTAGACAAATACATGTTAATGACATGGATCTACCATTGTGGTATCATATAGAGTACCTTCACTGTCCTAAAGTGGTGTGTTCCTCCTATTTATCCCTCCCTCTCCTCTAACCCCTGTCAACCACTGATCTTTTTAACTGTCTCCATAGTCTTGCCTTATCCAGAATGTCATACAGTTGAAGTCATATAGTATGAGGCCTTTTCAGATTGGCTTCTTTCACTTAGTAATATGCATTTAAGTTTCCTCCTTGTCTTTTAAAACTGTCTTAATTTTGACCTAGTCAAATTTTGAGCAAGTCACTGTACCTAGTAGTTAAAAGTCCTATTTTAGAGGAAAGATCTCAGAATGCAATTGATTCTAGAAAGAGGACTGTTCTTGACATATCACCCCAAAGTTTCTACCTTTAAGAATGTTGACCAGCTTAGACATAGGGGTGGGGTAGGATGCAGAAGGGAGTGGAAATACCATTTTAAATGGTTATTCTGGATCTAGCCAAGAATTTGGAGTCACTCTTTAAACATCTTATCTTCATCAAAAGTTTTCTTTAGTTACTTACCTGCCTGTAGACTATAGATGGCTCTATAAAAATAATATATGCGGGCTTCCCTGGTGGCGCAGTGGTTGGGAGTCCGCCTGCTGATGCAGGGAACACAGGTTCGTGCCCCGGCCCGGGAGGTTCCCACGTGCCGCGGAGCGGCTGGGCCCGTGAGCCATGGCCGCTGAGCCTGCGCGTCCGGAGCCTGCGCTCCGCAACGGGAGAGGCCACAACAAAAAAAAAAAAAATATATATATATATATATATGCAGTCTGCGCACTACAAACTTGCTGTGTATGCAGTAACATTGATTCAGGCAGAATACAAAGGAATTCCTGTGGCTAAGTATTAAATCCATGAGTGTTTATATTGAAGGAGAAAGTAGCCTATTGCGTTTGAGTATAGTGAATTAAGAAATACTAATAGAGAGAGTTCCCTGGTGGCCTAGTGTTTAGGATTCAGGGCTTTCCCTGCTGTGGCCCAGGTTCAATCCCTGGTTGGGGAACTGAGATCCTGAAAGCCATGCAGTGTGGCCAAAAAAAAAAAAAAAAAAAAATATATATATATATATATATATATATATACTAATAGAAATACACATTTTTAAATAGTTCATAAATTTCTCTTCTGGCTAGAGTAGACTTCATGGAAACTTCTTAGATTTTAGATCTCTAGATAAAAAGTATGGCCTTACTCCTTTATTCCTAATCTGCATTTTTGTTCACAGGCTTCTCAACTTTCCTCCAAAGTTACTGATAAAGTACTGTATTAATTTCCTGGGGCTACCATTATACAGGACCGTAAACTGGGTGGCTTAAACCACAGGCATTTATGGTAGGGGTACTGGGCATTAGGACTTCAGCATTTTTTTGTTGACGGTTAATCCGATGTTATCATCCAACTATCCCATTAGCAGATTTTTCATAAACCTCTGTCTCCATCCCTAGTTCCTAGATGTCCATAGCCCACGGGGACCTCAAACTCAACACATCCTGAAACAGACTCATTATCTTAGCACCTCTCCCTCCTGTCCCAGTCAGGCTTTCTCCCTTCTTCTCTCCATTTCACTTAATGACATCAGCACCCTCTTCTCAGTCAAACTATAAGGCAGAAAGTCATCCTTAATGTAACAGCCCACTGGACATGACATCAGAACACTCTGCCCCTTTTAATTAATGGATATGATTGGGCAGGTTTCTTAACCTCTTTGAGGCTCAGTTTCTTCATTTGCAAAATTAAGGTTAAAAAATTTTAAGGAAATTTTTAACTATGGGATAGTATATATTAATACAGTTTATATTCATACTTAATATTGTTTGTGACTCTTGAGTCTTGCTTACCCTTAATCCAGTCATTTAAGTCCACTGCATATTTCTCCTCTTCATTCTCATTGGCTGCCACTGTCTTAGTTCATCCACAGGCTGGCCTTTGGAACAACTTCTAGCTCATCTCCCTTATAGCCCTTATACCATCACACTATCACTCTCGTTAACTAACTAAAAAGCACTGAGAAGCATATCATTTCTTTTCAAAATTTCTTTCCCCTCCCTAGGATTTCTGTAAATTTCTAACTTGTCATTTAAGGTTCTGCCGTCTGGCCCTAAATAATCTCATCTTCCTCAGTGAGTATTTGCTGAGCATTTTGAGGGGCCCTCTGGATATTCTCAGAATAGGATATGACCAAGCCTCAAGAGGCGTATAATTTAATAGGAGTAACAGAAGTGTTAAATTGTGGTAAGTTTGTGATAGAGGTTCAGTTTTACAAGTCCCATGAGAGAGAGGGAATGACTTATCCAACAGTGTTCCTAGGGGAAAGAGAATATTCAGGAAAGATTTCACACAGAGGCAAAATTAAAGCTAAATTTCTTTTTTTGTTTTGTTTTGTTTTGTTTTTTGAGAACTTACTTTATGCCAGGCACTATTATAAGTGCTTTACATCTATTTGAATATGGTAGGTATTGTGACTGTCCCCAGTTTGCAGATGAGGAAACAGACCATAGAGGGGTTAGACGACCAACCCAAGGTCCGCGAGCTGTTAAGTTCTCTGTAGGTCTTGAGAAAGCCATGTTCTTAACCATTAAGCTATACTGCTTGCTCTCAATCTGAAGTGATAAATAGGCTATAAACAAGGAGAAAGATACAGAATCACTAAAGGATGAACCAGAGACTTTAACGAATTGCATGGAGACATGAAAAAGTATATCGCATGTTTAAGGAATATTGATCAGTGAAGGGTGGCTAGAATACAGGATTCCAAAACAGGATTCCCAGAACATGGTTAGGCCTGTGAATGCTCTTATTGTGGTTGCTACTGCTTCTTTAAATGTCAGACTCCTCTTTTATTAAGTATCTCATCTGTTCTCTGCTCCCTGAGGCATGATTCCTTGTATTGTCATGTCTTCCTCTGGCCAAGTTGCCAGATTATGGTCTCAGCTCCTTTCTCCTGCCTCATGATCCATTCTTTTTCTCTTCTCAACCCATTTCATTTTTTAAAAATTCATTCATTTATTTATCTATCTTTGGTCTGTTGGGTCATCGTTGCTATGCGCGGGCTTTCTCTACTCTTCACCTCTTCATTGCTGTGTGTGGGCTTCTCATTGTCGTGGCTTCTCTTGTTGCGGAGCAGAGGCTCTAGGTGTGCGGGCTTCAGTCGTTGTGGGTGCATGGGCTCAGTAATTGTGTCTCACGGGCCCTAGAGTGCAGGCTCAGTAGTTGTGGTGCACGGGCTTAGTTGCTCCGCAGCATGTGAGATCTTCCCGGACCAGGGATCGTACCCGTGTTCTCTGCATTGGCAGGTGGATTCTTAACCACTGCCCCACCAGGGAAGTCCCTCAACCCATTTCTTACTACGTGTGTGGCCATCTTTCATGCTGTCTAATCATCTGGAGTGTAGAGGCATTCTCTGAGGTATTTCACTTTCTCCCCCCAAAAGAGGGATGTGCTTTCATTAATTAACACACTTAAGTGATGATAGTCTCAGACAGGAAGACAACCAGCACATTCCCTGCAAATCTCTGGAACAGTGTCTTCGGTGTCTGTTACCTCTTGGGTATCAAGATGAACCAGTGTTTTCAGTGACCCATTGAAAACCCCCTCCCCAAACTGCCAAGACAAATGCCCTATTTGTTACCTGCTTGGTAGGGAAGGCCCTCAAAAGGACTGCCTTTGGGTTGGTCTGGCCGCATTCTTTGTCTTGGCAACCCCATCAGTGCTCATTTATACCTGCCAGGTATCAGCCCAGCTTCTTTCACCAAGTGCCAAAAACTTGCAGATCCTAATCCACCAAAATGTTCCCTATCTATCTTCAGTGCCAGCTTCATGTATATTTTTGTGTTCTGATATTGTATTCTAGCCCCCCGAAGTAGAATGGATCTAAAAACTGAGAAAATGCAAGTTTAATATACAACAAAAACCCACGTCCTAAATTCTGATTTTATCAATGTATTTGCCAAGTGTGATGTTGCAAGTTACTTTTCATTTACAGGTGGGAAAATGGAAATAAAGAAAGGGAACAAAACTCTACAGCATCTCATTTAAAGTGAGATTGAGCACTCCAACTACAACATATTAACCAATAATTGATTGTTTAGCCATTGCTATATAAGAGAATAATCTTTCCTTTTATAAATGTTAGCTCTTCAGACTTCATAGGAGAATGGCTCATAGACATTATACTTCTAACTGTCCATTAAGATTACTCACTTTGCATGATAAACATACTGTAGTTTGGATTCTGAACTTTGAAGTAGAAACTTGTATCAGACTAAAGAATACGAACTCTTAGGTTTTTCTTTTTAAACACTCTTTCAAAAGGGGAATTGTATGATTGTATCACAAGCCCAGAGATAGTTCACGTACTTAGTAGGTTAATTTACAGACATTACTTTCCTGTAATTATTTGGGGCTATTAGAATGATAACTTTAGAAAGTGACTGGCCCTTCTGGCCAAAATGTGCACACATTGTCTTATTTGCTAAGTGGGTTTTTATGATTCATTTAAAATTTTCAAATACAGCCCCATATTAACTAGAAAGAAAATAACTAGTTTACTGTATTAATAAAGTAGGAACATTCAGGTAAACAAATTTGAGCTTTTCTGTTGTCTTTAAAATTTGTTCACATCAAAATAATTTCAAAGTGTTTATTGATGGAATGTGAACCATGTAGTTTCTTTAAGTCTTTACTGTTATTTTTCTAATACTTTGCTGATGTTTTTCTACATAGTTGCCCTTGGACCAGAAAGAAGAAAATCTGACTCAGGAGTTATGTTGCCAACATTAAGGGTCTCTCTTATCCAAGACATGAGGTATTTGATATATGTGCTGGCGTATGGTGATAACTTTGAAATATTTATGGCTCTCATTTAAATTGTTCAAGTAACTGTGGCTATGGTATTTTTTGCTTATGTATTCTGAAGAAAACATTCTTTATAATCTTATTTATTTTACTTTTATACTATTATGTGTTTTCCTGACATTAAATCCAAAGGCAAAATGCAACTGAGAAGAATTTCAAAACAGCCCTAAATTATTTTACAGTTTCTTTTGTTCTTGTTTTTTTTTAATCTCCTTAACTTCCTTCAGCCCCCCAATATAAACCAAAAAATCTGCAAATAAAGACAGGTTACTTAGCAGAAAAATCGCTGACAGGTAGATTTTCTTTGAAGCAAATGCAAATCTGAGAATTATCACTTGCAGTTACTGGCTTTAGAAATCATTAGAAGGCATCAACCTACCTAAAATAGATTTATTGAATGAGGAAGGCAGAGGCTTTTTTCTTTTAAACATTTTGGGTACATTTTAGTCAGCTTTTAAAATATGTGGGTCTAAAGTGAATGTTATAACATTTATAACGCTTGAAATTTTTCTTTTGTGGTGTGCTTTAATATTAACTATTGATGTTTATTTGACTTGTCAGAGGCTTACAAGTGAAAAGCATAACTTTTATGAGTGGCATCATAGTACAGTGGTGACACATCCTGGCTTCACACTAGCTCTGTGATCCTAGGCACTTTTTGTAACTTCTCTTTGCCTCAGTTTTTCCTTCTCTCAAATAGAGATAAAAACAGTTATCTAGCTCATAAGAATTAAACTAGTTAGTCCATTGTACTAAAAAGTTTCAGGAAGTACTCGGGTCATCCTGAGAGTTCAGTAAATTGGATTTTGTTATCTGAATCAATTCCTATGTTTGTATCTTAAATGCCCTTATTCCTTGATATATGAAATGTAGTTGTCCTCATGTGGTTTATGATTCCTTTTGATGGTCAGCCTGAGATGAATAGTTGTAACTTTGAGGGGAAAATGCGCTCCAGCTCTCCTAATGGAAACATAAAACCACATCTGTTCTGCAGTGATTTCACAGTAGCCATCACTTTAAGGGGATGATTGTCAAAAGCTTTGCAGTGGTGACCTCAGGGCCAAACTTCTGAAACCTAATTAGGAGATGGTGACGTCACATAAGGCTGCCCCGCTCCTTCCAGTTTCCTGCTTATTTACTTTTATCTGCTTCATGTCGTTGGTTTTTTGTGGGGAGGGATGTCCGGCTTCAGTAATCTCCCTTCACTTTATAAGAGGCAGTCTAGTGTGCTGGTTAAGACCTCAGGCTATGGAACCAGCCTGTAAAGGTTGCTATTTCAGCTCTGCCACTCACTAGGCTCCGTAGCCAAGGGTAGTTCCTTATATTCCCAGTTATCTCACCTGTAAAATAATAGTGTTTCTCTTAAAATTTTGGTGTAAATATTCAGTGAGTTAATAAGTGTAAAGCACTCAAAATAGGCCTGGAAATAAATCTGTGTTTATGAACTCATGCATACACATACATCTATATTTATTTCTGTTTCTATATTTATTTACATGTGTGTATATGTATTTTTACACACACATACACACAATTAATTTTTTTTAAGACTATAAATTCATAATGATATCTCTGATTCCAGTTGAGTACCACAGGGACCATTCTAGCTTTCTCCCTTATTCGTAATTTTTTTCTCCAACTATGAGACACCTGGCTCTCGTTATCTGCAACATATTCACTTATTTGTGCAACCTGTATTTTCGGAATTGCTACCCCAGCCCCTGTAAGGAGCAAGGTTACTAGCTAAGCTCAGTGCTGTGCACAGCTCCAGTTTTCTTTGTCATTAGCCTTTCAGTATCCAGTCAAAATACTGTCTGCCAAAACTTAGTTTAGTTCTTTTTTTCTCCAGTCCCTTCAGTGTGGTTGTATTATTCATGTGTAATAGTATTAGGGTTATTTGTTAGCTTGTATTCTGTTTGGGGTTCCCTCCACATCCCAGTGGTTTTTGTTTGGGGTTTTGGTTAAATTTATATACAGTAAACTTCATCCTCTCTTGGTGTTGTAGTTCTGTATGTTTTCATAAGCACACAATCATGATACAGAACAGTTCCATCACTCCTTTCGCATCAACATCTCTCCCAGTTTCCTGCCGTTGGCAATCAACTGGTGTGATTCCAAGCTCTTCCCACTGAGAGGGTCTAGAAGTAGTAATAGCCCAGTAACAGTGAAAACAACTAGTGCCCACATATTGGTTTCCAAATACCATTCTCCAGTGAAAGGAACCATGGCTCTCTAGAGAAGTGATTGATTCCAGGACTAAGGAAGGGAAGATATAGGATGAACTTAGTGCATCTTTGGTAAGGCCAGAAAGTAAGGAAGTGCTCAAAAAGTATAGGATCAAGTAATAAAGACATAGGAGGGACATCCCTGGCAGTCTAGTGGTTAAGACACCGAGCTTCCATCGCAGGGGGAGTGGGTTCAATGCCTGGTCGGGAAACTAAGATCCCGCATGCCACATGGCATGGCCAAAAAATAGGAAAAAAAAAAAAGACATAGGAGCCAGCCTAAAAGAGCTCCAAATGGCCGAAGCCGAAACAATTTGAGCAACAAAATAGATTAACAGTAGTAATAGAGCATAACCCATAAAATAAATATCCAAGAGCCTATTCTAATTAAATAAATAGATGAAAGCAATGGGACAGCTCTTTTTTACAGAAGTATTCCAATTAATAAACGTAGAAGAATGAAGTAGAAAAATTAGTGGTTGAAGGGTCTAAGGTGAAACCAGCATATTTGCATGTCTCAAAGTATCCTCCCCCAAGAATTTATTAATTACAGAGGAAAAAATAGTAAGTTTACAGTGAAGAAACCCAGCAGACATCTCTTTAAGCAAGTGATCAAGGTTAACATCACTAGTAATAAGACAAAACTAGTAATCTACCCCCGATATGATGCACCAAGAAAAGAACATCACTTCTGCAGTATTCCTGCCATAAATGCATAAACTCAATATAACTATGAGAAAACATGAGAAAAATCCAAATTGGGGGTTGTTCTACAAAATAGTTGACTAGTACTTTTCAAAAGTATCAAAGTCATAAAGACATGAAAAGGCTGAGGAAATATCATGGATTGGAGAAGACTAAGGAGGTGACAACCAAGTGCAATAGGGTTGCTGGATTAGATCCTGGATTAGAACAGAAAAAGAACATAAGTGGAAAAACTGGTGAAATCAGTCTGTAGTTCAATTAATAGTGTTGTACCAATGTGAATGTCTTAGTTTGGTTATGTAAGATGTTAACATTAAGGGAAGCTGGGTATACAGGAAGTCTGTACTACTTTTACAACATCTTTGTAAATGAAATTATTTCCAAAAAATGTGCGTGTGTGCGTTTTTTTAAAAAAAATAAATTTATTTATTTATTTATTTACTTTTGGGTGTGTTGGGCCTTCGTTTCTGTGCGAGGGCTTTCTCTAGTTGCAGCGAGTGGGGGCCACTCTTCATCGCGGTGCGCGGGCCTCTCACTGTCGCAGCCTCTCTTGTTGCGGAGCACAGGCTCCAGACGCGCAGGCTCAGTAGCTGTGGCTCATGGGCTTAGTTGCTCCGCGGCATGTGGGATCTTCCCAAACCAGGGCTCGAACCCATGTCCCCTGCATTGGCAGGCAGATTCTCAACCACTGCACCACCAGGGAAACCCACGTATTTTTTTTTAAACCAGGCCTTGTACAAAGTAAATGTCTAAGGGCTGTTATTATTATAGCTATGGAGTAGATAGCTTTTTTTTTTTTTAATACTGTTTTCTGGGGGTTGTTTTTTTTGTTTTTTTAAAAATTTATTTATTTTAATTAATTAATTTATTTGTTTTTGGCTGCATTGGGTCTTTGTTGCTGCGCACGGGCTTTCTCTAGTTGCGGTGGTCAGGGGCTCCTCTTCGTTGCGGTGTGCGGGCTTCTCATTGCGGTGGCTTCTCTTGTTGTGGAGCACGGGCTCTAGGCGCGCAGACTTCAGTAGTTGTGGCATGCGGGCTCAGTAGTTGTGGCTCGCAGGGTCTAGAGCACAGGCTCAGTAGTTGTGGCGCACAGGCTTAGCTGCTCCGCGGCATGTGGGATCTTCCTGGACCAGGGCTCAAACCCATGTCCCCTGCGTTGGCAGGCGGATTCTTAACCACTGCGCCACCAGAGAAGCCCCTGTTGTTGTTTTTTTAATTTATTTGTCTGTGTCAGGTCTTAGTTGAGGCACCAGTGATCTTCATTGTGTCATGTGGGATCTTTAGTTACGGCACGTGGGATTTTTAGTTGTGGCATGCAAAGTCTTAGTTCTGGCATATGGGATCTAGTTCCCTGACCAAGGATTGAACCCGGGCCCCCTGCATTGGGAGCACAGAGTCTTAGCCACTGGACCACCAGGGAAGTCCCAGGAGTAGATAGCTTATTATCCAGGGGTATAATTCTTGGTACAACTGCTGCTCACCTCTTCTCTTGAATGTTAGATCAGTGAGCTGTGATCTCTCTAGTCTAAGCCCCTAAAATTTCTCTCCTGGATTACATCATGGTCCGCATATTTCAGTGCTTGCTCTACTGTAGTTCATCCTCCTCACTGCTAATATGGTGATCCTAGAATAAAGTGCAAATCACTTACCCTGACTGGCAGGGCCCTACTTGATCTGACGCCTGTCTGACTGCAGCATTATTTCCTATCACTCTGTCTTCTTTATTTCCTCCAGAATGCCAAACTTGTTTCCTGCCCTGGGGCCTTCTTTACCCGTTCCCTTCACCTGATAGCTTTTCCCTGAGTCCTACCCCCATAGAATCTCCACAGCTAAGGCTCCTTCTTGTCATTTGCATCTTGGTTCAAATGTCACTTCCTCCCACTAGCCATCCCTGACCACCTGGTCTACGGCAGCAACCCAGTCACTCTCTTTCAAATTCCCCTATTTTTAAAAAATATATTTATTTATTTATTTGGTTGCGCTGGGTATTAGTTGCAGCAGCTGGGCTCCTTAGTTGCGGCAGTCAGGCTCCTTAGTTGTGGCTCACAGTCTCCTTAGTTGTGGCATGCAGGCTCTCAAATTCCCTTATTTTAGTTCTTGTCATAATAGCACTTATTTGCTTTTTTTTTTTTTTTTTTTTTTTTTTTTTTTTTTTTTTTTGTGGTATGCGGGTTTTTTTTTTTTTTTTTTTTTTGTGGTATGCGGGCCTCCCTCTGTTGTGGCCTCTCCCGTTGCGGAGCACAGGCTCCGGACTTGTTTGTTTTTCTAATGCTACTTATGAACTTCATGAGAGAAGGGAATCTATCTGACATGTGAAACTGTTGAATTGCAAGTTAGTGTTAACAGAGTGGCGCATAATTGGTGCTCAATTAATATTTATTAAATGAAGGATTTGCCATATTTTAATCTCTTTGAGTGTGGGTAAGAGAATGTGTGTGTGTGCTTATGTGTATGTGTGTGTGTGTTTATCTAACATATATACGTGTGTGTGTGTTTAACATATATACGTGTGTGTGTGTGTTTATCTAACATATATACGTGTGTGTGTTTAACATATATACGTGTGTGTGTGTGTGTGTATATATATATATATCTCCTTATAGCCAAACTGTTACTGAATTACATTGGTTACAGTTTTGAAGATTTAGAAAGGTGATTGCTGAGGTACTTCTTACTAATCAATTTAAAATTTAGAGTATAGAGGAAACTTGAGAAGTCATATTGCTTAGCTTCTTCCTTTTATATATGTGGAAACTCAGGCGCAGGCAGATAAAGTCTAAGACCATATATATAGCCAATTAGCAGCAGAAATGGAACTAGAACTAAGGTCTCCTGCCACAGTTCATGTCTCTTTCTAACTAGATTCAAGTTCTCAGCCTTTGCCATGTCATCAGAAAAAATGCCAGGTGTGACTGGGCACAAACAAGTTGGCAGTAGTGTATCGGTGCACATCACCCTAAATATAATTTAGTATAAGCTTGACTAGTCTATATTTGTTCAGGATACTCAACTAAAAAGTTGATTTGCTGTGACTTCTCACTTAAGGGTTACTTTGGCTTTTAATTTTCAGACTTTGCCTGAAAGAGACCCCTGGGTACCCTAAAGTGATGTTTTAGCCAAACTATAGATACTTTTAATAAAACTTAACTGGTTGATTGCTTTCAAAAGGTGTCTAGTAAGGTAGAAAGGCATTGCCAAGAAAAGACAAGCTGACTTCCTAGGGTTTTCCCCTAAGATTTTATTATTAAAAATTTTAAACGTACAGCAAAGTCAAAAGATTTTATAGTGAATGCATCCATGTACCCACAACCTAGATTTTACCACTAACATTTTTCTATGGCTTTTTTAAAAAATGGGGTAGAATATATATATCATAAAATTTACCATTTTAACCATTTTTATGTGTATAGTCAGGGGCATTAAGTACATTTGCAGTAGTACAACCGTTACCACTATCCATCTCCAGAACTTACTGTCATTGTACACTGAAACTCTGTACCCATTAAACAATAGCTCCTCAAGCCCCTGGTAACCACTGTTCTATTTCCTGTCACTATGAATTTGACTATTCTAGGTACCTCATATAAGTGGCATCATGCTTTTTGTGTCTAGTTCGTTTCACTTAGCATAGTATTTTTGTGGTTCATCCGTGTTACAGCATGTATCAGAACTTCCTTACTTTTTAAGGCTGAATAGTATTGCGGTGTATGTATACACCACATTTTGTTATTCCACTCATTCATCGATGGGCATTTGGGTTGTTTCCACCTTTTGGCTGTTGTGAATAGTGCTCCTGTGAATGTGAGTGTACAAATATGTGTTTGAGTTCCTGCTTTTAGTTCTTTGGGGTATGTACCCAAAAATGGAATTGCTTGATCATACAGTAATTTTATGTTTAACTTTTTGAGAAACCAACATACTGTTTTCCACAGTGGCTGCCACCATTTTACATTCCCACAAGTAATGCCCAACTGTTCCCATTTCTCCACATCCTTACCAACATCTTTTACTTTCTGTTCTTTTTCTTTTCTTCCTTTTTTTTTTTTTAGCGGTACGCGGGCCTCTCACTGTTGTGACCTCTCCCGTGCGGAGCACAGGCTCCGGATGCACAGGCTCAGCGGCCATGGCTCACGGGCCTATCCGCTCCGCGGCATGTGGGATCTTCCCGGACCGGGGCACGAACCCGTGTCCCCTGCATCGGCAGGCGGACTCTCAACCACTGTGCCACCAGGGAAGCCCACTTTCTGTTCTTTTTGACAGTAGCCATCCTAATATGTGTGACCTTCCAGTTTCTTATGGCATGCGTAGCCATAAGGTCTTCATAGACCTTGTGCTAAAGTCTTCAGCTTTATGAGATCAGAAGCCAAATCATTAGTAAACCAAAACGTCATCAGACTCTAAGATACTCCTACTAACCAAGAGACTTACCTCAGATACCTAAGAGAGATGGAAAATTAATAGGCTGGACTTGGGTCATCTGTCCACTCTTGTCTGGTCATCTTTTTTTTTTTTTTTGGTATGCAGGCCTCCCTCTGTTGTGGCCTCTCCCGTCACGGAGCACAGGCTCCGGACGCGCAGGCCCAGCGGCCATGGCCCACGGGCCCAGCCGCTCCGCGGCATGTGGCATCCTCCCGGACCGGGGCGCGAACCCGGTTCCCCTGCATCGGCAGGCGGACGCGCAACCACTGCGCCACCAGGGAAGCCCTTGTCTGGTCATCTTTGACCAGGTAAGGGCATGGTCACAGGAAGCCAGTTAAACCTATTTATGATTTCCTTAACCAGAGGACTTGATATTCTTTCATTGATAAGGATAGGCTCTGCCTGGAAGCTAGATCAAAATCAGAAGTCTGCTTGCTGTCCTCAGGAGCAGAGATATGGATGCCTGATCACCCAGCTCCATGCCACTGATCCTCATACTAAGGGGACTGATGTCATCTCAGTAAGGCCCTGCAGAAACACTGCCCGTGGTTCTCTCTCCCTTTTCTCTGCTTCATTCTGCCTCTTTAAGATAACTTTATATGTATTGTTGTTCTTATTCATGATACGTTTACTTTAACTCTCAGTGCACGGGCTTATTTCTGTTTCCAAGTTCTTGGCAAGTACTTCATTGTAATCCCTAGTTGCTACCGCGATAGTTGATGTAGATGCTTTTCCTGAAAGAGAAACACCCAAGTAATATTCTAAGCTTCAGTTTCTTTCACTCTGGACACTTAAAAACTTGTTTTTTAAAGATTAGGTAGCAAAGATATCTTGAGTTCACGCTTTCTGTGGGGCACTCCCTGACAGTACCTCCTGTTTCCCACATTTCTCTCTTGAAGCAAAGACATTGGCAGTGTAGAGACTTTGAGTCCTCAGAGTTGCCAGGTGTCTTGGTACCAGATCGCTTAGCAGCTGGTATGAGTCCAGACATGTCTACAGGCTGTCCCCTGTTACCTCTGACAACTCCCCAGGACCTTCATAGATGCCAAGTATCACCATACTGTCAGTTATAGAATGATGCTTTTCTTCCAAAGAGAAAGGCTTGGGACAGTAAATATTAATAATTGTACAAGTGGTTGTCTACTTATAGAAGAGGAGCATTACCATGCTGTTACCATTATTACCAGTTTCTTTCCAGAGTAGCTGTGCATATATCATCTAGCCATTCAAACTAGCACGGGCTTTCTCTAGTTGCCGTGAGCAGGGGCTACTCTTCATGGCGGTGCGTGGGCTTCTCATTGCAGTGGCTTCTCTTGTTGCGGAGCACAGGTTCTAGGCACATGGGCTCAGTAGCTGTGGTTCTCGGGCTCTAGAGTGCAGGCTCAGTAGTTGTGGCACACAGGCTTAGTTGCTCCGCGGCATGTGGGATCTTCCCAGACCAGGGCTCGAACCCGTGTCCCCTGAATTGGCAGGTGGATTCCTAACCACTGTGCCACCAGGGAAGTCCCCCAACTTATTCTTAATGACAAAATGCAATTAATAATGAGGGGCGTAGTAGAACATTACATGATCGAGGAGATTGTGAGTACTATAATCCAAGTATAGATATTCTGAATATGGTAAACAAATGAACAGGATATCTGAGTAAATCCTAGAAATATCTGGTTTACGATGGGAATAAATTACTTGAGGGTAAATTGGCTATTCACTTTATCTTTTTATAAATAATGTGAGCATATGAGCTGTGAGCATCTGGCTTTATTCTACACTAAAGTTATATAGTCACGATTAATTTTGTTACCCTCAGAAGGAATACTTGAGGAATTTTTATGACTATACAGAATATGGGCTCAAACTAAAATTGGCTAATTGCTTAATCTCTCTAATAAATACTATTGTGTTTCATTGGTGATACAGTGAAATAAGCACCAGTTTTGGACTCAGGAAATGTGGATTCAAATTTAGTTGCTGCCACTCTTAGGAATCATTCAGTTTTAGGGAACAGAAGCCCATTCAAACGAGCTTCAGCAGAAAGGAGGATTTATGGGAGATACACAAGGGTATTTTGCAGAATCCAAGCACAAGAACTGTGGCTGGATTGGAAACAGTTTTGTCCAAGGTTACTCTCCATCTCAGTAGAAGCAAATTGTCCCTGCTTTCCCCTCCACTTCTGCTGCTTCTCCTCCACTGTGAACATGCTCTCCCAAGCCCTGGCCTTAACATCCCTTATTTAAGCATTCAACAAAAACTAACTTGGTTTTTCAGTGTACTAATTTCCAGTTTCCGAGAGAAAATCTGATTGGCTCAGCTTAGATCAGGCAGATGCTCCTTATCCATTCAGTTCTAGCTGAAGGATAAGGAGCATCTGTCATGGTGGTACCTGGAGTTGTTGCTTCTGGTTCTTCTGGGTCTGTAGAAGGAGAGCTTCTCCAAGAATGTGAATACCAGGAAGAAATGATTGGTAAAAAATGGGTGGCATCTCTAGAATATGTACTATTTCTGTGACCTTGGGTGGGTTACTTAGTCTCGATGAATCTCAGTTTTCTCATTTTTGAAGTGAAATAATGATGCTCTCCCTCTCACTAGTTATTGTGACAATCAGATAAGACAGAATACATAAAAATTAGAAAGCTTTGTACCAGGGTTGGAAACAAATAAATAAGCTATTTAAACCACACCATGTTTGCTTTTCTGTGAATTAACAGGATCTATTTTATTTTAATTTTTATTTTTGGCTGCATTGGGTCTTCGTTGCTGTGCACGGGCTTTCTCTAGTTGCCCCGAGTGGCGTCTACTCTTCGTTGCAGTGCGTGGGCTTCTCATTGCAGTGGCTTCTCTTGTTGCAGAGCATGGGCTCTAGGCACATGGGCTTCAGTAGTTGCAGCATGCGGGCTCAGTAGTTGCAGCATGCGGGCCCTAGAGCACGTGCGCCTCAATAGTTGAGGCGCATGGGCTCAGTAGTTGTGGCACGTGGCCTCAGTAGTTGTGGCATGCAGGCTCGGTAGTTGTGGCTTGTGGGCTGTAGAGTACAGGCTCAGTAGTTGTGGCACACGGGCCCAGTTGCTCCACGGCATGTGGGATCCTCCCGGACCAGGGATCAAACCTGTGTCCCCTGCATCGGCAGGCAGACTCCCAAGCACTGCGCCACCAGGGAAGTCCCCAGGATCTATTTTAGAAGTAATACTTGTATAATATTATGCTGAGTATCATTGTAATTACCTATAATAAATTATTCCAATTAAAAAGATTCAAATGGTATAACTACACAGAAAAAATTTTCATAGATTTAAAGTTTAATAACACAACACATATAAATTGTTTTAAAGCATAAAATTAGATATAGATTTACAAAGCAACAGAATTTTTTTAGCTTTCTATATACACTAGGCCCTAGACGGAGCAAAGAAGGATTCAAGGCTAGTAAGAAGTATTGGGCCCCTCATTCTCAGGGAGCTTTTGTCAAGCTGAGAAAAATGTATACCAAGAGAAAATGATAAAAGTAGTAGTGCACAATAAATGCAAATCAGACTATAGAATTCCATAAATTAGAGAGGTCATTGAAGGCTGTCATGGTCAAGGAAAGCTTTCTAGAAGAAGCTGGGATTTCAAACATGAATAGAACAAATAAGGAAGCTAGAAGAGAGTAAGTACTTCAGGTAATAAAATACAGAGTCTTATAAGTTAACTGCTTGGAATAAAAGTTTTTAATAGGAAAATATGTTGAGGCCAAGGGGTAATGGGCCTTGAATGCAAGCCTGAGCAGTTCAGGCTATATCCCGTGAGCTTTTGAATATTCTGGGACAAAGGAATTACATTAGGAGGCAATCTTTTAGGCAGAGTAACTTCCCTGGTGCCAGTGAACAAGGGGCTTGAGGAGAAGAATCTGGTGGCCTCATCTCCTGATTCCCATGCTTCCTGCCAAAAAGAACACAAAAAAACAAACAAATAAACAAAAATTAGTGCAAACATTTTTATGATGGGAATGCTGATAGCCACCTGAATAAAAGAGGTTTCACTTTATGTATTCCATTCCTTCCCATTTTCCTTTAACATAACATTGTTTTTCAAATAATTATTTCCCATTTTGACATTCTTCACCTATCATGTCTCCAGATACTTAAGACCAGCATGAAACTAATTTCAGTAGACTTTACTGTTTTAGAGTAGGAAGAATACTTAGGGAAAAATTATACAACATACGTACTTACCAAACCTCATATAGATTGATTTCTGGTGGATACACTTTGATCAACTTGGTATTCCTGGATCATGTGAGCTCTAACCTGGCACTGCGCTCATGGGGGGACCTTGTACATACCGTGGAACTTTAAGTGGTAAATACCTGAGCATTTCCCCCTTGTTGCTTTCAGTCAACTCTGTCATCATTTGGACAATGTCAGTAGTTGAGGAACAGCCAGTGCTGTTTCCTAGGCTCATTTTGAAGGTGCCTGTGTGGGTCATCCAGCGCCCACCACTGCCGCCACCACCAGAACCAGGGTCTAAGTGGGACTTGCCTGACACCAGCTTTCTCCGTTCACGACTGTGTGTAATGGTATTAGCCCTTTAAAGATAAATTAAGTCTGTCATAATTTCTGAAAAAATTCTTAGAGGTGAAGTTGGTTAACGAAACGGCAACGGAATTTTCTTTTATTTCCTCATTCTGACTTGTTTTTAAGCCTCACTTGTGTGATGTGATAATGCTTTACATTTTATCAAGTGTTTGATCAAACGCGAGGGAGGCTGCCCCAGACCCGAAGCCCGAGCAGCCAGCCGAGCCACCCTGCCCCTGCTGGGGGAAGAGCCACAACGAGGCTGCCTAATGGGGCTGGTTTGACCTGAGCAGGTGACCAATGGCCAGGGGTCGAGGAGGTGAGGGGGTGGTGCTGCAGAAGACCCGCCTACAAATGGGGTCGAGGGGCGTGACCACACTGCAGAAGTGGAGCCCTTCCGCCCAGGGCTGGCGAGAAAGCCAAATTGCAGGGGTGGGGTGGGGCGGGGATGTGGACCTGCGGGGATGTGGACCTGCGCGAACGGTATGGAGATGCACGGGCACCCACGAGGCATCCAGGACATGGAACAGCAGCACTGGGGACCACAGGTGACCCGCGGCCCGGCAACCGGCACAGAGAGCATCATGGCAGAGCAGGTAGCTCTGAACCAGACCCAGGTGTGTGGGATACTACGGGAAGAACTGTACCAAAGTGATTCCTTCCACCAGTCTGATACACATATCTTCATCATCTTGGGCACATCCGGCAACCTGGCCAAGAGGAAGATCTACGCCACCATCTGGTGGCTATTCTGGGATGGCCTTCTGCCAGAAGATACCTTCATCATGGGCTACGCCCTCTCCCACCTCACAGCGGCCAGTACATGCAAGTGGAGCAAGCTATTCATCAGAGCTACCCCAGAGGAGAAGCCCAAGCTGGAGGAGTTCTTTGCCCGCAACTCCTGTGTGTCTGGCCATTATGATGATGCGGCCTCCTATGAGCGCCTCAACAGCCACATGAACACCCTCCACCAGGGTACGTAGGCCGACCGCCTCTTCTGCCTGGCCTTGCCCCCCACAGTCTATGAGGCTGTCACCAAGAACATCCACAAGACCTGCATGAGCCAGATAGTCTGGAACTGTATCATTATGGAGAAGCCCTTTGGGAGGGAGCTGCAGAGTTCCAACCACATTTCCTCCCTGTTTCACGAGGACCAAATCTGCCGCATCGACCACTACATGGGCAAGGAGGTGGTCCAGAACCTCATGGTTCTGAGGTTTGCCAACAGGATCTTCGGCCCCATCTGGAACCGTGGCAACATGTTCTATGTCATTCTTACCTTCAAGGAGTCCTTTGGCACTGAGAGCTGCTGGGGCTACTTCAATGACTTTGGGATCATCCGGGACGTGATGCAAAATCACATCCTGCAGACAGTATGTCTGGTGGCCATGGAGAAGACCGTCTCCACCGACTCAGATGACGTCTGTGATGAGAAGGTCATGGTGTTGAAATGTATCTCAGAGGTGCAGGCGAGCAATGTGGTCCTGGGCCAGTACGTGGGGAACCCCAACGGAGAAGGTGAGGCCACCAAAGTGTACCTGGACGACCCCGTGGTGCCCCGCGGCTCCACCACCGCCACCTTGGCAGCTGTCATCCTCTACGTGGGGAACGAGAGGTGGGACGGGGTGCCCTTCATCTTGCGCTACGGCAAAGCCCTGAATGAGCACAAAGCTGAGGTGCCTCTGCAGTTCCGAGACGTGGCCGGTGACATCTTCCAGCAGCAGTGCAAGCGCAGCGAGCTGGTGATCCGCGTGCAGCCCAACGAGGCCGTGTACACCAAGATGATGACCAAGAAGCCCAGCATGTTCTTCAACCATGAGGAGTCGGTGCTGAACCTGACCTATGGCAGCAGATACGAGAATGTGAAGCTCCCAGATGCATATGAGCGCCTCATCCTGGGCATCTTCTGTGGGAGCCAGACGCACTTTATGTGCAGTGATGAGCTCCAGCAGGCCTGGTGCATCTTCACACCGCTGCTGCACCAGATCGAACGGGAGTAGCCCCAGCCCATGCACTACATCTACAGCAGCTGAGGCCCCACAGAGGCAGATGAGCTGATGAAGAGAGTGGGCTTCCCATATAAGGGGACCTACAAGGGGTGAACTCCCACAAGCTCTGAGCCCTGAGCACCTGGTCCCCACTCCCACCCGCCTTGGCCCTGTCTCTCTGTCCTTCCCACCGTCTGACCCCACTTCAGGAGGGCTTCGGGACCATAAACTTCAGGCTCACATTACCAGCCCCGGGCCTAGGCCACCCTGTGCCACTGCTGCCTTGGGCCCAGCTACATTCCTCAACCACCAAGCCTTGGAGAGTTGTGCTGTGACCATCCCCAGCCACCACTGAGCCAGCTTCTGTCCACAAGACTGAGCCCCAGTGGAAGGAAGGAGAGTGGCTCTTCATCTGTCCTGGCTCCTTGCAGAGGCCGGGAGTTAGGGGCCACAGGGAGGGGCAGTGATAGGCCTCATGATCTGTATAAGTCAAATCATTATGTTGTACACCTTAAACTTATACAGTGCGGTGTATCAATTATACCTCAATAAAACTGGGGCGGAAAAGAGAATGTGTGTGTTTTACTGGGAGGATATTCCTTACTCTGCATGTTTGGAATCATCAGAGAAAATATTTGTTGCAATATTTATTACAGCTGAGATGAGTCATTCTGTACATGAAAAAAAAAAATCAAAGGAAGGGATGGTGGGTCACAATCACAAAGACTTTTCAGCGAGTCATTGCAGTGGTTCTATAATTATCCTGTCCCTTAGGCTTGTCCTTCCTGCTCAATCCTTCTTTCTCCTTAGGAGGAGAATCATTAGGAAGATAAATTCAGTCCTGCTGGGTATGGCATCAACTTCTACACAGAATACTAATATATACATATATGTAACATTCATTTGGGGGTTAACCACACAGTTTGTTTGTGGCCACACAATTTCCTAAGTCTCTCAAATTTTTAAGAATTTTGAATTTATTAGTATATTTTTATTTATATTTTATATTTATTAGTATAGTACAGCTTGTATTCTAATGCGATTTCATATTTTCCATATGTTGTCGGGGCAATTTGAAAAATGATTCAGTGGATTAAAGTTGTAGCAGATACTTCAACTGTAGAACAATTATTTTGAGTAAGAACTTGAATATTCAGCCTGTTTTATTGCTTTTATTTTTCTGAGTGTCAGGAATAACCAAGTGCCAGTTTATAGGTATCTATGAGCCTGAAACAAGAATAAATAAAACCTGAAAGAGTGAATGAGTGTTAAATGCTTTATCTTAGGATATTGCCTGTGTGCTCGTGTTGTAATGGTAATTCTGATGTTGGACTAATTTTGTGATTCAGGTGGAACACTTGAAGTTTAATCAACATAAATTGTGTGTTGCCTGTTGCTTCCTCTAAGTACAAAATAACTTTTCTGTGCAAGGTGCTGTAACTCTTCAGTTCTTTTCCAGTTCAAGGTTAGCCTTAGGATTTACATCTTTGCTGTTTTACTATTCTTTAGGCATATTCAAAACATGAGTGAGATCAAGACTGATGTCGGACGAGCTCGAGCATGGATAAGATTGTCTCTAGAAAAGAAGCTCTTGTCCCAGCATCTCAAGCAGTTGCTCTCTAACCAACTGCTCACAAAGTAAGAGATGGCCTCTTGAGGCATTTCTGTTTCTGTGACCTGTGTGCTTACAAAATAAATTGCATAGGCTGACAAGCTGGCTTCTTCAGCCTGAGCTGCTGACTCCTTTGCACATGAATTCTTCCTTTCTAACAGGCACATGCTTCAGAAACTCTGTGTCATGACCTCCTATTTGATTATATCTGGGAAGGTACAGATTTCAAAGCCAAGGGGCAGATTGTGCTACTCTGTTCAGAACAAAACCTAATAGTCCCACAGCTGATAGTAACATCCAAAAGATGGGTTGAATTTATGTAAACCATATATCATATAGTAAAGATCACAACAAAACCAGGAGTGGCAAAAAAATAAAAAGGTCCACAGGAAAGGGCTTCTCTGAGAATCTTGCTAATACTTAGCATTTAGTAGTTTAGAGCCAGGAAACCAATCACGTGCATATTAGTTAATTGTTAACTGTTTTGATAGTTTCCCTTTACCCCATCAAGAAACCTTGGATGAAATGCATCATCCAGCTAATATGTATAGTAGAACTACCTTGAAGGTTGAGGACTTTGAGTTCTCTAGACCAAAGGTATGCAAAGAATTCAACAGAGACCTCAAACATGACAGTGTTGGAATGCCACCGAAACCCAGTTCTTTCTGTGATTTTGCGTTTGTACATATCACTGTTGGGTTAAGTCACTCTCTGGAGCATTTTAGGATGAGTCTTAATGTCCAAAGAATAGGTTTGATAAAGAGTTCGTGTTGCGAAGTACAGTCTGTGAACCTGACCTTGTTCTCTTAAAACTGATTACTCTCCCTACACCTTATCCCCACCCATAAGTCACTTGCCCTTTGTGGCCAAAGTACAAAGAAGAAAATGATAATCATTTAAAATCTTACTACATAAAGGTGACTACTAAGTATTTCACATGTTTTCTTCTGTACTTCTGTACATGTTCTCTTAGCTAAGATTATACTATATTTGCAATTCAGCATCATCTTTCTTTGGCTTAATATTATACCATAACATTTTCTATACCATAAGGATTTAGCCTCGGAAATCTGAATGCCTGTGTTCAAATACTACCTTTACTATTCACTATTTCAATGGCCTTAGGCAAGATACTTAACTTCACTGTATCTCTGTTTTCCTCATCTATAAAAGGAGAATGCTGATAGACTTACCTCATACGTGGTCACGAGAATTAAATATATTAATAATTTAAAAATACTTGGAAAATGCTTAAATGTAAGTGCTTAATAAAAAGTTATGTATTATTTTTGGGAGTAGTAGTTTTGTTTTTGTTAAAACTCTTCCTAAACTTTATTTTTAATGGGTATACAATGATACATTTTTACTTTTACAAATAATATTCAAGTGGACATTTGTGAGTAAATCTTTGCCCACATTTCATATTATATCCCTAGGACTGAGTCCTTAAAGTAAAATTAATGAGTCAAAAAATATGATTGGTTCAAAATAATTATTACCAACAAACTGCTTTTCTGAAATTTTCGTTCCACTTTCTGTTATTCACTGCCACCCCCCACCCCCCATCAGCAGTGGTCATCACTTTTAAATCTTTATTACTTTGAGAGAAAAAATGGATTCACGGCAGGTTGTTTCTTTAATTACTAAATAGATTTAAATGTATTATTCACTGTATATGTGTTCATTTTTGTGAATTGTCTGTTCTTTCTGGATTAAAGTTTCTACCCATAGTTTGTCTAAGTGGAGATGTTTATTTTTAGTGGAAGACATAATGAAAAATATACTATAATATTTTGTGCTTGTCTTACCCTTTCCTAGGAAGCTTTATAAACGTTATGCTTTTCTACGTTGTGAAGAAGAAAGAGAGCAGTTTCTTTACCATCTTCTTTCCCTCAATGCTGTGGACTATTTCTGCTTCACCAGTGTGTTCACCACTATCAGTAAGTCTGGAGAATTGACTGTTAAGTGAAGAGTTGCTCAGATGACTAATGGAATAAGAGTTTATATTTTTTAAAACGAGACATATCACAGTACAGTGAGTCAGACACTGTGACATCCACCCACCCGCCCCGCCCTACCCCATCTCCATTTATGAACGAAGGTTATGCCCCCGCAGCCGGAGATGCTGCTGGAAGACCACCCTCAGCTGTCAGCTCCTGTGGGGAGTGTCTCACCAAAGAAAACTACCTTACCTGAAGCTATCCCTCCTACCAGAGCTGGCCAGCATCCCTGCCTGATCCATGGGCTGTCCCAGAACTCACTGTGGGACCAGCTGAGCACTCACAGCATCAGAGCTGTTTCTGCCTCAGCCCATCCTGCTTTCTTCCTCACATTCTGCATGCTACTTTCTGACTCAGAGTCTGCTTCCCAGGAAACCCAATCTGCAGTAGGAATTGGGATGGATGTAAAGAAAAATGTTTTATTAAACAAATACTCCAATATCTTACCTGAAACACATAAATGCAAAGAATCAGTATATGATAATAAACTTATGTAACTGAACATCATTAAACTTTGAAGATTCAGAAAGACTTCAGGATCTTGCTGGGTGTTGTAGGTCTATAGAGGGAGGAAATGATGATTGGAGATGTGTTTTTGAGAAACTGAATTACAGCATTTATTCTGTTGCAGTGGGTCCCCTTCCCTACTTTGGAGAATTTTTACTTATATCAGGAGTTTTATTCAGCTGCAAGTATCAGAAGCTTGGAAAATAGTGGTTTAAAGAAATCGGTTGTTTTAATTTTCTTACACAGTGATAAGTCTTGGGGTAGGCAGTCCACAGTGCTATCACAGACCCAGACTCTTTGACAGTTATCAGTGCGTGCTAATCGCCTCCAGCAATGGCTGTTCTCAGTCTACCCTGCAGCCCAAAGAGGGAAGGAGTGCCAAGGAAGAGGGGTTAGAATCTGTGCCAGAAAAACATAGTTTTCTAAGAAATCTCAATAGATATCACCAATATTTCACTGGGCACAACTGTGTAGGTTTTGGCCTTCAGAGTCTCTGGTAGAGGCAGACAAGGGGAAAATGGAGTTGGAATGGTTATTGGGCCAACCTGTATTATCTTTCAAGCTACTATTAGTTTACTAGAAACTAAGGTGTTATATACAGTTTTGAAAGAGAAGAAATAGCAGAGAGAGTTAGGATCCTAAGTTCCTCCCCATAGATGCAGATTTCTCTTCATCTGAGGAACTCTTTCAATTAGAGGAATCGAAATACTTCATGAAATAAATATTCTGAGTTTAATAATATTGCTCTTTTTCTACTTTATGAAATCATTGTTGTGCATCTGTGAGCCCTTTGCAGCCACAGAACTGCTGACCTTAAACAGGCCTTTTTCGGTAGCTTTTCTAATCCTGTCAGTGAAAGAAATGAAAGTAGCCTCTGGGGCCTAAAATAACATCTTGCACTGACCTCTTCTGCTTTCAGTTTCAAAAATCATTTGAGTCTCATGATTACTAAACCATGAAAGTATGGCCTTCCCTCTGTCATGGCCTTCCCTCTGACATTTTCCTTTCCTTCAGCCAAAATAAAAGGACAGAAAGGGAGGTTATTCACCCAACAGAAAGTCGTCTATGTAAAGTTAGGGAAATGAACCATTTATCCCATTCATTTTGCTCATCTAAGAGCACATTGAAGCATGCGCTCCTATTGTGAGGCTGTATCTGAGCCTCTTGTCCAGTAAATGTTTTTAATTCTACGTGTAGTTCTTTCAAGGAGGGCTTTCTATTAGCTCTCCTGTGGCTGAATGAACAGAAATCCTGAGAATACCAACCAAAATATTGATTCTACCCTGCTTTAAAAAAAAAAAAAAAAGTATGGCTCTGAGGGATAAAAATATGCTAATGTGTTTGAGCCATCCCCATTTTTTAAAGGAAATGGAGGTTATGTGTAATGCCCGCGTGGTTTCCACATTTGAGCAAAGGATGGTGATAGGACAGTGACATCTAGTGGTGTGCCTTTTGAAGAGCCTTCAGAGGGGAAAGATTTCTTACAGATCCCTTTCCATATCCTGATTCTTTCCCTGGGGCACCTCTTGCACATGAGTCACCTTTCCAAGTTGTAGTTTATAGACTTCATATTACATCCAGAATGGAGGTGCTGTTGTTTATTATTCTTGGCTTTGCATATTGGACTGTAAAACTGGGATGGGAAAGTTCTGAAGTGCAGTGCTTTTAAGGGTTGGCCAAGAAAATCAGCAACAAGAGGATACTATCCAAGAAGTCATCTACCACCTTTTTTTATATGAAACCATACCAGTAACCGTGCTCATTTATACTCGATTCTGGAACAAAATTAATAAAAACATTAAAACAATGAAAATACTATATAGCACAGTCACTGTTTATGTCCTCAGAGATTCTGGTGCTAATGCCTGACATTGTTTATAAATGTAGTCGTGATGATAAGCCTGTCATGTACACATGGTGATGTATATGTGTGGAAACCACAAATATTGGGACTTGTGGCTTAGAAACCAGAACTCATCTTTCTAGACTGGGGGAGGTTATGATCTATCTTTCTGTTCAAGTACATTTTGATAGATCATTAAAAAGCAAATTATCTGTGAAAGCCAGCCAAGTTCTTAATGTATATTTGTTTTGTTATCAGGAGAATTTTATTGTAATTTTGTATTAATTTCAGCATTTTTCTTTCAGTGATTCCGTATAGGTCAGTGATCATTCCCATCAAAAAGCTGAGCAATGCGATCATCACATCGAACCCTTGGATCTGTGTGTCAGGAGAACTAGGAGACACGGGAGTAATGCAGATTCCCAAAAATCTCCTCGAAATGACTTTTGAAGTAAGTTCAGCTAATACCTTTCTTAGCACAAAGTGTCATACATAGTTCTACACAACGATGCCAGTTTCACTTTTTCATTTTTCCTTGAGTCAAATGATATAAAGGAGTAATTAAGCACGCAGGATCATTTTTGGGATTATATACCTAAAGTTGTCTTGAACACATGAATTTTTGTATTTTTATTGTTATTTTAATTGTTAAACTCTATTTTTCCACTCATAATGGTGCACTTTGGGGCTTTGCCAGGTCCTATTCCATAATTCCCAGTGCCTAGCACGGAACCTGGCAAGTAGAGAACATTCAAGTAAATGCTTTCCCCACAGTGGTTCTCTTCCAAACTGTAAATTCACCCTGCCTGAACCTAGACAAAGGGACAGGGGAGCTGCTATCCATGCTTTTGGTTTTCAGACCACGTGGTGATATTTATAAAGTGATTTTGCAAAAATATACCTTTCACTCTGGTAGTCAGTTTTCAGATCTTACCTGGTGAAGTATTCCCATGCTTTTGAGCCCACATGCTGGTTGATCCTGGCACGCAGGAGGAAGACAAACAGCTGTTCTTGCTTCAGGAGGGAAGTGGTGCTAACTGAAATGTCCTGTTCTCATGTTCCTTGGAGTCTAGGAATAGCAGTTTCCACTCAGAGTCATAACACTGCCCAAGAGCTTATTTTGACACTATCTATCTAGTGAGGTCACAGCCATCTGTATATAAAAGATTAAAATCCGGGCTTCCCTGGTGGCGCAGTGGTTGAGAGTCCTCCTGCCGATGCAAAAAAAAAAAAAAAAAAAAAAAGATTAAAATCCTTGGCTTTTCTTTGACTACCAGGTACGGAACATAAACTGCATTATAAGTCCCATCATTGCTGTTTCTAGACTCTCACATCTGCCTACTTCTTTCCATCTCTGCTGCCACCACTAATTCAAGATGCCATCCTCCCTCACGTAGATAGCTGTGATTCAAAGACGTCAAGGGCTTTGAGAACTCGTAGCTCTGATGTTCCCAACCGTACATAGTCAGTTGGGGTCTATGATCTTTTATCAGAATTTAAGTCAGAATTTAGTTGACATTTATTTTCACCATTCCTATTATCATCGCTTTCTTTTGTACTTGTCCACAAAGGGTCAGGAAGGACACTAATAACTATGCTTTTTTTTTCCTTTTTAACAATAGCTTCAAAGACTTCTAGGTGAGGTTTGAAGTCAGTTCTGCCTTAGTATTTTATTAGAAGCAGAAAAATAGTCATGTTGGTGATTTCTTGTATCTCTAATTGTTTCTCTGACCTCTCTGTAACTAAATCTAAGTAGCATCCTTTTCCCACTCCTTGGGATTCTTCTCATCCTTCATAGGCACAAATCACTGACTCTGCAATGTTTCTGGGTTCTCCAATTAGAAATCGTTGTTCTTTCCCCAGTGTTCTTCAAGTACCTGTTTACATCTCTACTCTAGGGCATTGTGCAGTCCCTCTCATTTGATAGTTAATGTTCCTATGTCTCCTGTCTCATTAGAAGGGATCTATTAGATGTGAATATTTTTCTCTAGTGCACAGCAGAACACATTATGCAGAGTGGGTCCTCTGCAGTTGTTAAACTGGATGGAACCATGGCACCACTGCTAAAGCTGAGAGGTAGCAGGAAGGGATCAGGTACTGAGTAACCTGTGGTCCTGTCCCTGCAGTGCCAGAACCTGGGGAAGCTGACTACTGTTCAGATTGGTCACGATAACTCAGGACTGTTAGCCAAATGGCTAGTGGATTGTGTCATGGTCAGAAACGAAATCACAGGACATACATACAGGTAAGTAAATGTCCTTGGGAGCTCAGACTTCTTTTAAGACTCTTTAGTCAAGAAAAGGTTTGAGAATTGTTTTCATTCCAGAGCTTTCCCGCTGCCTTCTGAATTTTAGTTTAGTTTTTTGGGTTGTTTTGTTTTTGTTTATGTCATAATAAAATTGTGTTATTTTGTTCCAAATACAAAATTGTCCCCAAAATACTTCTAAGAAACTGATTGTGTTTGCTGCTAATGCTTAGTCCACAAATGTTGAAAAAGATTGGTGGAAGTCTGATAAAAAAAAAAAAGGAAGCAAAAAAGAAGCTTAAAATAATGTCAGTAAGAGGAAAGGCTCTTTCAGATGCTCCTGGGCAAAGCCAGCACTCTTCTTTGAGAATATTCTCCTCTTTTCTCCTGTAACTTAACTCCCACAGTAACATCTAGTTTGAAGATATTGTTGTTGAAACTAACCCCAGAATTTTAATACAGACGAGGTATGAGAAAATATTAAAGAATTATTTTAATTTGATGATAACAATTTATTCTCTTTATATAAGAGAGAATATCTTTAGTTTTCAGAGACTCATACTAAAATGCTTGGGAGTAAAATGTCCTGTTGTTTGTAATTTACTTTAAAATACTTTTAACAAAAAATAAAAATGAAGCATATGGCAAAATGTTATGTTTAAGTCATAAGAATATGGGTGTCTCTTATACTTTTCTACTTTTTTATGTGTTTGAAATTTTTCATAATGAAAAAAGCAACCCACAGGCACTAAAATGATGGGCTTCACCCATGGTGCCATTTAAAAATTCTAATTAAAGCTAGTAAGATATTGGTGATTCTGAAGTTTGTTTCTGTCCTACCAGGTTCCCTTGCGGGCGGTGGCTGGGGAAAGGCATTGACGATGGAAGCCTGGAGAGAATTCTCATTGGAGAATTGATGACATCAGCAGCAGATGAGGATCTAGTGAAGCAGTGTCGGACTCCACCCCAGCAGAAATCACCCACCATGACCAGGAGACTAAGCATCACTTCACTGACAGGAAAAACTACCAGTAAATAGTTTTTTTATTTTCCAGTGTGTCATGTTGCAGGCATCATGTAGCCATTTCATAGAAAACTGTTGTATTAATGAACTACGGTAAGGAGATTGAAAAGAAAAAAGCTGAGGAAAATTAATTTGAGAGAAAGGCTTTAAGAGTGGGGAGAGAGGGCTTCCCTGGTGGCGCAGTGGTTAAGAATCCACCTGCCAATGCAGGGGACACGGGTTTGAGCCCTGGCCAGGGAAGATCCCACATGCCGCAGAGCAACCAAGACCGTGCGCCACAGCTACCTAGCCTATGCCTTAGAGCCCATGAGCCACAACTGCTGAGCCCACGTGCCGCAACTACTGAAGCCCATGCACCACAACTACTGAAGCCCATGCTCTGCAACAAGAGAAGCCACCACAATGAGAAGCCTGCGTACCGCAACGAAGAGTAGCCCCCGCTCGCCACAACTAGAGAAAGCCCACGTGCAGCAACAAAGACCCAAGGAGGCCAATAAAATAAAGTAAATTAATTTAAAAAAAAAAAGAATGGGGAGAGAAAAATGGGGGAAAAATAAAGCAGGACATTAACAAATAATTAAAAGCCTGAAGAATTTAGATGTTAAAATCCAACAAAAACTGCATGCTTCTGTTTTAATTAAGCTTTGGAAGTATGAATAAATAATGTCTTGCCTGAAACTTAAAGGAGGAATAAGGACAGTTACATGTTACAGTACTCCCACATCTAGTTATCCAGAGCCCCTTTTTCTAAGAGGAATTCTAAAAATTCCTCTCCCTACCCCACCCCCAACTTCCTGTAGAAGTGATAAAACAAAATACTATAAAAAAGTGAATTCTGTGGATAGGATACTATGTTCATATGCCATTTTGAATAGTACAGTAAACTTCTAATTTATACTAATGTGGTCTTTAATAGGCTGAATAATGTCTCCAAGGGGTATCAGATTTTAATCCCTGGGATCTGTAAAAGTTACTTTATTTAGAAAAAGGGTCTTTTTTTTTTTTTTTTTTTTTTTTT
>NC_041219.1:77766808-77770702 GCF_002837175.3 Physeter macrocephalus | reverse complement strand
GAGCACAGGCTCCGGACGCGCAGGCTCAGCGGCCATGGCTCAAGGGCCTAGCCACTCCGTGGCATGTGGGATCTTCCCGGACCAGGGCATGAACCCGTGTCCCCTGCATCGGCAGGCGGACTCTCAACCACTACGCCACCAGGGAAGCCCAGAAAAAGGGTCTTTGCAAATATAATTAAGTTAAGGAACTTGAGATGGGGAGATTATCCTGGATTATCCAGGTAGGCCCTAAATGCAATCACATGTATTCGTATAAGAGGGAGGCAAAAGGAAATTAGACACACACAGAGGAGAAGACAATAGAAAGATGGAGGCAGAAATTGAAGTGATGCAGCCACAAGCCAAGGAATGCCAGAGCCACCAGAGCTTGAAGAGGCAAGGAGCAGCTTCTTCCACTGAGCCTCCAGAGGAAGTGCAGCCCTGTCCACACCTTGATTTCTGCCTGGTGATACTGATTTCTGACTTCTGCCTTTGGAATTGTGGGAGAATAAATTTCTGCTCTTTTACGTTACCAAATTTGTGGTAACCTAGTACCAGAACCACAGAAAACTAATAAAGAGGCAGTATGATTTAGTGAAAAATCACAGAAGATTATCAGTGAAGTGGTTTTATTTCAGTTTATAGACAGTAACCATGAGTAGAATAAGAGGTACCTAAGAAGTCCTTAGTTAACTAACAAAGCAGCTTCCTTAGATATTATTATTCCATATCCATTTCTTAGTACATAGTAATACATTAACTATTAGAATGATACAGTCTAAAAATCTCCTTTATTCTTTCTCAAATGATTCCCTGTATTCATAATTCTTCTCTGCCTTCAGAAGTAAACTTAACACACACACACTAGAATAGCTAAAATAAGGGTAGAGAACAGTGGAATACTCATATATTGCCAGTGGGAATGCAAAAGGAAAAACCATTTGGCAATTTCTTTGAAAGATATACATATACTAACCATACACTTGACCCAGCAGTCCCACTCTGGATATATACCCAAAAGAAATGAATACATATATGTACACCAAGACTTGTACTCAAATGCTGCTAGCAGCTTTATTCATAATAGCCAAAATGGAAACAACCCCAGTGTCTACCAGCTGGTGAGTGGAGAAGCAGATAGTGGTATATCTAGTCAATGGGATACTATTCAGCAATACTGTGGATATATCTAACATCACGGATGAATCAAAACTGTTATGCCAGGTGAGAGGAACCAGACACAAAGGACCAGACACTATATGATTTCGTTTGTATTAAATTCTAGAAAAGGCAATATAATAACGATGAAAAGCAGATCAGCAGTTGACAGGGGTTACGAGCTGGGGAAGGGGATTGACTGAAAAGGGAAACAGGGGAACTTTGGGGGTTGATGGAAATTTTCTATGTTATGCTTGTGGTGATGGTTATATGTCTATACATCTGTCAAAACTCATCAAATTACACACTTAAAATTGGTGAATTTATTGTATGTAATACCTCAACTATGCTGATTTAAAATTGAAAAGTGGATTTCAGTTCAGTCCTTCCAAATTATTACAACTTGTGAATCAGTCCAATTTCATAGGGTATTAATGTTTTGAGAGGCCTTATCCCCCACTTCTGGGCATATTTTCTTTCTCAATAAGCAGAAAAATTTAAATAATGTGAAACTCAGAGATGGGTACTGTGGTGTTTTTTTCACAGTGTGTGCAAGGTGTTATTTAGAGAACTAAACATTTTAAATTGGTTTCAAAATCAAGCTGATCAGCACAGGGTTCATTCGAAATGAATAAAAGCTTTCAAAATAGATCTTCATGTTTAAAAGAGAAAGGTACAAGTAAAAAAATTACTAGGAGCTGGAGATGACGCAGTATCAGTCCTTCAGTTATAAGAGGTTTCCATTTTAACAATTTTTTTGCGTTGGTATAGAAAAAACTTACTTGAGTCTTACCTGGAAAATGTCTTATGCAAGAAATCCTCCAACAGTATGAATTTAAAGATTCTTAAATTCTAGACTGTATAGAATGTCATTTATAGTGTGATATGTGAGATTGATTTAAGAGTTAAATCACTACAAGAAAAGACCAATTAATTTTTCTCTTGTTACTTACTTCTATCCATGGATGAAACCTGTTTACCACCTTTTTTTCTTTTCCGTCTTTTTCTCCTTTTTTTTTTTTTTTTTTTTAATCATTCTTGGGGTTTGGGAGGCAAAGGTGCTTTAGATTCCATTCAAGCAACCCACCAAGCTCTCCCTCAGGAAGGGGGCCTAGGTAAGCAAGTACTGGCTGAGAGAATGAAGCAGTGCCCAGATGGACTAAGTAGCCAGAAAGAAACAGTTCCGGACTTCAGGCAGGGTGTCCCCATGTACCTGGCATCTTTAAACATACACCCTTTACTTTTAAGACAACAGCAAAGCACAAGATCCAAATTAGACATTCAGAGCTCCAGAAGCCTTGGTCTGTACCTACTAAGGACTCGGAGGTAGGTGGGATAAGGGGTACCTGAGGAGTGATGCTGTGGGTTTTTCCCGCCTCTCTCCTTAGACCTGAAGACTAGCTAGCACTTTGTGACAGGCACCATGCCAGATGATTTACACCTAATATCTCATTCACTTTTCCCTGTGACCCAAGAGGTGTGTATTTTCCCTGTTTTAGATTGAAGAAACTCAAATTCAGAGGAAGTTAGACAGTTTGACCAAGGTTATGGATTGCAAGTGGTAAAGCTGGGATTTGAGTCTTGGGGGTCTCTTGGTTTCTACTCCATTGTGCCAATATGCCTCTCCCTTGGCCAAACATGGAACCCTGACAAGCCAGCCTGCTCTGGTGAAGTGTTTCCACCACAGGCAGGCACAGTTGATGTCCTGTAGTACTTTGGTTTATTTCCCTTGCATGAGAATTCAGCCATTATTGATTATTTTTTAGAACCCAATGCTGGACAGATCCAAGAAGGAATTGGAGAAGCTGTGAACAATATTGTGAAACATTTTCACAAACCTGAAAAAGAGGTACGATGGGCTATAAAACTTAATATGGTAGGATTTTAAAGCTGCTTTATACATGATACATAAGGCAGTAAAAGGTGCTTTAGTTTTCATTTGTAAGCTTTCTAATAGCTGCAAAAAATGCTTCATAGCTACTCTCAGCACTTGCTCCTCTAGTATTTTTCTTAAACATCGAGCAAGAGCTTATTCTCCGGCACTGTGTGTTGTGCTCCACAGAGAGGAAGCCTCACTGTGTTGCTGTGTGGAGAGAGTGGCTTAGTTGCAGCACTTGAGCAAGTTTTCCACCATGGCTTCAAATCTGCTCGCATCTTTCACAAGAACGTCTTCATCTGGGACTTCATAGGTAAATTAAAGCTGGTGTATGTTGTTATAAGGTCATCAAAATGTTTCCTAGAAAACTCAAACTCAGGAATTTGAGTTAATAAGAGTTAGTGATAAGGGTGTATGTTTTTAAAAGTAAATATCAAATAAGCAGTTTCTGTGCTTTTCATTCAATCAACAAATATATATAAATGTCCACAATATTCTAAACAGTATTCTAGATGCTCAAGATATACAAAGATAAAAGATATATAAAGATAAAAGTAAACAAAACACAGAAATTCCTGTGGTTGACAAATTTATAATCTGGTAGGGGCAAACAATACACAAAAAGGTTATGGAGGGCCTTCTAGGCCTCTGGAAGCACTTTGTTCTTTGTACTGAATGGTATGGGAAGTCCTTGGAAGGCCTGGAGCTAAGGAGTGACGTGATATAATCTATGTTTTTATTTTATTTATTTATTTATTTTTTTTTTTTGTGGTACGCGGGCCTCCCTCTGCTGCGGCCTCTCCCGTTGCGGAGCACAGGCTCCGGACGCGCAGGCTCAGTGGCCATGGCTCAGTGGCCATGGCTCACGGGCCCAGCCGCTC
>NC_041219.1:77746202-77766687 GCF_002837175.3 Physeter macrocephalus | reverse complement strand
GTGGTATGCGGGCCTCCCTCTGTTGTGGCCTCTCCCGTTGCGGAGCACAGGCTCCGGACGCGCAGGCTCAGCGGCCATGGCTCACGGGCCCAGTCGCTCCGCGGCATGTGGGATCTTCCCAGACCGGGGCGCGAATCCGATTCCCCTGCATCGGCAGGCGGACGCGCAACCACTGCGCCACCAGGGAAGCCCCTAATCTATGTTTTTAAAGGATCACTCTAGTTCCGTGCTGTCCAGTATGGTAACCAGTAGTCACATGTGGCTATTTAAATTGGCTTAATTTAAATTAAGTTTAAAATTCACTCCCTCAGTCACACCAGCCCTACTAGTGGCTGTAGAATTGGACCTTGCAGATGTAGAATATTTTCATCATCATGGAAAGTACTTTTCTACTGGAAAGTACTGCTCTAGCTCGCTAAACTTTGTATTCTTTATTTTGCTATGCAGCTTCTTCTACAATTCCCAGTTTCTTTAACAGGGAGATTAATCATTTCATGTTTGTAAATAAGGCCTGGATGAAGTAGTTGATTTTATCCAATAACTTAGACAAAGAAAGGAAAGTTGACAGAGCTAGGCCCCCTAGAGTGGGTTGTTTTTTTTTTCTTTTGGAATGCATAGACTCTTGCTGCTCCTGCTTCTGATATGTATATACGTAACTCTTCCTCAGATTTTTTTAAAAAATAAATTTATTATTTTTGGCTGTGTTGGGTCTTCGTTGCTGCACACAGGCTTTCTCTAGTTGTGGTGCACAGGGGCTACTCTTTGTTGCGGTTCACGGGCTTCTCATTGCCGTGCCTTCTCTTTGTTGTGGAGCACGGGCTGTAGGCGCACAGGCTTCAGTAGTTGTAGCACACGGGCTCAGTAGTTGTGGCTCACGGGCTCTAGAGCGCAGGCTCAGTAGTTGTGGGGCACGGGCTTAGTTGCTCCGTGGCATGTGGGATCTTCCCAGACCAGGGCTTGAACCCTTGTCCCCTGCACTGGCAGGCGGATTCTTAACCACTGCACCACCAGGGAAGTCCCTCTTTCTCAGATTTACTGAAGAAGTTCCATTTCAAGGATTTTGTTGCACAGTGTTAGCCAGCCATTCTATAACTAGAACAAAGGGTGCCACCTCAATGGCTACCATGTCTTTGCTACTTACTCTTAGAAGGCTCCAGTCTTAACAGACAAGTTCATGGGGATTTTTTTCTTTGCTGTCAATTGCCATTTCTTGAAGGTATTCTAAAGAGAGTAAACTTTCCAACCATCTGGAATGCAGTCTAGATTAGAAAATAAACTCCTGGGAGCATATTGTTCTACTGTGAAACATGGGCCTCTAGAATTTATTGTGAAACCAGTGATAAAGTAATGGTTTTGGTTTTAGTACTGGCTATAATGCAAAGTGTTGTTAGTATTTCCAGAATAAACCAAGTGATTCATCTTTTTTTATTTGAAGTTTTATGTGTATTGTGATATGACTCTGACTTCCTTCTCCAGAGAGAGCAGTTGCTTATTTTGAAACAACTGACCAGATTCTAGACAATGAAGATGATGTCCTCATTCAGAAATCATCCTGCAAAACCTTCTGCCACTATGTAAATGCTATTAATACTGCACCCAGGAACATTGGGAAGGATGGCAAATTCCAGATTTTAGTTTGCCTTGGAACACGGTATTAAGCCCGTTCTTGACTTTCCCTATCTTTGTCACATGTTGAGCAAGAATTTAGAAAAGATTATACCAGATCATGCCCCTTCCAAAGCTCTCCCGTGGGTTTCTTTCGTACCAAACTTTATGAGACTCCTGTTTATTGGGTGCTTGCTATGTGTTGAGCAGTATGCTAAGTACTTCACATACATTATCTTATCTAACCCTCCGATCACGTCACCACCACCACTGCATGAAGTAGCAAGCGATATCCCCACTGTATAGATGAGAAAATAGAAAGTAGAAGAGGCACGGACAAGTTAACAAACTTTCCCAAGGTCACACAGAAAGAGGCAGAGCCAAGATTTACACCTAGTCGCACTCCAGAGCCCAAAGCTCTGAACCGTTACACAGGACTGCACCAGAGGTGGGTGGATAAGTAATAGGTAGATTGGTAGGTAATTAGACACACCAGCACATTCACACGTATATATTTCCTGTATAGAGCTTGTATAGTGTGTATACGCTACCATGTTGCTTTAATTTTACTACATTGTGGAATTTTTACTATCTAAGTAATTCTTACTATGGAAAGTCTTCTCTTTAAGACAATTTCCTACCCCTTTCTTTTTTTAAAATGACACATAGCAGCTGTACACTCCATTAATTTTAAAACAGCTCTCAGAATTGTAAGAAATGAACCACAGATCTTTAGAAGATTTTTTATCTGTGCAATGTTTTTTTTCTTCTAAACCCCTAGAAGCCCCAGCAAGAGGTGCAGGATGGCCTAGCTGCCTTGTCATGAAAGCGTAGTGAGAGGTGCTCAGTGAGGATGTCTTAGCTACTTAGTGACAGATAGCTAATGTCAGTTTAATCAGGAAAAACAGATTGAGATCCTGTCCTCCTGAAACAACTGGTTTACTGAGCTAAGTTCTGTATTTCTTCTTAATAAAAGCTGCCCAATTTCAGCTGTGTTTTTTAAAGTTCATTTTGAGTATGATCCTTATCTCCTTTTTATCTCTTTACTGTTCTGATTTATTAGACCAGCGCAACCCCTCTTTTGGTTTATAAAATCTACTTAATGTTTTTCTGCTTTGATTTTGTTCCTTACCTTGTAATGTTGTGTAAATTTTAAAGAAAGCGCTAGTCCCTACAATTAAATGGAGACTTTCTTCCCAAAAGGTCAATATACTTTGGCATGCCTTGCTACAGATGTCTGATTAACATCCCTGTAAAAAAGAATACAGAATGGCATTCTGCCTTTTTTTAAAGTGGTAGAATCAGAATAGAGAATTTCTTTAATACATCTGAGTCCTTATGGCCAACTTGTGCAGACCCACTTTTAGAATCTGATGGGTTTCCTGGTTAGCTTACACTGTCTCATTACCTTATCTTTTTAACCAGTAATTATCCAGCTACTTGACTTTGGTTTTGTCTTTGGTGACCTCAGAGCTTGGCTAGATTTTTCCCCATCCAGTCCCACACCCACACCTTCCCGTCAAAAGCTCCAGTGTGTGCCTTGTTCTGCAGCGAGGGCAGCAGTGCTCAGGACTTGTTTCTGTTTGGGTCTGTAGGGATCGCCTGCTCCCACAGTGGATTCCGCTGTTAGCCGAGTGTCCTGCCATCACCCGAATGTATGAGGAGAGCGCCCTCCTGCGAGATCGCATGACCGTCAACTCCCTCATCCGCATTCTGCAGACCATCCAGGACTTCACCATAGTCTTAGAAGGCTCACTCATCAAAGGAGTGGATGTGTAACCCAATTAGCTAGAAACTCTCAGTCCAGACCCCTTGTTCCTGAAGCTTCCCCAACGATGGGGACCGATTTGGACTTGTCTGACGAGGTAGTGAGTCACTGCAGGGGGCAACACACCGTATCCCCCAGTTTGAACAATCCTGACACTACAGACAAGGTAAAGTGCTGTATTGTAGTTCATTTGAACCTGGAATTTAGTATAAAATAGAGTATTTTCATGTGTTAGATGTGTGTAAATATGCTCTCTTCTTTGAGAAATTATATTACTCTAATAAGATAACTTTTCTTAGATTGACTATTCCTGTGACTTAAAATAAGTAGCTTAAAAGTATTGGGAGTTGGCGGGGTGGGGGTGGGGGCGGGAGGAGAAAGAGTGGTGCTAGTCAGGAAGAAGCCAGTAAACATGTAAATACAGTGCAACCCAGTGGGGCTTTTTTTTTCTCCAGGTATCACAAAGGAACTCAGAATGCATTGTTATGTCGTAAACCAGCCATCCTGGTGTCTGATCCTTTGTATTGTGAATGTAAACAGCTTTACCTACTGTAGGGGATAGTAGCCCTCACTTATAGCTTTTAAGTTCCACATTGTTTCATACGTTTGAATTGAGCCACTTTTCCAGTCTTCTGGAAAAATTTTTCCGTCAGCACAAGATATGATTCAAATATTTTAAATACTGTACCCCAGGAGCTTGGCTAAACTGGAAAGAGAACACACAAAGCCCTGAGAAGTGTGTTAACTTGTGGGATTATAACTTCTTTACACTTTGGAAAGATTAGCCTAGACTAACTTCATTCTTGGCATTTTTATTCTTGTTATTTGAGGTACTTTGGGGAGATGTGAATTTCAGAGTGTTGGCCTCATGGTCTTAAGAACTGCAAACAGCAGTTTGATTCTGTACTTTTAATTTGGCCATCTCAGCCCTGCAGTGGTCCCTTACCTCTTAAGGATAACCACAAACACTGTCTTTGTTTGGTTCCAATCACCCGCCTCCCCTCTCCCGGTGCACATCCCCCCTCAGGAAATGGAAAGAATGTTTAAGAAGGAGGAGGGCCCTGTGTGGCTTGGAATGTTTTTGTGCAAGTATTTGTTGACCATGATAATGCAAATAACAGAAGAAGAGAGAAAGAATGAACCCTTTTCTGGGTGTTTCAGGACAAGCTTTATGTTCTTTTGTAAGCAGGGGTGAAAATGTAAAACAACTGGCCCAGAGAAGGTACAGGCCAGTACTGGCGAATTGGAAGCAAAACAAGAGGCAACAATTTTAGAAGACCAAACGTTGTGAGTAACTTTCCAGTTTGGTATTTTTTAAGGAAGTTAAATAAATTTGGTATTAGCTCTTTACCTGAAGTCTTCATCTTACGGTCAGTCCTGTAAGTCTAATTAGGCATTTGCATGTTGTTAGCAGGGAAATTGCCTCAGCAGAGCTCCAGATTGTATTCCCAGTTGTGGCTGAGAAGCAAAGCCATGGCCTCTCAGGACCCTTGTGTAATCTGAGGGGACAGGCTTTAGCCAATAGCGTTGTTTAGCTTTTTTCCTGGAGGAAGAAACTAATGAAACAAGTGCCTCACTCCCTTTATCAAACACTGTATTCAGCCAAGGCACATGCCCTTTTAATACGTGACTGAGTACTTGAGGAGGGTAGGGAGAGTTGAAGGCAGCATTTAGAAACCCATGGAAAGGGTTTAAGAAGATGGTTCTGGGTGACCTGGGCAGACCAGAAATTTGTTTGCCTACGGCTAAAGTTTGTCCACAGTGGTGTGGCTGTTCCAGGGACATGGAAAGTCTGTTATGGGAGACATCCAGAACCTGTTTCACACTAGGCACTTACTGTTTCAATGATGAGAAACCATAGCGTGATCCAATCCCGGATTTTGTTCTTGTTACCTTTTCCAAAGGCCATGCTTCTGACACATTCTGGGCAAACAGAGAGATGGCTTAGGTTAACAGGCTAGAATTGAGTCATCTAGTCTAGCCTTCTCATTTTACAGATGGGAACACTTAAGGGTCAGAGAGATTAAATACTTAACCGCACACCTGGACAGTGACAACACAGAGTCTAGAATTCATGTTTTTTATTACACCAGGCTGCATGAGACCGGCCTCCAAGGCATTCATATTAATAGTCCTTCTACCCTTGGTTGTTTATTCATCCACCTATACAGGTAGCACAGGGATTAATATTCATTTTAACAAATTGTCCTTAAGTTATAGAGAATTACACCTATTATAAAAAGTAGGAGCAGGAATTCTCTGGCGGTCCAGTGGTTAGGACTCCGTGCTCTCACTGCCAAGTGCCCGGGTTTGATCCCTGGTCAGGGAACTAAGATCTCACAAGCCTCACGGCGCGGCCAAAAAAAAAAAATTGGATTTCGGACCTGTGAATAAAACCATTACTTTAAAAAGTAATACCTCCCAAAAGAGTTATACCTAAAGTTTCATCCCACTTTCTATTGTCTGACTATAGTAGTGAGATGACCAATTTCAAAAGAAGGAATCACACCAGAACTGACACATCCTCTAGAATGCTAGGCCCTTTAGAGTGGTCACCTTGGGAGTCCATATATGTATGCCAGTGATAAAGCCAGTGCTCCAGACACCTGGGGGACCTCCTTATGAGCTGCCTGAATGACCTACAGCCCATTCTTTTGAATACTGCCAGTGATGGGAAATGGTGGCCTTTCAAAAGAAATTTAATATTTGGCAACAACAAAAAGTCCTTAGGTTACAAGTTGATGAATGAAAAGGATACTTAAGCAAAGTTTGGGGTCACATAAGAAACACAATTCTAAACAAATAAGACTTAGTTCTTACATGGCTTATAACTGTCTTTGAGCCAATATCAAAATATTTTGAGCGGGACAGTAGCAGAATCCTTAGAATAAATGTACATAGCCTTCTAAGCTGACTTTTGAAGGTCATTCAGAGGTATGCTTTCTGCTCTGTTAACACTTTATTTTTTTTTCCTGTTAATACTTCAAATTAGTATATTGCTTTATCATCACACTTCAAAGTTAAAGTACATAAAAATCAATTTTGTAATTGACTTTTTTTTCCTCAAAATAAATTAAAAGTAATGCCTGGAATCATAATTAGTATTTTCACATAATAATAGGTTAAGAAGAAATTGTTTTAAAATTAAATTGCCCAAAATATTATCTCTTGAAACATTTATCTTCCAAGTGTTTTCCAAATGTCCTGAAACTCCTAATATCAACTTTGGTGACATAGTGGCATTACACCGACATTGGTATTATGTGTGAGACCCTGAAGCTGTGCCCTGTCTGGGGGCTCACCAGCGCCTTAAAAACGACTGAGGCTCAGTGTGGAGTAGTATAAAGTAGGGTTCTCAGTGGAGAAAAATGGGCTACTGAGAACAAAAGGAAGGCCTCCCAACCTTCTCCATCCTCTTTCCCACTGGGGGCAAGAATTTGATAGAAGAACCTAAAGCTTGCAAAAGTTTATGATTTCCCTCTAAAATTTATTTTAAATATTTCACACATTTTGTACCTTTTGTAACACTATGGTATTTACTTTAACATGGCTTTTTAAGAAATCATTTTAATGAACTTCTTTCACACTATATGAATGATACAGGGGAAATACTGAATTGCTCATATTTCCTTTTTTTTGGCAATAAAGCACTGTAGTATGTAAATGTAAGTAAAAGAGGGATAGAGGCTATACATAACAGTTCATGTGTAGTAAATGTTGACACCTCTGAGATATTTTGAAACATGAGGCAACAGACAAGGACCTCAGATTCCCCAGGGAAATATTTATTTGGCAGCATTGGAAGTGTAACTTGTAATGATGAAATAGCTTCTTTCTGCTAAGAATTATGATTTTTTCAGTAGATTTTCATTTTGAGAACTGTGAGTATTTTCTCTGTGAGGTTTACAGAAACCAGTCTACCTTTTTCACCATTCGAAAGGACAGTCTGAACCGTAGCTATTTACATTTCAGTATTAACACACCTTCACTGATTGAGAATGGAGTCTTGAGATCTTCTCTACTTTTTTTGTAAAGTGAATCAATCCTATTTCCAAGTCATCCGTGTCATTTGAAGTCCATGTTTCTTATATAAGTATTTGTTACATTACCTTTTAGTGTAAAAGGAGACAGAAACAAATAATAAGCTACTAGATCTCTTATTCCTATTAAAATACATTTATAAATCTCTTGAATCAAACTGATTTCCAAGCTTTTTGAAGAGGGTACCAATGGAGTGAGATCAGAGTAATCCAAGGAGAACCTCATCCTTTCAGATCTTACTAGACCTGATTGTCCTCTCAAGGACAAAATAAAGATTGGCTCCAGAAAGTTATCACATTGAGCAGTTAATACCAGGGTGAAAAAAAATCATCAAAAACACTCTCCTCATTTGAAGGAATCCAGGGTATCCTTGGGTTATGTGGGAGGGAATCATGCTTGACCCAGTTACCTAAATGTATTTACATGTGGCCCAGCCTTTATTCCAAACACTAGACAGATCTTGTTAAAAGTAGAGAGGTATGGTAAGAGTTCCTGTTGTCAATCAAATGAGGGTGTTAAACTTATAAAAAGAATTCTCTGTTACACTTGAACCATGTATAAATGTACCCTGTGTATCTTTTTTTTAAATGAGCATTTCTGCATTTAAATTATATTGTTTTCTTTGTATTGTTAACAAAATGCATCAGAACTGGATTTTTTTTCTCATCTGAGCATACTTAAAATTTAGAGTATTGTGATATCAAGCACTTTAACATATGTATCAGAGAAACTGATGTGGGTTTTTCAGGTTTTGGAGTACATTTAAATATGACTTTTCATGCTTCATTCTTTACAAATAAAACTGTGGGGTTGATACTTTGTTTTGCTTCATTATTATAGAACCTTAATACTGAGCAGTTCACAGGGCAGGTGACTCCAGAAAGTAGAGGGATAAAACCATTATGAGAGATAAAACTACATAAAACCATTATGTAGTAGAAATATAGCCTGCTGGGCAACTGGTTAAAAAGGGGTTAAAAAAGGGGTTAAAAAAAAAAAAAAAAAGAACCTTACCTCACACCATACAGAAAGATCAATTAATTCTTGGCTTAACAACCTAAATGTAAAAGGCAAAACAAAAATTTTTGAAGAAAATGTAGAATGTATTTATGAACTTGGGAAAGGGTAGTATTTAAACAAAACACTCAAAAATAATTAGCTTTTTAGTCCGTAGCAAAAATGAAAGGCAGAAATTCATTGATTACCCACTATATGTTAAGCATTACTTTATGTTAAGGACATAAAGCAGTTTAAACATACACATACATCAAATTCCTGCTATCATGGAATTTATATTCTAATGGAGGAGTTACACAATAAACATGACAAATAGGTAATACATATAGTAGTTAGATAATAACAACAAGCAAAGAAGAAGGATTGAAAGTATAGTTGGGACTGCTTAGAGATGGACTGCAAATTGTAAATGGGTTAGCCAGGGAAAGCCTCACTGAAAATGGAGTTGTCTTTAGCAGAAATTGGAAAAAGCATAAGAGAAACAAGTTTACAGGAGGAACATCAAGAGCTTACTTTTGGTAGTAAGTTTGGCATGCCTGATAGACATCCAAGTAAAGATGCTGATAGACAGTTGCACATATGGGTTCAGAGTTCAGGGGAAAGTAATGGTGTGTTTGTCGGGGTCCAAATCAAGAAACAGAAATCACACAGCAATTTGAAGAGGGGTAGTTTAATGTATAGAACTATGTTAGAATTCTCCAGAGAAACAGAACCGACAGGATGTGTGTGTGTATGTATATGTATATAGAGAGTGATTTATTTTAAGGAATTGGCTCACACAATTGTAGAGCCTTGGTAAATCCAAAATCTGCAGGGTAGGCTGGTGGGCTGGAGACCCAGGGAAAGAGTTGTAGTTCAAGTTCAAAGAGGGTTGACTGGCAGAATACCTTCTTGCTCTATTAAGGCCTTCAACTGATAGGATACATTATGGAGGGTAATCTGCTTTACTCAAAGCCCACCAATGTAAATGTTAGTCTTATCCAAAAAACACCTTCACAGAAACATCCAGAATAATGTTTGATAAATATCTGGGCTCCATGGCCCAGCCAAGTTGACACGTAAAATTAACCATCACAGACTACTGTAATAAGAAATTGGAATTATGGACTATTTGCTATTAAGCAATGAAAAGAACTCTAAAGAATACAAGAATAGCATATATAGGAAGCAGCCACTAACCGTAGGGCTGAGGCAAGGCAAACCTAAAAAAGCCCCCTCCCCCTTAGGCTGAGAGTCAGACTTTATTAAGAGGGCACAGCCATGGCCCACTGGATGGTAAAGAAGTTTACTGAGATGCTGCACCAGTGCCACTTGTTTGGAATCTGCTGTCAGGCACCAGGGAAACATTCATGGAGAGGTGGCAGAGCCCAGAACTTGCTGGGAAACCACTGGAGAGGGTGCCAGGGAAGCCGTCCACTGGTGAATTCTATCAAAAATTTAAGGAAGAAATAATGAAAATTCTAATCAAAGTCTTCCAGAAAATGGATGAAGTATGTGTTAGTTTGCTAGGGCTGCTGTAACATAGACTGGTTGGCTTAAACTACAGAAATCTATTTTCTCACTATTCTGAAGGCTAGAAGTCTGAGATGAAGGTGTCAGCAGGATTTGTTTCTTCTGAGGACTTTCCCTTGGCTTATAGATGGCCGTCTTACCTCTGTCTTTATATGGTCTCCTCTCAGTGCATGTCTGGGTCCTAATTTCTTTTTCTTATAAGGACACCAGTCATATTGGATGAGGGCCAACTCTAATGACTTTTTTTTTTTTTTTTTTTTTTTTTTTTTGCAGTACGCGGGCCTCTCACTGTTGTGGCCTCTCCCGTTGCAGAGCACAGGCTCCGGACGCGCAGGCTCAACGGCCATGGCTCACGGGCCTAGCTGCTTCGCGGCATGTGGGATCTTCCCAGACCGGGGCACGAACCCGTGTCCCCTGCATCGGCAGGCGGACTCTTAACCACTGTGCCACCAGGGAAGCCCTAATGACTTCTTTTTAACTTACCTCTTTAAAGACCCTACCTCCAAATACAGTCACATTCTGAGGTACTGGGGGTTAGGACTTCATTTGAATTCTGAGAGGACACAATTCAGCCCACAACAAGGTAATACTTCCCAACTCATCCCATGAGCCAGCATTACCCTGATACCTATAGCAGACAAAGAAATTACAAGAAAAGAAAAATACAGACCAAGAACTCTCATGAATGTAGATGTAAAAATTCTTAACAAAGTGTTAGTAATTCAAATCCAGTGATAAAAATTATATGTCATGACTAATTGGGGTCTATCAAGGAGAGCAAGGTTGGTTTAGCATTCAGTCAAGCAATATAGTTTACCACAGTTACAGATTAAAAAATAAAAACAATTTATATGCTCATCCCAATAAACACAAAAAATTTTTGACAAATTCTAATGTTCACTCATGGTTTAGGGAAAAAAAACCAAAAACTCAGTGGACTTCCTCACCTCAGATATACTGTGTTCATGGATCAGAAAATACTGAAAGTCATCTGCAAAAAACCTACAGCTAACATCATCCTTTATGGGGAAATGCTGAGTGCTTCCCCCATAAGATCAAGAACAAGGCATGGATATCTACTCTTAATACTTCTATTCAACATTGTACTGTAGTTTCTAGTCAGTGCAATAAGACAAGAAAAAAAAGGAATAAAGTTTGAAAAGAAAGTAAAACTGTCTTTATTCACAGATGACATGATGGTCCATGTAGAAAATCCTATGGAATTTACTAAAAAGTTACTGATGCTAATAAGTGAGCTTATCCAGGTTGCAGGATATAGAGTCAATCTACAAAAATCAGTTGTATTTCTATATGTAATAGCATTACAGTGCAAATCTGAAATACTTGGGGATAAGTTTGACAAAAAATGTGTAAGACTTGCTCACTGAAAACTACTGAGGGAAACTAAAGAAGTCCTAAATACATGGAGAAATATAGTGTGGTCCTAGGTCAGAAGATTCAATATTATTAAGATATCAGTTCTCCCCGAATTGATCTATAGAGTCAATGCAATCCCATTCAAACTCCCAGCAGTCTTTTTCGTAGAACTTAACAAATTGATCCTAAAATTAATGTAGAAATGCAAAAGCCCTAGAAGAGCCTAAATAACTTGGAAAAAGATAAACAAACTTGGAGGACTTATATTATCTGATTTCAATACTTACACTAAAGCTACAGTGATTAATAAATACAGTGTGGGGAAATTGAGGTAAAGTCAGACAAATAGATCAATTGAACAGAACAGAGTCTGGTAATAGACCAAAACATATATGGTCAATTGCTCAACAAAGTTCAAGGGTTATTAAGCGACAAAGAGGATAGTCTTTTCAGTGAATGGTCCTGGAACAATTGAATAGCTACATGTAAAAGAAATGAAGTTTGATCCACACCTCCCACCATATACAAAAATCAACTCAAAATGGATCATAGATATAAATGAAAATCCTAAAATTAGAAAACTTCGAAAGAAAACACATGGTAAATGACCTTGGGTTAGGCAAAGATTTCTTAGATATGAAAAAAGATACAGTCCTTAAAAAACATTGATCGAGACTTCCCTGGTGGTCCAGTGGTAAAGAATCTGCCTTTCAATGCAGGGGACGCCAGTTCGATCCCTGGTCGGGGAACTAAGATCCCACATGCCACAGGGCAACTAAGCCCACCCGCCACAACTACTGAGCTAGTGTGCCTCAGCTAGAGAGCCCACATGCCACAAACTACAGAGCCCACACGCTCTGGAGCCCGCGTATCACAACTAGAGAGAGAAAACCTATAGGCCACAACTAGAGAAAACTCCGTTCCCCACAACTAGAGAGAAGCCCATGCGCCACAACGAAAGATCCTGCATGCCACAATGAAGATCCCGTGTGCTGCAACTAAGACCCAATGCAGCCAAAAATTAAAAAAGAATAATAATTAATAAATATTGTAAAAATTGATAAATTAGACTTAACAAAAATTAGGAATGTATGTATGCTTTTGTTTTTTCAAGTTTCAGACATTTATTAATCGGTGTAAATGCCAACACAATACACCAACGTGATTTCATGTATGTAGAGGGGAAATATTTCCTGGTTAAATAGAAAATTTTACAGATAACTTCTGGAAGACCTTCATTCTAAGCAGCTTTATAGTCAGACATTTCATTTAGAAGTCTGGACCTTCTTTCTTCAGTTTGCTGTAATCCACATTCACTGAGTAGAACATATATTGATCACTGGGATTCAATTTCTTCTGGGTTCTGGGTTATTCTTTCTGTTCCAAATGACTGAGCAATGCCAGATACAAGACATACAGTACCTCCGGCTCCAATAAATATGAAGAAAGAAGTCAAGCTTGTATGCTTCTTGGCCTAACCAAGGATTTAGTGGAACATATTTGTGGCAAAGGCCTTTGGCCTGAAAGGAGACGAGAACAAATCTGCCAGGCACCAGACTAAGTAGTCTCTGCCCAAATGTACACTCTTTGTGGGACTTCTCTGGCGGTCCAGTGGTTAAGAGTCCGCACTTCCATTGCACGGGGCACAGGTTCGATCCCTGGTTGGGGAAGTAAGATCCTGCAAGCTGTGGCCAAAAAATAATAATAATAACTTTGACATACACCTACCACATGATCCAGACATTCTTTAGGTAATTAAATACTGAAGAGAGGGCTTCCCTGGTGGCGCATTGGTTGAGAGTCTGCCTGCCAATGCAGGGGACATGGGTTCGTGCCCCGGTCCAGGAAGATCCCACATGCCACGGAGTGGCTGGGCCCGTGAGCCATGGCTGCTGAGCCTGCGTGTCCGGAGCCTGTGCTCCACAATGGGAGAGGCCACAACAGTGAGAGCCCCGCATACTGCAAAAAAAAAACAAACAAAAAAACTGAAGAGAAATAAAAGCATATGTATATGTCTACACAAATACTTACACATGAATGTTAATCACAGTTTTATTTGTAATAGCCAAAAACTGGAATCAACCCAATTGGCATCGACAGATGAGTGGATAATTTGTGATATATCCATACAATGGAATACTATTCAGCAATAAAAAGGAGTAAGCTATTCATACATGAAGCAACATAAATGCATCTAAAAGCAATTATTCTGAGTAAAAAGCGCCAGGCAAAAAATGAATGCGTACTATAGGGTTCCATTTGTATAAAATCAAACCAAAAATGCAAATAATCTATAGTGACAGAAGACAGATCAGTTGCTGCTTGGAAATGGGGGCTGAGGGGAGTTCGACAGAGGCCCAAGGAAACTTTGGAAGTAACAGATATATTCATAATTTTAATTGTGATGATAGTTTCACGAGTACATACTCATGTCAAAACTTAACAAAATTGCATAGTTTAAGTAAGTGAAATTTGTTGAATGTCAATAACACCTCAAGGATTTTTAAAAATCTAACTGAAAAGTTGAGAATACACACGCTAATTAAAATGGGGTTTAAAGAAAAGGGAAAACCCAATAACTTGATTTACCAGTCATTCCCTTCTACCTCATTCTATGGGCTTCTTAGTACCATCACCTGTTTATCCACAAGCACTAAAGACATCTATGCTAAAGATCGGAAGCAGGTCAGGTAAATCTAGATAAACCCAACAAGTGCCTAGCATGAAGAACTGCAGGCACATGACTGCAGGCACAGTTATACACTCCTTCAAAGAAAGCCAACTTGCATTTTTGCTTCTAGGTCTCTACCTGGCATGCTGTTGTGATTCCTTAAACTCCTTTCCTTAAAACCCTTGCATGGCTGTGTTAATCCCCAACTATTAGATCATGGTCCTACCCAAACCTAAGCAAGCCCCCTTTCCCCATGCAAAGGTCTGCCTTAGACCAGTCTCCAAAACCTTAGTAAATATCCAGACTCCACCCTTTGCCCTCTGACAGGTTACTGAGACTCTGTCAAGGTAAAGCTCTTCCTTACTGTGCAAGCAATAAACAGAATGTTTCAATGTTAATTCAGGAAGCCAGTATTTAACATTATTGATCGTGTATATTTCCTCTTCTGAGTTATTTTAGTAATCTTTGCCCATTCATTTTTAACGTCTGTTTTGGCTTTGATTTATAGTTTAAAAACATTTTTGTGCTATTCTTTGCTCTATACGATATCAATATTTTCTCACTTTCCTTTTAATTTTTGGTATTTTTTGTTGCACAGAAAATTTAACTTTTCAATTGTTTAAAGTTATTATACAGTCCTTAAAACAAAACAAAACAAAACAGCTTCTGGTGCCATACTGCCTGGGTTCAAATCTCTACTGCTTAACTATCTGAAGACCCTTGTTTGTCACTTAAGTCTCTGAGAACCTGGTTTCCTCATCTGTCTCCCCACAGGAAAGTAAGCTCCACAAAGGAGGCATTTTTGACTGTTTTGTTAACTGCTGTAGCCCCAGCTCTGGGAACAGTGCCTGATACATAGTGCTCAGTAAATATTTATTAAATGAATGAATCTACAAAGCCAGAACAATAATCTTATTTACCTCATAAGGTTGTTATAAGAATGAACTAATCCTTGTAAATTTTAGTCTAGAACAATGCCTGGCACACAGTAAGAGCACAAGAAGTGTTAGCTCCCCCAACCCCCAATCCCAGAATCCTGCCTCTTTGTGAAGTCTTACCTGAATACCCCTCCCCCACCTTCCCTTTTCCACTCCCACCAGATTTGCCCACTGTCCCCGGCCCCCACCCCCCCCACGGCAACACCCGCTTGTCACTTGGGGTTCTTAACCTACGGGCAGCTGTAAGCCCCTCCGAGAATCCAAGGAGAGCTATGAACACTCTCCCCAGAAAAATGCACCTGTGCACATACACACCTGTACAATTTCAAGGAGCTCATTGGACCCTGACACTAAACCGCCTTTTTAGATTCCTGAATTAAGTAGACCTTAATGTCAAAACTCCTTATTGCTTTGTAGCAGCAAACCTCAACAGGTCACAGGAAATTTCTCAGAGCAGATCTTAACTGCAAGGATCAAAGTCCAAACTGGGTGTCAAGATCTGAGCTCCTCTGAGTTGCAAATTTCTCTCTCCCTTTGAGGGAAGGACTAGGATTGTTCCTTCCTGACTGCCCCTTCAGAGCTGACCCTTCACCCTGACCTAACAGGGAAGCGCGCTGTGGAGGACAAGGGCTGGAGGAAGGGGGCTCTAAATGGAAACAGGAGGCCCCAGTAGATTCTAAGACCATCCGTAAACTTCGGCAACGCCCTTTATTAATTTCAGTCTCCCAGTTGGTAATCAATAAACCCTTACCACCATAATGACCCGAGTTCCTGTCTTCTGCAGCAGGAAAGGGGGGGTAAAATGGGACTGTCCCACTGCCTTTTCAGGAAAAGAGGAAGACTGGCCAGTATGCAGGTGAAGAGCCCTGGACCTGGCGACTAGCCGAGCGACTTCCTGTAAGTTCAGTAACCTTCCTAAGGCTATGTTTTGCGCTAAGAAGAACAGGAACAGCAGAATGAACCTCATACTTTTGTTGTGAGGTAACTAAATCGACTACACACTGTTTTGCACCTGGAAGCACCCAATAATTATTAGCTCTTATTTATTACTATGAAATAGCAGCTCGAAAGAAGGGCGTTGCCCGCTTACCAACGCTGTGGGCCTGGAGTCGGCCCAGGGGAAGGAGGGCAGCGTGTAGGAAGTTGGCCTGGGGCTGAGCCTGTGCCACTGCCCGGCCTCCCCACCAGCCACAGGCCCGTCAGCTTCTGTACTGTTGCCCTCCTTCTAGCTCCACGGCCCCTTGCCTTTTCTCTGTCCTGGAACTCCCCAGACAGAGATGCGCAGATCCTCAAGGGGTTCACCACCTTCCCCTCCCTCTAGCCGCCGCGTAAGACTCCCTCATCTACGGATGTTTCTCTCACAGCGTCAGAAATTACTGGACTCAGAGAACCTGGAAGATGGGTCCAGCCCTTTCTTTCTTTATTCTGATTAGAAACAGTCCAGAGGTGATGTGATTTGCCCCAAGTCGGCAACTTCCTGGAATTAGAAACCGATCGGAAGACTTCCATGTGGGTGTTCTTTCCGCTACTATCAGGTTACCTCCGAGCCTTAGGATCTGCTTTTGAAAAGGAATGAAGAGGTCGTCTAGGGAGAGCCACTGAAGGAAAAAATATTCAGATTTGGTAACTGCTTATGGCAGGGGATGAGAGAGTGGGGGGTGATAGAGTGTGTAACCTGCTTCCCCTCAAAAAGCATAATGTGAACGATCTTAAGACTTGTTTTACGAGATTATGAATTTTAGTGAGTGCATCTTCCGGCGGGGGCGGCTAGGAACTTTCCTGTTTTGTTTACCCAGGCAAGTGTCTTATGCAAAGTAGGTACCTAATAAGCATTTGCCACCTGGACGACCGCATGGCTGGATGCACCCCATCCACCATAGACATGCAGGAGGATTTGTGGAAATAGCCCCACCTAGGAGGCACGTAAGTCCTTTCCAGTTTTTCTCAATTATGGCTTTGCCATGCATATTCTTTGTTCCTAAATCCTTGACTGCATCTCTTGATTATTTCCTTAGGATATTTTCCTAAAAGTGGATTACTGTGAAGGGTACGCCCACATTTAAGGCTCTCGATTCTGAACCCCTCCAGCGGTGCAAGAATGAGTCAGCTTCCCAGCACGCTGGCTCCAAGTGGGTATTATCAAACTTCATTTTTTTTGCCATCTTGATAGAACAAAAATAATATTTTATTTGCATTTCTTTGTGGACTAATAAGTTTGAGATTCAACTAATTTTAAAGAAACATTCTAAGGAGCCCAGAGAAATCCTGTGTGGGGTAGGAAACCAGAGAAATCCTGTGTGCGGCAGGAGACCAGTGAAATTAGGCACATTCTGCCCAGCGAGGGGAAACCTAAGGGCACTTATTGTTTGGAGTAATTTGTCCTGAAGATGTAAACATCTGAGCCTTTCTAGAGAGCCTTCGCCTGAACCAGGGAGGGGGGAGCTGTGATTTACTAGCCTCCCTCTGTTTGTTCCTTTCATTTCCTGATGAGGAGTTAATGGTATAAAACAAATGAAAAACCAGTATAAGCTTTTTCATTAAGGACAGCAAGAGAAAGTCGAAATGGGAAAACTATTTCAACTCAAACTCCTGGAGAAAGGGGAGGGGTGGGCCGTGACTTTGAAACATATTTCCAGACGAAGGGAGGTAAATCCCTGGGGGTCTGCTGCCAGCCTGGAGGGGCCCGAGGGGGACTCTGGAGACTTTGTATGTGACAGGCTGCTGTTTGGTTGTGGAGCTTACAAGGCTAGGGGTCCCCGAGGACCCGGAAGGGGCTTTTAATGGACTTCTGAGGCTCCCAGGTAAACTGCCAAGGGGCAAAGGAAAGCGGTAAGGAAGTGGAGGCCGGGGTGCAGCCCAGGCTGCTCCAGGAGTGCTGAGAAGAGAGCTTCGGGGTTTTCCCAGAGAAGAGGCAACTGTGAGCTGGGGGGCTTTTCTTGGCTTATGAAACAATGAGGACTTCCCACTCAGTCAGAGCCAGAAACTGGTCCCCAGCTCTTCAGGTATCCACTGGGTTCTTTTTCAAACCACACCAAGGAGGATAACTATTTTAGAAATGTTTACAGACAGTTTTATTTACTAACCTAGCTCTCATTTATTCTCAACTAAATTTATAGTCCTAATTGCCGTCATTAGCATCTTCTTGATAATAAACATACAAGATGTGTTTTTTTAGTTTTTGTTTTTTAACTTCGTGGGGGAGTTTATTTTCTTGATTGCTTTAAATTTCCTATTAAAGCCTTAAATTTAACAATCAGCCTCTCACAGCTCAGCAAACTATGAATTTTTCTGTCACTTTAATTCTTGTGAAAGGGCTTAAGCCAAATATGAACCAGTAGTTCTTAGAGGTTTAAATAAGTGATTTCAAAGCCTGTCACACTTCAAAAATCACTTGACTGCTTTAAAAAAAATTTCAGTTGCCCCTGCCTCCCTTTTGGGAAATTTTATAGGTTTGGGACATACCCTGGAACTGGTATTTTTGAAAAGCCTCCTGGGTGATTTTTTTCAAGTTGCTGCTACAAAGACCAACTTTGGGGAGCTGATGTCTAAATGCTTATCTATTTTGTTTGTCTTTTAATGGAATTTGGAAATGGCAGCTTTAACTTCTAAAATATTAAATAATACTTTGCATTTCTGGAAAACATGCCTTTTCACCTCTCTCCCCACCTGCTCCAGGCTTCAGCTCACTGGGCTCTGCAGTCCTTACTTGACACTCTTACTACCCCGTGTTCTCTCTGGTTCCCGTGACTCCTGGTTTTCCTCCCTGGCAGCATATTTTAGGCTTTCTTTCGTGCATGACAATTGGCCTCTCTTCTTGTACTGTCTTTCAAAGCACTGTCGCTGCTCAGGGTGTCCTGGAAGCTCTGGTGGCCGTATTATCCACTCTCACGATCGGCGCCTGGGTGCTTTACTGTTCTCTAATCTGCATCTCGCACTGTTTCTGTGGGAAGCTCTGCAGATGCCCTCATTTCAACTGCCTACAGAGCATCTACTCTCGGATGTCCCACGAAGCACCTCAGACCCACTGTTTCTCAAATATTGAGTTCCTAGTTGTCCTCTGTGTTTCATATCTCAGAGAAAGGCTCTCCCAATTTATTCAAGCCAGAAGGCTGGGGATACCAGAGACTCTGCTGAACTTGTGTTCTAGAAGGTGGCGACCGTCAGTCCAACTCCTTCGTATCTCTAGACTCCTTCAGTCACTACCTTAGTTCAAAATCCCCCAATGGCCTTCCTCTTTCTCTCTTACTCCCTCCAATCTGTTCTCCCCACAGCACTGTCATCTTTCTAAGGTCAGATCTGAAATTTTAGCCTCCAGCTTGAAGCTCTCCATCCCTCCAGGGTAAAGTCCACCTTCACAAATCTGGGTTAAAAGGTGTTACGCCCTCTGGGCCCTGCTGGTCCCTCTAGCACACGTCTCCACCCACGGGAGCCGCTCTCTGCACAGCCACAGAGTTACAGCCGCAGACACTCCCTCCCGCCCCCTCCCCCTGAGCCCAGCCAACTCCTCCTCGCTCTTCGGGTCTCCGCTTGGACACTCTGACAGGCAGCCTTTAAGACGGCCCCGCTGATCCGCGCCTCCTGGTATTCACGCCCTTGAGTGTGTTTCCTGATGTGATTCCGGAGAACAGAGTATGGCAGGAGTGACATCAGCTCCGCAAAGACTGTGGCTCCTTTCTGGGGGCCCTCCCCCGACTCACCTGCTCTGCAGGAAGCCAGATGGGGCCACGTGACCAGGAACAGAGGGGAGGCCCCCAGCCAGCAGCCCGTGAGGAACTGACTCCTGTCAGCAACCGCAGGAGCGGGCTCGGAACCAGGTCCTCGGAACCAGATCCTCGGAACCAGGTCCTCCACCGGAGCTGAGCGTTCAGATGGGACGGCAGCCTCGGCTAATGGCAAAACTGCCGCCCCACTGAAGCCCTTCAGCCTGGAGGCGCCCAGCGAAGCCACACCTTGATTTCTGACCCAAAGAAACTGTGAGATAATCATCGTCTGTTGGTTTAAGCAGCTCCACCTTTTTGTTAATTTGTTACACGCAGAAATAGATAACCAGTACCACCTCTGGACCCCTGCCCCTCCTCCACACCAACTTCAGGGTCCTCCTGACTTCCGATTTCCACCAGTCATGCTCAGTGCTTAGCCCTTAGTAGTAGAATTAGGGATTTGTCCAGATCTCTGCCCCCAGACTGCAGGCTCTTTGGGGAAAAAAAGAAAAAGCCCAGGGACTTCCCTGGTGGTGCAGTGGTTAAGAATCCACCTGCCATGTCATACAGAGTGAAGTAAGTCAGAAGGAGAAAAACAAATACCGTATGCTAACACATATATGTGGAATCTAAGAAAAAAAAATGTCATGAAGAGATTAGTGGTAGGACGGGAATAAAACACAGACCTACTAGAGCATGGACTTGAGGATATAGGGAGGGGGAAGGGTAAGCTGTGACGAAGTGAGAGCGTGGCAGGGACATATATACACTACCAAATGTAAAATAGATAGCTAGTGGGAAGCAGCCGCATAGCACAGGGAGATCAGCTCTTTGTGACCACCTAGAGGGGTGGGAT
>NC_041219.1:77728393-77745890 GCF_002837175.3 Physeter macrocephalus | reverse complement strand
GAAGTGAGAGAGTGGCAGGGACATATATACACTACCAAATGTAAATTAGATAGCTAGTGGGAAGCTGCCGCATAGCACAGGGAGATCACCTCTGTGCTTTGTGACCACCGAGAGGGGTGGGATAGGGAGGGTGGGAGGGAGGGAGACGCAAGAGGGAAGAGATACAGGAACATATGTATATGTATAACTGATTCACTTTGTTATAAAGCAGAAACTAACACACCATTGTAAAACAGTTATACTCCAATAAAGATGTTAAAAAATAAATAAAATTTAAAAAAATAAAAAAAATAAAGAATCCACCTGCCAGCGCAGGGGACCCGGGTTCGAGCCCTGGTCCGGGAAGATCCCACATGCCGCGGAACAACTAAGCCCGTGCGCCACAACTACTGAGCCTGCGCTCTAGAGCCTGCGAGCCACAACTACTGAAGCCCGTGCACCTAGAGCCCGTGCTCCGCAACAAGGGAAGCCACTGCAATGAGAAGCCCGCGCACCACAACGAAGAGTAGCCCCCACTCACCGCAACTAGAGAAAGCCCGTGCGCAGTAATGAAGACCTAACGCAGCCAAAAATAAATTAATTTATTTTTTAAAAAAAAGAAAGAAAAAGTCCCTTTCACCTTCTCAAGTCTGAATCCCGCCCTTCTCTGGCCACACATTTGCACACCTACAGTATGGCAGCAATCGCCCCCAAGCAGAGCTGCAGCTCCAGGAAGAGACTCAGGCAGCCAGAGCCAAGCCTGCCGCCCTCCCCGACCCGGGCACCCACACCCGGCCACTGTGGGTGCACTGCCCTCTCCTCGGGGCGGTGTGGCGGGGGGAGTGGAGTCACTCCTTGCTTCATCACACACACCCTCAGGCTACACTTTTGCGGAGTTTCTGAATGGCAGGTGGGGAGGGAGAGTCGCCCAGTTCCTCCAGCCAACCCAGCTGTCACACTGTTCCAGCACGTCTTGTGGGGAGTCCCTGCAAAAAGCGAAACAAAACAAAACTAAACAAAAACCCCACTAGCCCAAAGTACTGCTTTCATTTTCTGGTGATCCAACCCACAGGTCACTCCCTATCTCAGACCTAATCCTGAGCTCTCAAAACGGTTCCTGGAGCCCAGCACCCGCCTCGGCGCAGGTATCACACTGTCCTTTGGGCTCCCGCCCTTGGCTCGATTGTCTTCCCGGGGGTCCCCCCTGTTACCCTGTGCTGGCTGTACCACGAATCTCCACTGCCAATCTGCCAGCATCCCTATTGAGCCCAAGCTGGATGAATGAATGTTTGAGAGACACGCCTGGGTACGAACACATGTACAGAGGTATGTACCTCTGTCTACTTAAGAAAGAAAGCTTCTAAATAACACTGCGCGCATGGCGTGTGCTTCTGTCCCCTGCCCCACTGGACACTCCCAGCAGTTTTCCTCTGGGCCCTTCCTCCTGCAGTGGCTTTCTGCTAGCTGCTCTCTGCGGCTAAGAAGGTTCTGCTCTAGATGTGTGGTAGTGTGATCGTGGGAAGGACATGGGTTTGAGGGCACAGATCTGCTTTCATATCTGAGTTCTGCCATTTATGATATTTACCCTGCTCGTGTTACCGGCCACCTAGGCCTCATCCTCTGGGGTGGCGGGGGGACTGCTAATAAGCTGTTTCCCCTGTTCTGAGATTTAATTTTAAAAAACCACGAATATGACAATGCATGGCATTGTAGTAGTAAGTGTTCAGTAGTTGCTTCTTGTGTGTTTTAAAATGACTTTAACAATCCTTGTAATTTTTTTATATGTATTTTTTATTTATTTTAAAATTTATTTATTTATTTATTTATTTATTGGCTGTGTTGGGTCTTCGTTTCTGCGCAAGGGCTTCAGTAGTTGTGGCACGTGGGCTTCAGTAGTTGTAGCATGCAGGCTCAGTAGTTGTGGCTCACGGGCTCTAGAGCGCAGGCTCAGTAGCTGTGGAGCACTGGCTTAGTTGCTCCGCGGCATGTGGGATCTTCCCGGACCAGGGCTCGAACCCGTGTCCCCTGCATTGGCAGGCGGATTCTTAACCATTGAGCCACCAGGAAAGCCCAATCCTTGTAATTTTTCCTTGGAAATATATAAAGCTAAAGAAGATGGTTGATGTCTAGCCAACAAAGTGCCTCTTTCGGTTTTTTGTTTGGTTTTTTGTCAGGAGACGGAGTAGGAGAAGGTTAAGAGGTTAGGGGACCACTGTTTCACTGGTTTTTAATCTGACTCTTCCATCTGCCGTTCGGGGCAGTGCTGTAGAAACAGCTGCTCAAATGCCTGAGGAAAGGATGTGCCTGAACCTGCCGCCGACTCCCAGGTGGTTAGGTGTTTTTCGTGTTTGCATTCAGGCCTCTGTGCCTCTGCTTTGGCCCTGTCACAGGTGAAAGGGAAGTGCCCACATCACTCAGAGCACACAAAACACAGTGGCTCGCGTGCTGCCTACATTCTGCCATCAGCAGCAGGTATACAGACTCACTTGCCAGATCAATAAACCCTTGACTTCAAAAATTAAATGCATCCGACTTTCTTTTCATTGCCCAGAGTAGACACAGGGGGTAAGATAGCAAGTCAGTAGTCTTTCCAAATCAGTTCAGTTCATGGTCGAGTGTGTGCCGGTGCCTGACTTCATGCGTGATCAGAAGACACATTGTGTTGAGAGTTTTAGATATTTAAATCAACTGTAGAAGCTTCTATATCCACAGAAAATTCACTGTAACAATTCAACTTTCTCTCAACAGTGTGAAAAATTACCATAGTGTGGTAAACCTAGGTTTAGTCAAAAACAGATCAAAATTTGAGTTCTGAAGTCTACATACTTACTTCCTTGATAACATAAACAGGAAGGAGAAGTATAACAAGGTATTTTAACAGTGGGAGAGGTAATCTGGCATTTTTGTATAAAGTGAGCATTTCAAATAATACTCCAAAGGGACATCTACTCTCAGCTAGTCTCTAGCAACTATGTCTGAACTTGCTCTCCACCAGAGCCACTTAGAGTTGTTTGCCATTTAAAATGATAAATACTAGTCATCATGTATAATCATTGGTAAGGCACTTAAAGAAAGCAAAATAAAGATATCAGGGAAGGAGCTGACAGGGTTTGACTGGCTGCTCAGACAGGACTGCAGGACTTTATTTAGGTCATAATGCCCAAGGTTCTCAGCTTTGAAGATCCCTGGACTCCCTATTTTGCTCTTTTGGAGGTACTCGCTCAGGCTCACAGTGGGAGCTAACAGTAACTAAACTCCTAAGAGACTGATGTGTGAAACCAGCTGCCAATTTGTAGTTTCACAGTAAGAAATATAATGCCAAGAAGACCAGATGGTCAGCCCAGTCTCCCTTATGGGAATAGGTGTGAGAAGTGGGAAGGCTCATGTTAAACTAGGATAATAGAGATCAGAGTCCAGGAGTTCAAGATCAGGATCTTAGAGGTCATGAAGCCCTTCACTCTCATGATAAGTGAAAATTCATGTTATGAAACAGTATGTACAGTGTAACCCCAGCTTTGTTTGTTTGTTTATTTATTTATTTACTTATTTATTTATTTATTGGCTGCGAGGCCTGTGGGATCTTAGTTCCCCAACCAGGGATCTAACCCGGGCCCTTGGCAGTGAAAGCGCGGAGTCCTAACCACTGGACCACCAGGGAATTCCTCCAGCTTTGTTTGAAGATGAAAATAAACCTGGAAAAACATACATCGTAACATTATAATAGCAGTTATAATCTCTGCGTAATGGAATTACGAGCAATTTTTATTTTTCTTATCTCCACTTTATTTATGTATGTATTTTGGCTGCGCTGGGTCTTTGTTGCAGCACACCGGCTTCTCTAGTTGCAGCGCGAGGACTCTAGAACATGTGGGCTCAGTAGTTTCAGCGCTCAGGCTTAGTTGAGTTTTGTTTTTTTGTGGTACGCGGGCCTCTCACTGCTGTGGCCTCTCCCGTTGGCGGAGCACAGGCTCCGGACGCACAGGCTCAGCGGCCATGGCTCACGGGCCCAGCCGCTCCGCGGCATGTGGGATCCTCCCGGATCGGGGCACGAACCCGTGTCCCCTGCATCGGCAGGCAGACCCCCAACCACTGCGCCACCAGGGAAGCCCCTTTGTTGAGTTTTTGTGAGATCTTAGTTCCCCAACCAGGGATTGAACCCTGGCCCTCTGCATTGGGAGCACAGAGTCTTAGCCACTGGACCGCCTGGGAAATCCCCTTATCTCCACTTCAAATTTTTTCTACAAAGTAATTATGAATTCCTTTTGAGGAAACAAAATAAAGGACAAATTAAAAGTCCAACATTAGAGACTTTGGGAAGTAAATCATGAAAATCTACATGGAATGTTATGCCATCATTAAATATCATGTTGGAGAAGAGTTTTTAATGCTTGAAAAACTAACAGTTAATATTTATGAGGCGCTTACCATGTGTTAGGCACCGTTCTGAGTGCTTTATGTGTCAGAACTCATTTAATTCTGTACCAAGCTTACAAGGTAGATGAGGAAGCTGAGGTAGAGAAACGTTAAGAAAATTGCCAAGGTCACCCAGCTGATCCCAAGGTCAATTTTCTTTTCCATAAAATAAGTTCCCTTCCTAACATTAGCTCATCAGATTGATATTTGAATTAAAGGAGATAACAAATATAAAGAAAATAATCCAGTGTCCAGAACGGGGTTTAGCAAACTTCAGCCCACAGGCCAAATCCAGCCCTGTCACCTGGTTTTGTATGACCCATGAGCTAAGAATTGTTTTCATAGTTTTAAATAGTTGGAAAAAATCAAATCCAAAGGAGAATAGTGGGACTTCCCGGGTGGCACAGTGGTTAAGAATCCGCCTGCCAATGCAAGGGACGCAGGTTCGATCCCTGGTCTGGGAGGATCCCACATGCCGCGGAGCAACTAAGCCCGTGTGCCACAACTACTGAAGCCTGCACGCCTAGAGCCCCTGCTCTGCAACAAGACAAGCCACCACAATGAGAAGCCCACGCACCGCAATGGAGAGTAGCCCCCAGCTCGCTGCAGCTAGAGAAAGCCCGCATGCAGCAACGAAGACCCAACGCAGCCAAAAATAAATAAATAAAATAAAATAAATAAATTTATTTTTAAGAAAGGAGAATAGTATTTCGTGACACGTGAAAATTACATGAAATTCAAATATAAGTGTCCAAAAATAAAGTTTTATTGGAACACTGTAAAACTCATTCTTTTTTGTATTGTCTGTGGATGCCTTTCTGCTCTGCTGGGATGAGTAGTTGAGACAGAGCATAAGCTGCAAAGCTTAAAATATTTACTATCTGACCTTTTACAGAAAAAGTTTGCCAAAAGCTCCTGTTGAGGTCTAGCACTGATTATAATAGTTACATGAAAGAAGTCTAGTATTAATCAGTTAAAGCTGTGGCCTCCAATTTTGGCCGCGCTTCAGAAGCCCCTTACATGCTCCACTGGTCGCCCTACCCTGCTCCCCTTCACTATTTCAGCTTATCCTGTAGCGAAGTAGTTGGGAAGTTTGTATTTTCAAGGGCATACTGTGTCTCATATGTTTGTGTTTTCACATATATCTAGTTTAATTTTTTTTTTTTAAGAAGATGTTGGGGGTAGGAGTTTTATTTATTTATTTATTTATTTTTGCTGTGTTGTGTCTTCGTTTCTGTGCGAGGGCTTTCCCTAGTTGTGGCAAGCGGGGCCCACTCTTCATCGCGGTGTGCGGACCTCTCACTATCGCGGCCTCTCTTGTTGCAGAGCACAGGCTCAGTAATTGTGGCTCACGGGCCCAGTTGCTCCGCGGCATGTGGGATCTTCCCAGACCAGGGCTCGAACCCGTGTCCCCTGCATCGGCAGGTGGATTCTCAACCACTGCGCCACCAGGGAAGCCCTATCTAATTTAATTTTGACAACGGTCCTATGAGAGTGGTATTATGACCCCAGTTTTACAGACGAGGAAGCTGAGGCCCACAAAATGTAGGTAGTTTGCTGCAAAACTGTACCGTTTAGGAAGTGGCAGTAACAACAGTTTTCTGGAGCTTGTTAAGTGAGTATTCTTACCATGCACGCTGCCTCTCTGAACCTCTTTGGCTATTTCACATGCTTTATTCTATTCTCTCTGGCCCTTGGTCACTTCCTGTTTGGGGTGGGCACCCTGATACCACACAGAAGTCAAACACCAATCCCATAACTCCCAAGAGGAGTAGCTAATTCTCTGGCCAACCACAGTGTACTAATGGGTAAAAGCTAACCTTAGTTACTCCTTTCAGCCCCAGGTAATATTTAAATCCCAGTGTATTTTAACCCTATTCGCCTGGAACGGATATCGCTGTCTTTGTTGAGGGACCCTGTTGGAGGACATTCTCAGTGGAGGTGAGCGCAGTGGCAGGTTGATGGGGAGTCCTGTTTGGACAGGTGTGACCGTTAAAACCACACTATGCAGACTTTTCACCGTTTCACAGGGCACTTATGTAATCTTGTATGTGCTCATTTGTGAAAATGGCTTTTCCTGTGTACTTTTGCATTTGAGTGATGCTTGCTGGTAATGCCAACTCACAGCAAATGAAAGATCCATAAATAATGTTAAATCCGATGGTACAGTATTTACTTATGCCAAGTTTATTAGTAAACCTTGGTGCTATTTTCTTTTTCTTCTTTCACATAGAATCTGTACTGATTTTGTCTATTTTCATGGTCCTTTTTAGACTGTTAGTTTAATTCAGTTTTTTTCCTTCTGGGCACATTTAATTTCTCCCGCACTGAGTCCATCCCCCTGTGGCCGCTCAGTAGCCAGGGCAGGCCAAGGGGAAGAGAGCGTTGGGTTCTTTGCCAGCACTGGCTTGGAAGCAATGTTGTCCAGTGACTCTGCTTGCCAGAAGTGTGAACAATACCTCTGGGGCCCAGACCCAGTAGAAGGTGTCTTGCAAAGTTGCTGCTTTTCTGGAAGAGCAAGTCTTAAACAGTTAATGATTGTAAAGAAACTCATTAGGAAAGGCATATTTTACCTCCTTTTCTATCCTTGTAATAGAGGATTCAATCAACTTTAATTTTTTCAGCCAGGTGCCTGTGGAAGCTGCCTTGTTTGTTTGGCTTTGTTTTCATGAAATCCCTTGTCAACTGTGTTCCGAGCATCAGTGAGCTAATCCTGCCCCTCTGTCATATCCACCGTAGACAAAGGCCCCTAGCACAGAGTCTCCACAATGAGAATGGCAGAGGATCTATTAATGTGTCAGTTGCCTGTGAATTACAGCCAAGTTATTTGCCCAACATATGGCACAAGGTTATCACATTGTAAAAGCATCTCATTGGAAGCCAAGCAACCGTGCCCGCCCACAGACACTCATAACTACTTAGTCGTATAAAAATTATGCCCAAGGACAAATACTCTTGGGAATTTGATGCAACCACTAAATTACAGTAGAGTTAATCAGTCGGGAGCATTTTACTTTTTATAGGACAAGAATAAATTAGAGATAAAATCAGAGCAGCTTTTGGAGATAAAGCGGAAAAACAGCCACATTTAGTTCTAATCCTCAATTAGGACTGAGGGCGGTGTCCACGGGCAGGAAAGAGTGCTAGCAGAGTCCATTTTATCCACGAAGACATTTCAATGGAAAGGAACAAGGTAGTATCATGGAGACAGGTATCACCTGGCCTTCTGACAGCCCCTCCAGACAGGCCCAAGAGGTTTGTCTTTCACTTTTCCTAATTAGGAATCTTTAATTAGCAGCCCCAAGTTAAAAGGACGCAGATACTAATTCACTAACAAAGCTCAAAGACAGGAATGTATAAAATAGAATGCCAAATTATTCATTTCCAATGAGAAATACAATGGCTCAACTTAACAGTTACTGAGTCAGCCTAATCAAAGACCTCTCTCCTGGTCAGTAAGAGAGGCCCATAGCAGTGTGTTCCTGTGTTAACCGAAAAGGGCACACTGGGTGAGTGCACAGGGGGACCATGGTTGCAAGGTGGATGCAGAGAAATGGGCAGAGTGGAGCAGATACAGTGGGAATGGCATCAGTTTCTCCTTCCAAACTCGTGCACCAGGTTTTGAACACCCACAGGGAGTGAGGTATAGTCAGAGGCTGGTCAGAAGGTATAGGGAGGTTTCATGAGAAACTGTATGTGATTCTGAGCCCAGTAGACAAAAAGCCATCCAGGGTCGGGAAAAGGGCTGTATATCAGTTTTCTAGGGCTTCTGTAACAAAGTACCACAAACTTAAAACGACAGGAATGTATTCTCTCACAACTCTGGAGGCTAGAATTTTGAAATCAAGGCATCAGCAGGGTTGGTTCCTTCTGAGGCACTGTGGGAGAATGTTCCATGCCTCTTTCCTAGCATCTGGTGACAACTGGTTCCTTGGCTTGTGGACACATCACTCCAATCTCTGCCTCCATCTCCGCAAGGGGTTCTCCTTGATGAGCTTTCAGTCTATGGAGAAGAAAGATATTTAATGAATAAATATACTACTAAACGTATAATTACAAATGGTAGTAAATGTGAAGGAAAAGTTCTAAGAATTATGAGGAACCTATTTTAGATCGGAAGGTCAAGAAAGGCCTCTCTGAAGAGAGACTATTAAGACTTGAAGGTGAGTAGAAGTTAGCCAGGCAACGGTATGGGGGAGGGGGTGATAAGGCAAGGCAGGAGAAGGCAGGAGAATCCACGTGAAGGAAACAGTGTTTGCAAAGGCCCTGTGGCCAGAAAGAGCTTGACGAGAAATGAAAGAGTGGCATGGCTGAAGAATAACTACGGTGGGCAGAGAGTGGCTTGAGAAGAGCCTAGAGAGATGGGCAAAGTCCCAATGTAAGGATTCTAGAGTCTATCCCAACTGCAATGGAAAGCCAATGAAGAATTTTAATTAATGTTCCAAGGCACCGTTTAAGAAAGAGAAGTGATTGAAGAAGGACAGAGAGAAAAGAGAGACCAATTAGGAAGCTGTTTGCAATAGTTGAGGTGAGAGAAGACGATGGCTTGGGCTGGGTGATGATAGAGACATCTGCATTGGAGACACTTGCTGACGGTAGAATTGATGGCGTGGGCCTGGTGTGGATATGGTAGGTGACAAGAGGGAGGCACTGAGAATGACTTTCAGGTTACTGGCTTGAACTTTGGGTGGTTGGTAGTGCCATTAACTGAACTGAGAAATAATGAAGAAGGATGTCGCAACGAAACAGGCAAGCAAGAGCAAAGAGGGATTTCAGTTTTAACATGTTCGGTCTAAGATTCCTGGAGGACTTCCAGGTGGAGATAGTAAATACTAGTTGGATATGTGAGTCTCATGATATAGGAAAGATCTGGGCTGGTGGTAGAAATCTGTGAATCACTGTAAAAAAGCAATCAGAATAGTTGAGACTGCCTAAGAACAGAGTATAGAACAAGAGAAGAGGAGAGCCTGGGGACGGACAGGAACTCCTTGCACCGAGTTGTTGGGTACAAGCCAATGTGTTAACAAAGGGGACTGAAAAGGCACAACCAGGTAGGTGGCAGAAGAACCAAGAGAAGGTAGTGTCACAGATTCCAAAAGGAGAGTGTTATGAGGAGCCACTCGTCACATGTATCAACTGCTGAGAAGTCCAGTAGGATGAGGACTGAAAGGTGTTTACTGAATTTGGTGGCCTCATCAAGAGCTTCCTGAATGGAGTGGTGGGGGCATAAGCTAGATGGAACGGGTAGAAGGGTCTATGGGAGGTGGGCAGTGGAGTCAGAAAGAAGTGTAGACAGTGCTTTCAAAACCTCTATTTAGGGAATTCGTGGCAGTCCAGTGGTTAGGACTCTGCGTTTCCACTACCAGGTTCAATCCCTGGTCAGGGAACTAAGATCCCACAAGCTGCATGGCACGGCCAAATGACAACGATATCAACAACAAAATCCTCTAATACCTCAGAGTCCTAATCATTGGAGCAGAGAAATGGTACAGTGACCAAAGAGGGAATGCGGGGTCAAGAGGGGTAGGATTTTTTTTTTTTTTTTGGCGGTACGCGGGCCTCTCACTGCTGCGGCCTCTCCCGTTGCGGAGCACAGGCTCCGGGCGCGCAGGCTCAGCGGCCATGGCTCACGGGCCCAGCCGCTCCGCGGCATGTGGGATCCTCCCGGACCGGGGCCCGAGCCCGTGTCCCCTGCATCGGCAGGCGGACTCCCAACCACTGCGCAACCAGGGAAGCCCGAGGGGTAGGATTTAAATATGAAAGATACTAGAGCATATTGGAATGCAAATGGAAACCATTCCAACCAACCAGGAGGATAAAGACACAGAGGAGGTACTAGATGGAAACCAGGAAGTAGCTTGAGAGGATGCACTCTCCTCCGGACAGGGTAACACCTGCCTCCAGCTTTGCTCTGCTTTTGTTGATGACCTTCCCTCCTCATCCCTTCCTTCTGGTTAACATAAGAATGCTTCATTTTCATGAATATTTTTCACTTTCTTCATTTAAATGTGAGTCAGAGTCTTTGAAAGGTGACAGTACATCTTTGTGTTCATTCCGCTGTGTTTTGATTTTATAGTTTAGTTCTTTGGGAAGAATTTCCATCTTTCTTAGATACTATACTGATGAGACATTTTCTGTCCCAGCATACCCTAGGCGGGGTGATTGGAACACCTAGTAAAATGTACCCTTGCCCCAAAGTATCTTTTAGTAAGAACTAATAATAATTGACTCAAGTATAGGAGTTACCTTTAATGAGCATCGTAATTTCACAGATGTTACCTCCTTTCATCTTGGTTTTTTGTTTTGTTTTGTTTTTTGAGGGTTTTTTTGGCTGTGCCACGCGGCTTGTGGGATCTTAGTTCCCCAATCAGGGATCGAACTCTGGCCCTCAGCAGTGAGAGTGTGGAGCCCTAACCACTGGACTGCCGGGGAATTCACTCCTTTCTTCTTTTTTTCTAAATTTTTATCAGAGTCTAGTTGATTTACAATGTTGTGTTAGTTTCAGGTGTATAGCAAAGTGAATCAGTTATACATATAATATATCCACTCTTTTTTCTTCTTTTTTTAGATTCTTTCCCCACATAGGCCATTACGGAGTACTGAGTAGAGTTCCCTGTGCTACTCAGCACGTTCTTATTAGTTATCTATTTTATAAGAATTCTGTGAGGTAGTTTTCATTATCTCCGTTTGGAAAAGAAGAAACTGAGACCAGGAGAAGTTAAGAGATTTGCAAGGATACAGAGCTAATAAATGGCAGATGCTGGGTAGTTTAAACCCAAAATTTCAAGAAAAGCTCTAGTTGGGTCTTTACACATGTAGTTTCATTGCTCTTGAGGTTGATATAAATGATGAAATAATCACAGATATTCTGACAACACTCCCCAGCTGTCAGCCTCTAAGAACAAGGGGCAGGGAGCCAGAGTAGAAGCAGAAAAGCACAGATTTGACGTTCAGCTCTGAAAATGCCTCGTGACTGCCCTGAACCCATCATGTGGGTATCTTTCACAGGTAACCGTCATTCCACAGAATTCAGCTCATGTCCTCACAAGTTAAAATGAGACTGAGAAGTAATCTGGTTCCTGTGGACAATCAGACTGGAACCATGCATGTATTAAAACTGCAATTAACCTGGAGGAGGCTTATATTGTTACTCTTGTTTCAGCACACAAAGTGGAGGGTAGAATAAAGTTGTGTGTGTTTTTTTTAATGCAACCCTAGGGGTTGAGCTATTCTTTTGTATTTTATTTATTTATCTATTTATTTATTTACTTACTTATTGGCTGCGTTGGGTCTTCTGTTGCTGCGCGCGGGCTTCCTCTAGTTGCAGGGAGCGGGGACCACTCTTTGTTGCCGTGCGAGGTCCTCTCATTGCGGTGGCTTCTCTTGTTGTGGAGCACGGGCTCTAGGCACGCAGGCTTCAGTAGTTGTGGCACACGGGCTTCAGTAAATGTGGCTCACGGGCTCAAGACCGCAGGCTCAGCAGTTGTGGCACGCGGGCCCAGTTGCTCCGTGGCATGTGGGATCCTCCCGGACCAGGGCTCGAACCCATGTCCCCTGCATTGGCAGGTGGATTCTCAACCACTGCGCCACCAGGGAAGCCCTAGAATAAAGTTTTCCCACAGCTTAATTTTCTGAGAATGGTGTTTGAAGTTGGGATAAGATAAGGGATATGAAATTTCTTGAAAAAGGTACAGCCACATTGCTGTGTGATGCATTATTGATGGTGGTGGAGGGAATTGGCAGCTCACGGTATTATCCCAGAGCTCAGGGCCTCGTAAGCCAATGACCCTACCTCCTACCAGGAGGCGATGGAGGCTACCGTGCCTCCCCTGCATCCCCCAACTGTACCGCTCCATTTATTGAATGGCCCATTGCTCTTCCATCACACCAAAGACATTAAAAATGGAAGATGGACAGTGTCCTTTAGAAGCTGTAAGGACAGTTCAGAAGCCCAGATCGATTCTTTCTTGTTTATGCTAAGTAAGCAAAGGTTTTGGGAAATGTCCACCATGTCGTTAAGCTGTAGGACACCCCACACACACTTAGTGATAGACAAACTGAGAAAAGCCATCCCTTTTTCAGAAAAGTATCCTATATAAACTAAGAAGGTAAAATGCTAGGTGCACTATTTGGATTCAGAAGAAGCAGGGTGCAATCCCATTTCTATCACTTATAAGATGTGAGATCTTCATTTCTCTCAAGCTCATTTTGCTCAGCGATAAAATGGGTCTAATAATAATGCTTAGTTCACAGCAGCAGTGTGAAGTAAAGAGATAAAGTGACAGACCAGATAATGTCAGTAAAGTGCCTGGTGCTTTGTGTTATAGCCATTGGTCTGTAGCTGAAATATAGGAAGTTGGGCTTGTAGACACCTTGAGGAAAGCATAAGGAATCAAGTGAGGTTTCGAGAACAGTTGCTCCAGAGTGGAGGAAGTGCTGGTCTGGAGAAGTGGGAGGTGGGTGGGCAGGAGTTTGGGTGCCCTGGGGGCTGTAGAAAGTGGTCTGCTGGCTTAGTCAGATTTGGACTGGAGGTTATAAAGCTTTGTCATTTCTGACACATTAAATAAAGTCTGTCATATTGGCTTCTAAATTGGAGGTTTTATAATTCACCCTGGAGGGTAAAAAGCATTTTGCTGCTAGATTCACTGCTTGGCTGTATTCTCTTTCCCGAACTCATGTGATTTTCATTTCTCAGAACCAGTTTATCAAGACTAAAGACTAATGCCTATGCTGTTGGCTTGCCTGGAGAAAACAAAGCCATTAATGATAGTTAACATATTAATTGCGGAATGTGCTTCTTTAGGTTTCTGTTGGCAACAAGTTACCAGTCTAACAGAGTAAGTGAAGTGCATCCAGACTCAATTTAAAACCTGGCCAGGCAGGGCTTTTAATCTCCACGCTTCAGGTTTTCGTTATTAGAGTTGCCAAAACGCCAAGCTTATAATTTACAAGTAGTACCCGTGTGTCACTTAGAAAGAAACCCAGACCTAAAAATAGAAATGAAACTCAGGAAAACACCAACCCAGATAAATGAATCTTATGTCAGATGCAGAAAGCTTGTAAACTGCGCTCAAGGTTACACTAATTGCGTAAATTTCGATGAAAGCAGATACATTAACCAGTTTGTATGTCACTGCCCAGAGGAAAGTGGCAATTCAAGAGAATTATTTCAGAAAATTTTCTCACATCATTTCTTGTTCTTTTTTTCTTCTCCTGTCTGACTGATTATTCAATTCTTAGGTAACAGAATGCTCTTTCTATAACAGCCATGGTAATACTTCCACTGGGATTACTTTTACCTAAAGCATTACCCCTAAAGGGCCAAGGTCATGGATGATCCCTATACAGAACTTTGTTACATTGCCACACACTGTGTCCCTAACCCCAATCAGTTGTTAGAAACGTATATGCCATTGTTCAGGGTAGGACAAGAGTGAGATGGAAGTTAAGGGTAGGAACAGAGTACTCGCCGTTAAGGGTAGGACAGATGTGAGAAGGATAGTTGCAAACCATTGTGTCCAGGGCTAAAACCTTGGACCTCCTTTCTCTTTACCCCCACATTCCAGCCAATCACCAAATCCTCCTAGGGTTTTCTCAGTTTTTGGTGGGGGGGGGGGACATTATCCATCCTTTCTTTCCTTTGTGTGGTGGTTTGTTTTATATGTCAACTTGGCTAGGCTATACTACCCAATTATTTAATCAAACACTAATCTAAGTGTGGGTTACTTTGAAGGTATTTTATGGATGTGGTTAATATCTTCAATCAATTGACTTTAAGTAAAGGAGATTATCTTGTTAATGTGGGTGGGCCTTATACAACCAGTTGAAAGCATAGGGGAGGAAAAGCTTTTTCTCTACTCTCTTAGGTTGAGCGAATGGGAGCTGCAAATTAAAATGACAAAGACTGATTAACAGGAAGAGAAAATGGAGTTTATTTATGCAATGTGCATATAGCAGCAGAACTCTGTGAGAACTCAAAGGAATGGTTAGAATTTGGGGCTTATATACCATCTTAATACTAGGTGAAGGGAGGATGGAGAAAGGCACTTATAGGAAAACATTTATCTTTGTAAAGATAAATGGGTTTTCAGGAGAACAAACAGGAGATAAGAAAGTTGGTGATAATGTTTGTCTATACAGGTATGAGTAGTCTTTCCGGCTCCTTCAGGGCCATAAAAAAAACCTCCTCTGTAGAAGGGGTAGTAGCTCTTTTTCACATTTTCCCTTCTGGGAATAGATCTGCCTTGAAGAGGAATTTATGGCAGCCTAATTTCCCAGAAGTTGCTGCTTTTAGTCAGATAAGGGGAGCTCTGAGAAGGATTTTTTTCTCTATCTGTTGAATTTCAAGTATCTTCACCTTAAAATAATCTTTATACCAATATAGCATTCTGAGTGGGTTCCCACAGAAGACTTTAGGAGCAAAAATTGAAGTTTCCCAAAGAGGAAGTAATTTTGCCTCAAGACTGCAGTCTCAACTTCTGCCTGAGTTCTAAGTTTCCAGCCCGCTGTCTCCCCTACACATTTCAGTTTTGTCAGCCCCCACAATGATTAAGCCAATTCCTTAAAATAAATCTCTTTATATATACATATGTAATATATAGGCTCTGTTTCTCTGGAGAACTCTGAGAGATATACAGTGACACTATTCCTAATGAAGGACCTTACCTAATATTCGTACTATTGGAAACTTAACTAGTCTTCCTATTTGAAGTGTTTCTCTGCTCCAAAATGTTTTTTTTTTTCTTTTTTGCGGTACGCGGGCCTCTCACTGTTGTGGCCTCTCCCGTTGTGGAGCACAGGCTCCGGACGCGCAGGCTCAGCAGCCATGGCTCACGGGCCCAGTCGCTCTGCGGCATGTGGATTCTTCCCGGACAGGGGCACGAACCCGTGTCCCCTGCATCGGCAGGCGGACTCTCAACCACTGCGCCACCGGGGAAGCCCTGCTCCCGTGTCTTTTGTAATAAAGCTTCATGCTGGGTCTTCTGTCTCTTCCGTCATTAGTGGGGACACTCCTGTTTATGATTCAATCCATCATTGACTGTCTTTTCACCCACAGTTGCCTCAACTCTTTTGTGGGAAAAGGTGATATTTAAATCTAAATAAAATTAACAGACCATTTTGTCTCATCCTGTTACACTAGTTCTAGCCATTTCTTTGTAAGTGTCCCATTGGAGCTTTGATCCCAACAGGGTTTCCAACTCAAATTTTCTCCCTCTTCCTAATCCAGATAACTTCTGAATTTCCTTGTTCAGTTGATGGCAAGATATTTTTTTCCAGTCACCAAGGTTCAAGATTCTGAAACCACCTTTCACTGTCCCCCATCCTTTATATTCTCCCACCTCGAGGCTAACTGTCCACTTTCTCTGTCATTTCTCTTCCCGCTACAAGACCATTACCAATCATCTGGACTGTTACCCTTTTAACTGGCCTCCGCATTTCCAATATTTTTCTTTCTCTAATTATTCCTGGATATTGGATCCACAAAGAACCTATTTTTACAATTTGTGACAAAGACATCCCAAATTTGAAGCCCCAAATACAAAAAGAAATTGATGACTTATAGTCCTCCACAAATTCAAATGTCCGTACAGCAGTACAGTAATTTTTAAAAACACTTGAAACTGGGAGGGTAGTATATGAAATATTGGATCTTCCATGTTACCATTTGTATGATCATTCTACTCCCGGACAGGGGCACGCACCCGTGTCCCCTGCATCGGCAGGCGGACTCTCAACCACTGCGCCACCGGGGAAGCCCTGCTCCAAAATCTTATACATCAACTGTTTTTTTTTTTTTTTTTTTTTGGCTGCGTTGAGTCTTTGTTGCTGCGTGTGGGCTTTCTCTAGTTGCGGTGAGCGGGGGCTACTCTTTGTTGCGGTTTGCGGGCTTCTCACTGAGGCGGCTTCTCTTGCTGTGGAGCACAGGCTCTAGGCACACGGGCTTCAGTAGTTGTGGCACGTGGGCTCAGTAGTTGTGGCACACGGGCTTTGTTGTTCTGCGTGGGACCTTCCCGGACCAGGGATCAAACCCATGTCCCCTGCCTTGGCAGGTGGATTCTTAACCACTGCACCACCAGGGAAGCCCTATACATCAACTCTAAGTTTATCTTTCCTTGGTTGCTCCCCCAAGCCTGCAGGAGCAACTAGCTCAACTAGTTCAACTCATTAAGGAGGCAGTCTATGCCCTCAGCACTTGGCAGACGCCACTGATTCAGCCTCATTTTCCAGCACTCTTTTTCTTCTAGTCTCCAGTTCCTGAGTATGCTGTGGGCATTGTCAGCTTCTCGCTATCTGCATTTTTTATCACCCATTTCCCCATTCCCTTGTCTTTGTTTATACATGTCCTACCATTCCTCCAAGTTCTAGCTTTTCTGACAAGTCTTTCGCTGCTTGTATTAGTTTCTTATTTCTACTGTAACAAATTATCACAAACTTAGTAGCTGAAAACAACACATATTTATTCTCTTATAGTTCTGGAAGTCAAAAGTCAACAATCAATTTCATTAGGCTAAGGTGAAGATGTCAGCAGAGCTGGTTTCTTCTGGAAGGGGCATCTATTAACTTGCCTTTTTCAGTTTCTAGCAGGCACCTGTATTCCTTGGCTTGTGGCCCCTTCATCCATCTTCAAAGTACATCACTTCAGTCTCTACACCTGTCGTTGTCAAATGGCTTTCTCTCTCTCTCATAGTAAAATTTCCTTCTGCCTCCTTCTTATAAGGACACTAGTGATGACATTTAGGCCCCACCCAGATAATCCAGGATAATCTCCCCATCTCAAAATTCTTAATTTAATTTCATCTACAACCTCCCTTTTTCCATACAAGGTAACATTCATAGGTTCTGTGGATTAGAATATCTATGGGGTCCGTTATTCAGCCTACCACACTGCCCCATCTTTCTTACTTCCTTAACTCCAACCAGCATGGTTAATTGTTTAAAGCACTCTCTCCAACACCCTCTACTTCTTTTTTTTTTTTTTTTTTTTGTGGTACGCGGGCCTCCCTCTGTTGTGGCCTCTCCCGTTGCGGAGCACAGGCTCCGGACGCGCGGGCTCAGCGGCCATGGCTCACGGGCCCAGCCGCTCCGCGGCATGTGGGATCCTCCC